>NW_017728947.1:84383315-84388756 GCF_001723895.1 Crocodylus porosus | reverse complement strand
GATCTATCCCCATTACCTTCCCTGGCATCCACCATTTTTGGTTTAGAGATGCTAGAGGTAACAGCACTAACTTTTATGTTCAATAGCTATTAATAAATCTGTTATCTATAAATATGTCTAGTTCCTTTCTTGAACCTGGCTATACCATCTGCCTCTACCAGTTCCTGTAGCAATGAATTCCACAATTTAACTATGCATTGCATACAAAGTTCTTTCTTTTTTTAGTTTTAAACCTGTTTCCTAATTTAAGTGGTTACCTCCATATTCTAGTATTCTAGGACTGGGTGAACAACAGCTGCCTGTTCACTTTTTCCACACCCTCCATGGTTTTATAGACCTCTATAAGATCTCCTCTCAGCCTTCTCCTTCCCAAACTAAGAAGTTCTAGACTTTGTCTCTCCTGGCAGGGCAATTGCTCCATACCTCTAACCATTTTGGTTACTCTTCTCTGTACCTTTTCTAATTCTACTACCGTCTCTTTGAGATGCGAAGACCAGAACTGTACACAATATTAAGGATGTGGGTGCACCATGGATTTGTCCTATGGCATGATGATATTCTCTGTTTTTTTGATTCCCTTCTTAATGATGCCCAACATATTGTTGGGGTTTTTTTTGGTCACTGCTGCATATTGAACCAGTGTTTGTGGAGAACGATCTACAGTGACTCCAAGCATTGCTCAGTTGTAACAGCTAGTTCAGAACCTAGCAATGTGTACAAATAGTTGAGGGGTTTTCCCTCCCCGCCACATCCCCATCCTCCCCATGTACATTACTTTGCTGTTGTTGACATTGAAGTTCATCTGCCATATTTTTGCCTACTCACTTAACTTGGTGAGGTCTTTCTGTAGCTCCTCTCCAACAGCTTAGGATTTGACTACCTGGAATAATTTGGTATCATTTGCAAACTTGGAGATTTTACTGTGTACACTTATTTCTGAAGCATTGATGAAAATGTTGAACAGAATTGGGCCTAGCATATATGATTTCCATCCATCCTGAAAAGTGACTTTTTAGCCTTACTCTTTGCTTCATGTTTTAACCAGCTCTCAATCTCTGAAAAAACTTTCCCTTCAATCCTATAGCAACTCAGCTTTTCTTTTTAAGCCCTTGGTGAGGGACTGCATCAAAAGCTTTTTGAAAGTCCAAATAAATTATGTCAACTGCAGCCCCCTTGTTCACATGCTTGTTAACACCCCCAAGCAACTCCACCAGATTGATAGGGTATGATTTCTCTTTAACGTCTTTAAAAATCCCATTTTAAAGATTTAGAAAAACAGCTTTCAAGCTGCCTGCAGGCTTCTTATGTTTTTGACTGATCCTTTAAATTTCTTTCTAACTTACTCATTTTTCTGTAATTTCCCTTCCTAAATTTGTATATCAGTGTGGTGGATTCTTTTTGCTTACTTCCCTCCACTAGAATGCTGAATGCGATTATGTTATGGTCACTATTACAGGGTGACTTGCCAACAGATACATCTTGAACCGGGTCCCGTGTGTTACTTAGGATAGGTCTAGAATTGCTTCTCCTTCTGTGGGTTCCAAGAGGAGTTATTCCAGAAAGAAGTCTTTTATGACATCCAGAATTTTATCTCCACATCTCATACTGTTTGCAGTGTTCACCCATTCTATGTGAAGGTAGTTGAACTCTCCCATTGTTATTGCTTGTCACATTTTAGCAGCTTCTATAATCTTCCTAAGCATCTTATAGTTTCTTTCACCTTATTCAAATATGGAATTTCTATCGACAGGGTTTCTATGGTAGCTTTTCTTTCAGATACGATTTTTATGCTGTTACTGTCTATGCTACCCTTAACATACAGTGCCACTCCTTTACCTGCACATCATTCCTATATAAATTGTAACCTGGCATAACATTATCTCATTATCTGATTATAATCCTTTTGCCAGTTCTCTGAGATGCCTATTATTTCATAGTCACCATTTAATTTCTGCTCACCCATCTTTTTTTAGGCTTCTATTATCTTTATAAAATCATGTATAATTGTGCCCTTGTTCATCCGTCTATTTCTGCTCATGCTATTTGATTAGGATTCTAGATGTTCCGACTTAACCTATTATCTACTGTTATACTTCTTTCCCCCTTACTATCCTCCTTAGGACAGTATAGAATCTGAATGATGCCCCTTTTAGTTTTGCATCAACCTAACCTGTGTCCTCTTCCACAACTGCTGGCTTTCCCCCGCTTTTTAGTATAAAAATTACTCTACAACCTGTTTCATGTCAACAGCCTGGTTCCATTCTGGTTCATATGGAGCCAATCTTTTCTGTACTTTTGTGTTCCAACCCCAAGAGTTCCCCAGTTCCTGATAAACCTAAACCCATCCTCCTTGTACAATCATATCATCCAGGCATTAAGACTGTGGAGCTCTGCCTGCCTCTCTGGCCCTTCATGTGAAACTGGAAGCAGTTCAGTGAATGCTACCAAGGTACTGGACTTGGATCTCTTGCCTAGCAGCTGCAAATTTACCTGCCAGGACCTCTGTCCTACGTCTGTGTCTTTGGTACCCACATGGATCATGACCACTAGCTCCCACTCAGCATCTTCTAGAAGCCTATCTACACATCTCACAAGGTCTGCTATCTTTGCGTCCAGCAGGCAAGTCACCATGCAGTCCTCCCAGATGTTATAAACCCAGTTATCTATGTATCCGATGATTGAATCCCCCACTACAACCACGTGCTTTCTTCTATTCTGTTAGGGTCCCCTCCCTTGGATGAGTATCTTTGGTGCAACAGGACACTAGGGCATCAGCTGGAAGTTGGGTCCCATCTAAGCATTCTTTTTGTCCTTTCCAACTTAATGTCCTCCACTCCTAAGACTCTCCTCCTCTTCAGCAGCACAGCGGCTGCTACATGGAGGCAAGACTTCTCTGCAGTGTCCCTGAACACCTCATGTATGAGGCTCTCCTCTCCAGTTCACTCACCCCAGCCTTGAGAGGATGCACCTGTTCTCTCAGAGCCAGGATCTCCTTGGGCCCTTGGGCACTTTCACTCTCCGTCTTTCCAAAGATTCTAACTCATGCATTGGGGTTGGTATGAGAGTAGGTACAATGTTTTGACAATAACAACTTGTTTATTCTCATAAATATTCAAGTCTCTTCCTAGAATATTGCACAGCACAAGATAAAACAAAAAGACAATTTGTTCTGTTGTCAAAGGAATGCCATTAGCTGCTCTGAGATCTGCCTGCTATGAACAAAAAATGTTAATTGCTTTTAATTGAAACATTCTCAGTTGTATTCTGCTAGCCTATATGAGTGAAAATACTGGTAGGGAAAGTTAACAAGTTCAATTTTCCCATTCCAAACTCAGTGAGTTGTGTTAAGAAGTAAACATTGAAAAAAAAAAATCCAATATCACTGACTTATCAACAACAGAACTAAAAGCAATGTTAAAGAAGTTCTTAATGTGAGTTTTATGAAACAATGTCCCATTGAAATACCACTGTGACTCTAGGGCATGGTAGATATATTGATCCTGGCATGGGAGGACCCTGGGAGGCACAGTAAGCCTCTGATGAAGGGTGGCAGTAAGCCCAGAAACGGCAGGAGATGGATGTCACTCACCTGCAGGTGTGCAGCTTCTGACAATGGAGCAACGCTCACAGCCATGGCCCCGTTTTAGGAGCAGGTGATCCCTGCACGTCGATGCACACAGGGGATGATGCAATAAGTCTGCTCCTGGAGCTGACAGATGAGGAGGAAGCAGGGCCAAGCAGAGGCAACTTCAGGAGCTCCACAGCTTCAAAGACCCAGCAGAATCCAAAGCAGGCAAGAGGTGCAGCCGGATCCACTGACTGAAAACCTGGAGGGGTTTTCAGCCACCTGGTGACTCTGGACACTAAGAAGCAAGACTCCACATATATATATAATAATATATATTAGACAGACCCAGAAAAGGGGCACATGAGTCAGGAAGTCTTGGACACCTGGGCACTGTGACGACATTATTTTTCCTTTTGATTGCTTGAAGTAGCCAATACTGATTTTGATAATTATGAATTAAAGACTATATTGATTTGAAAGCCTAGGAATTGACTGGCAGCTGGGTTTTGATTCAGATGCATATGAATTAATTGGCAACTGGAATTTTGATTTGAAAGTCCATGAGTTGAGGGCTGAGATTTGATTTGATGATACGGAAATAATTAAGGACTACGTTAATTTGAAAGCCCCCTGAAGTGACTGGCGGTAGGAATTTGATTTGGAATGTCCATTAATTCACTGAATACTGTACTGAGTTTGAAGTCTATGAAATGAGTAAATCTGTTGATTTGTGACTGCAATGGTTTGAAAGCCCATAAATTAATTCAAGACCTTGGCCCCGTATATCTGGGACTTGGGGCTGTCATCACAACCCAACACCTGGGTGGTATGTGGATGGGGTGAAGGGGAAGAGGAGCCCTGAAAGCATCCACAATAGGGGCGTATTCGTGAGGGTCATTGTTAACACTGTAGATCCCTCCCTATTATTACAAAAGATCAAGAAATAGCAGGAGAGTCAAGGGGCAGACCCTGTGAGCAGCATGTTCTGAGAGCAACGCTGTACAGCCTCGAGTGACATTCACCCATATGGCACCACCTGTTTTGGCATAACTGTCCACAACCACAAACAAGATCTTTGACTTTGCTCTAGCTACTTTATGCTGTTACTGATGTTCAAAACTGTCCTAAAACCTTAACTACTTCCTCTGCACTAGCAAAGTCTGGATGGCTCAGAACTGCTATAGTGCCTCTGTCACTTTTCTACCACCACTTGAGAAACCAGAATACTTTCTATCCTGTACCAACCCCTGCAGGGATAGTCTGTTTCAGATTTATGCCTAACCTACTATCAGGGTTCTTCATACCAAGTCTGAGTAGAGGCATACTGGACCAAGCATCTAGGAGCTCCAAAACTGGTTAAGGCACATCTACCACTCTTTCCCCATCTCATGCTGAGCACAGCTTAACTGAACCAGCGGATCTGTCCCTCTGTCTCCTATCTGTTCATATCATGCTAATATAAGGAAAAAATCCCTACAAGCATCAATAATATAACCTTAGTGCCACATTCTGCCTTATGACTCTGCAAAGTGACTCTTAAATACATGCAGATAATAGAACTGTGAAGCTATCTTGCGATTATAGCAATAACAACAGCTACTGATTTGGATAATTTTTTACAGGATTTAGAAAGCACTTTTTGCAGTTATTAAAGATTACCATATTCTTTCCAAGCAGTTACAGTGTTATTCATTTAGTCACATTCGTATAACCATAATAATTGCCAGTTAAGCCATCTTCAGACTAAGGACTTCAGGTGCAACACTTCTAAAAATCATATTGAAATCACAGTTTCATAGTTTCTAGGGTCGGAAAGGACCTGAGCAGATCATCAAGTCCGACCCCCTGCGATAGCAGAAAAGAGTACTGGGGT
>NW_017728947.1:84362362-84383045 GCF_001723895.1 Crocodylus porosus | reverse complement strand
TGACCAATGCCGCATAGAGGGGGAGGATCACCTCCTTGGACCTGCTTGAGATGCATCTGTGGATGCATGACAAGGTGCGGTTGGCCTTCCTAACTGCATCCCCACACTGCCAGCCCATGTTCATCTTGGCATCAATAATGACTCCAAGATCCTTTTCTGCCTCTGTACTGATGAAGTGCAGGAAAGGCTAACTATACTGGTCTTGAATTATCATTTGTATAAAAGTACCACCTTAATAAGGAGTCCTTTGAAAGATGATGTTCCTGCATAATGGATTGGTAGTCACCAGGAAATATGCATACTATGTCAATATAGTAAGTAGAGTACATTTCATGTGTCATTTTAACTCTATTTTGCAACAAAGTTTTACAAACCCATTTCTCCTTCCAGCTGCCTCAGTGATACAATCAATATGCTAAGCTACTAACTAAAAGGAGGATAACTAAAGTTGGTATCTTTCTGGAGAAAAAAAACAAAACAGATTTAGGATGGCCTTTGGGGGAAGCAGTATGGCATACTGGACAGCACACTAGACTGGGGCTCAGAAGATGCTGGTTCTAGCTCTAACTCTCAGCAACCTCTTGGGTGCACACAGGTAAGAGACTTTCTCTTCTGTAAAATAGGCATAACAATAATGACATCAACCATAGTGTACTTTGAGATCTACTGACAAAAGCTTGGTATAATTATTATACATGAGAAGATACTCTTTAGTCACAGATGCTGGTGTCCTAGAAGATGGATTAGCTTGCCTGTGCTGACATCTATTGTGGGATAATAAAGCCCGCTGAATGTTTCCCCAGAGAATATGTAGGCTCCCCACTTTGATTTCAGGAATAATAAGAGTAACTAAAGCCAAGTTCCTCTGATGATAACTGCTCAGAAAGCAATCAAGATATAAACTCCATCAAAATATTTGTGGAAGCAATGGGTAGTTTTAACACTGCAGTATTCCCTGGGGCATCATTGTCTGTAATCTGATTATATTGCTACAATAGCAGATAATTTTGTAATGAATAATATACTCAAGATGAGCATGGAGTAGGAACATGCTGTGTGATGTTACTGAGGTTAATAAGAATTATATGAATGTGCATTAAAGGATTTGAGAATGAGCAAATCGAATGTGTTAATACAGACTATTATGTCCTCTCTTGAAGGGATTCATAGTATATGTAGTAGTATATATAATAATATATAATAAATATATAATAGTATAGAATTATAGTACTATATTTTGGAGGACATGGGCCTACACTGTTAGCATCTAATGAAAATTCTCCATAAGCTCCAGTTTCTGGAGCTATTACTTTTGAGGGGAAAAAAAACCACTCACATTTACATTTGCAGTAAAGCTTTAAATGGCCGGTAGCAGTATGCAGCAGAACTGACTGAATTATTAATTATAAATAATATTAGTAAAGTATGTTAAGGTTTTTAACTGCAAAAAATGAGCACTTTCTATTTTACAAAAGTGCATTCATTATTTATGGAGTCATTTAGGTCTATAGTGTGTATGAAGTGTTCATGCCAACTATTCACTATTCAGTGTTCATGTTGAGTGACTGGCCCACCTAACTGACACAATAGGACTACTACTTTCTGATGGAAGAACCAGAACAACAACAAATAGTGGAGAACAATTTTAGCCAAAAATTTAGACTCTAAAGCAATTTCCTTAATATTTAACCACCATTCATATGATCTTTCCTTCTCATGAATGAACCTCACAAATAGTAAATCTATGTTGCTATTTGGTAGCTAAAAAATGCAAGAATTACCTTCAAAAATATTAAACTAGGTTTGCGGAGTAAAGCAGTGATAGAAATTTAGCTTAAGTGGATACAATGGTATTTTCTGATATCCTCCTGACACTGAAACCTGTATGATATTTGAGGATCACTTGAATGCTCTGGTTTTTCCTCCCCCTTTTCATTCATAGAGAAAGCTAAAAGATTATTCTTGTTGCACTTAGTAGCTGGAAGCACTGGAAATCTCATTCTGTTGAAATTTGCTACCCAAATTTAAAGTCTGGAGAACTGAACAAAGTTTGAGTTCTTATTGAAGTATTTAGATGCATATATGAACTAATCTTATCAAACATTCAGCCACTTCTAACAGACACCACATTGCTCATTTTTTTAGGGGCAGAAAGAAATACAGTATATTACTTTATATTTAGAAGGGACTTATTAATAGTTTCAGTGAAGTCAAGATTTTACTTAAGACAAATTTTCTAAAACCTCAAAATGTGTTCATAGCATGCACTACTGTGCACTCAATCAGAGAAAACTATAGGCAAGCTTCAGTTTAACATACCATTTAATAAAACAAATGGTTTGGCTTATTCTGGAAGGAATTAACTCCTTTGTAAACTCAGCCTTCATAGAAATTATGCCAGCTGCCACGTGAATGAAATGGAAATGGGAAAAAAATGGAAATCTGGGGGAAAAAAAGCATCTTCTGTCTTAAACATGCTCTTTGGACATGATCAATGCATGAGGGCTGTATTATATGCATAGCTGATTAATACCCTGCATTTGCTTGTTTATTAGAAGAGTAACCACAGCCTCCTATCACTCTGTAGAGATAAAGGATCATTCTGTGATAATATGAAACAACCACAATTCATCATAGAATTACAGAAAACCAAGGATGGAAGGAACCTCAGGAGGTCATTTAGTCCAACGCCCTGTTCAAAGAAGGACTATCCCCAGATAGATCATTCTAGCCAAGGCTTTGTCTACCTGGGTCTTAAAAACCTCCAAGGATGGAGATTCCACAACCTCTCTGGGTAACCTATTCCAGTGCATTACTGCCCTCCTTGTGAGACTGTTTTCCTATTATCTAACTTTAAATTCCCTTGCTGCAACTTGAGATCATTGCTCCCAGTCCTGTCATCTGCCACCACTGAGAACAGTCTAGCTCCATCCTCTTTGGAACCACCCTTCAGGTAGTTGAAGGCTGCTATTAAATCCTTTCTCAGTCTGGTCTTCTGCAGAATAAATAAGCCCAGTTCCCTCATGCTCTCCTCAGAAGTCATGTGCTCCAGCACCCTAATCATTTTCATTGCCCTCCACTGAATTATCTTCAATTTGTCCACATCCTTTCTGTAGTGGAGGCTGGGTGAGGTGCAAAACTTGACCCCGTATTCCAGATGTGGCCTTACCAGTGCTAAATAAGAAGGAAGAATCATTTTCCTCAATCTGCTGGCAACTCTCCTACTAATGCAGCCTAGGCTGCTGTTAGCCTTCTTCACAAGGGCGCACTGTTGGCACATCTTCAGCTTATTGTCCACTGTAACCCCCACATCCTTTTCTGCACAGCTTCTACTTAGCCCCAGCTTATACCAGTGCATGGGATTGTTCTGTCCCAAGTGCAGGACTTTGCACTTCTTCTTACTGAACCTCATGATATTTCTTTTGGTCCAATCCTACAATTTGTCTAGGTCTCTCTGAATTGTAGTCCTATCTTCCAGCATAACTACTACTCTCCCCAGCTTGGTATCATTTGCAAACTTGCTGAGGGTGCAGACTATCCCATCTTCCAGGTCACTGATAAATATATTGAACAAAAACAGCCCAAAGACTGACCCCTGGGGCACTCCACTTGACTGGCAGCCAACTAGATATCAAGCCACTGATTACCAACCTTTTATCCCAATAATCTTGCCAGTTTCTATCCACCTTACAATCCTTTTATCCAACCCATACTTCCTTAGCTTGTTTGCAAGAATGACGTGAGAGACTGTATCAAAATTTTCAGCAAGAATTTCATAGTGATGTCTTTAACTGCTTTATATTCAAGGCTATGAGAACAGCACAGTATTGCTCCACAGTTTTGATCTGTGGTCCATGATTTTGTGCTACTTAAGCAAGAACACTGGAGATGAAATGGATCCAGCTATCTGAGAACTACTGACACACAGAAGAGGTATCAAAGGATACTGAAAAGGCATACTACGCCTTTTGTTGTTGCCAGTCTACCATGAAATGTGTTGAAGGCAAAGAGAGGGCACATCTGAAGTGACGTGAAGTGAAGTGTCCTAGGGACTCCTGGCAGCTGATGGTGCTAAAGCAGCCTTTTTGCTGTTCTAACCTATGATCACCTAGGATACCTTTCCATATTAGCAGAGAGTTGCAATTGGTTCTTTAATGCTTTTGACTTTTCCCCATTCTGCTGCCCTGAGCAGAAGTCCTATACAGCTGAGAATACGGGTTTGAAGAAATACACTAATGTGATTCATACTGTGAGCCACTGGTGTAATTTTTTTTCATAGAAGTCACCAATAATATTTTTTGAACATGTAAATTGTGGGGGAGGTACTATGTTTACCTCTGTGCCTATATACTGCTTACCGAAGAAGTTCTCTCTCTAGCCCTGCTTAGGGACTTCTAGGAACCATTTAAATACTATTCTATGTAGCTTGTGCCTACCCTCCTGCCAAAGAATTAAAAAAGAAGTCATGCAGCTAATCTGAGGTTTGCAACACAATGGCAGCAAACATACCTTGTGCGTTATATGCTTTTTCCTATCACTCCCCTTTAAACTACTTAGTTTGCAAACTTTCCAAAGCAAGGAACGTCTGCTTTATGTTGTAGTATTTTTTCAGCACCCAGCACCACAGATTGTTCCTCATGTACCACTGTAATAAACATTGGTAAAGACAGTCTCTATGTCAATAAAGATGGGTGTAATGTTCTGCCCTGAGGACAGAACAGTCAAATGCACAAATAGAAAATTGAAATGCACTGTAGAAAAGAACTGGGAACTATAGTGGATTGCAAGCTGAACATGAGTCAGCAGTGTAATATCATTGTAAAAAAGTTAATAGTATGCTAGTATATATTAACAGAAGAGTCTTATGTAAGTCACAGGAGGCGATTCTTCCATTGCATCACTGATGAGGGCTCACAAGGAATACTGCATCCACTGTTGGAAGCTGCACTTCAACGGAGACATGGTCAAATCAGAAAGAGTGTAAAGGAGAGCAAGATGTTTGTCTGGAACGGTACAGGGACTGAAGTAGATGAATTCCTATTTTTCAGTTTAAGGTGAACACAAAAACAAATATAAACTTGTGGTCCTGGGTGCATATGTAAACTAAATTAAAATGAGTTGTATTAAATTCATGTGTAGTAGGACTGTGCAAAGCTTTGGGTGGTGATTCGATTCGAAGGAGATTCAGCTAATTAATGCACATTCAAATAAATACAAATACTATCCTGTGGAGGAGTATCTGGCAAAACAAGTTAATTCGTTTATTCCATCCTAACTGCAGCACATGTATAGATGGTAACATTTTACTGCAGACCTAATTAGTCAACCGCAATAAATGTCTGTGTTAGACACACCCATTAAAATTAAAAATACATCTCTTTCAGAGTCATAAAACAAAATCAGTCTTTCTTGAGCATCTTGAGAGTGCATCCAATGCTTAGCTGAAAGTTATTTTCACACCCATGTTCATGTTTTTAGCTAGTGTTAAGAGCAGTTTGCAGGACTATGAAATGGGAGCTACATTACCTGGAACCACTAACAGAGAGGAGAACTGCAGAACAAAGAACTGCTTAATTAGTGGAACATCAAGACTATTAAAAAAAGAGAAGGGGTTGTTAACACCAGTGGAAAGAAGAATTTAGAAGAAATTGGGCCCTGAAGTCAACTGACTCTGTCACTGATGCCTGAATAAAAATGCTGCTGCCATGCCTATAGCAGACAAGGCTCTTTGGCTAGATATGATATCTTTAATGCCCAGAAAGTTGGTTTTAAAATTTGGGCGCAGCAGGAATCCAAGTGGGGTGCAACTATACTAGTGTACCTCCCACACCTGGATCTGCCCCTGTCTATAGGTTTTACTTTCTAATTCATATAATGGGCATAATTAAACTTACTTCTAAAAAGCATTAGAAATGAAGAAGTTTAATAAACATCTTGCTCTTGCTGGCAATACATCCAGATCACTGATGTTTCACAGTGTGAACAGCAGAACAGGGGTTTCAGTTGATTTTACTCATGATATTTGTCTGTCTTCTTCTACTAGGACAAGAAGTAGAGCAAGTCTTACCTATTCAGAGACTAATGTCTTAGGACCTTGTGAGGGAGTGGGGCCTAGGAGCGGCCGTGAACTCCCTAGCGCTCCCTAGCGCTACTCAAGGTGGACTCAGCACCCTTGGATTCTCGCCCGCCACGTCTTTGATGACAAATAAGTTTATATGGGAGGCTGCCTTTGCCCCCGGGTGAACGGTACGTGTGTCCCTGCCCCTACTCCATATGGGGTACCGCTGTGCACCCCTGCCTTAAGGGCTATGCGTGCCTCCTACCTCCCCTTTAGCACACCCCAAGCCTTGCAGCTGTTCCCTGGGTGTTGTTTGGCCTCCTGCCCTCTGGCACTCTCTCTGGCACCCCTTTGGCTCGTCCCGCCCTGGTGCCCCTCTCTGGCACCTGGGCTTGTCACCAACCTGGTGCCCCCGGGCCTGGCCCGTAGCCACCACCCCATTACCGGCGCCCCTGGGCCTGGCCCGTAGCCGCTGCCCCGTTACTGGCGCCCCTGGGCCTGGCACGCTCTTGGGCTACTCCTCAGCCCACTGCCCCCCACTGAGGCCTATGACACTCTTCGTGGCCGTTGCCCCCTTCTGGGCCTACGCCGCACTCTTTATGTGCGCTCGCTGCCCCCCTCTGGGGCCTCGCCCTTGATGGGGCCTATGAAGCGCTCTCCGCGGCCGTTGCCCCCTTCTGGGGCCTACGCCATGCTCTTCACGCACTCTTGCTGCCCACTCTGGGGGCTCGCCCTCTCTGGGGCCTATACCGTGCTCCTTGCGCTTGGGGCCCAGGTGGCCGCCACCGTGCCTGGCCCCTTGACCCTTCTCTGGGTCATTTGCCCCACTGGGCAAAATACCGCCCTTACGGGCTAGGGTCTGAAACCCCACACACACCACTTCTCCGGTGCAACACCGCGCCTCTCCGGCGCAAACAGTAGCGCCCCACTGGCACCGCTCCTGTGCCACTACTGGGCACCCGGGACCCCCAGGTTATTGGGGAGCTCCCGTGAGGCCTCCTCGCACCCCTACAGTCTCACCCGGTCCTCCGGTGTAACTATAACCGAAACCTGAGCCACCCGGCTACAACATAAACAACACAGAGCCTCCCTGCTCATAATGAAACTCCAAGCCGCTCTAGGGCTCCCAACCCTACCTCTCTTCAGGGTGTTCTCCTCCCTAGTTATCTTGGGGTAATTTTACTCAAGATTCAAGTGAATTAAATCAGTATAGGTTATACATCTTCTCCTTGTTTGTTCTTATTACTCCGTTGTAAATGGACTGTATATCCTGCCCCCTAGAAATGGATTGTTTGATACTGTACTTAGCAATGTCAGCATGAAGGGCTTTCTTCCTGTTCAGTGCTTTTAAAGCCAGTTTAAAACGCAAAGTAGATCAATGCATGTTTAATTTTCCTTTGGCATTTATGACCCCATTCAGTGTAATTTGAAATTTTCACAAAGGAAAATAGCACCCCAAAGTGCCTAAAGTAGGTAAAATTGTATCTATTTGAACTGCAGTTGCACTAATTAAGCAATTTTATAGGCTAAAAGGTACAAATAGTTTATAAGTTAATAAAAATAAATTTGAAAAGATTACCTGACCAGCATGATTATAATGATTTTCTGGAATTCCACAGCTAATACTTCTGTGTCCCCTGGGATTGATTGCATTTTACTGCCAAATATAAACAGTTAGTTCCATCGCTGTGCTACAAAATAGATGTCTAGTATATCTTCTTAGGTAATTGGAGGCTTGGAGTACAAAACAACAAAAGAATCATAGCCTATGGCTATGATGTAGCAACTTGAAAATAATGTGTCTCATGATGCATTTCCCTGATTCTCATAACAATATAAGTCAAATTGATATATATCACTTCTACTAGAAATATGCCAAACCATCCAAACTATGGTCCATTCAAGCAATTGCAAGGCGAGGTCTAAGTACAACTGTTATTGTTTCTACATGATTTGTTAGAACATTGACTCTTTCTAGTTGAAGATTAAAGAGCCAGAAAAATCACAATTATATCCCTTTCAAAATTTTACAGGCATAGATCCATGAATTCTAAGGCCACATGAGACAACTACGATCATGTAATCTGATTGCCTAAATATGCATAAAGTAGTATTTCTCCCAACAGAAAAGGTGGAGCCAACCAGAGCGCAAATATAGCATTGTGGCCAGATAAACAGACTTTGGCTTGCATAATATTAGAATTTTAAAGTTGTTTTTGTGGACAATTGCAGATTTCACATATTCCGTGAAAACACAAATAAGTAGGTCCCTAGATATAGTATATCCCATCATAAACATGCTAGGTACAAAGGCAAGATATATTCCTATGTAATATTCTTTGTCTTAACATCCATGAATCCTAAAAGTTTTTAGCCATGAAGAGTTCACGAGGCAGTCATCTATGATAGTTCCTAAGTCTTTCCATGAGTCACTGCTGTCCTGCTGTCCCAGACATTCCTCCATGCTGTGGGTATAAGCTTATGTTCTTTACCCCATCTTTATTTGGCTATATTAAAATGTGTTCATGACCATTTAACCCTTTTATTCCAATTACTCTGAAATGACATTCTCTCCTCATTTACTATTCCACCAAACCATGTATCATGTGCAAACTTTACCAGCAAAGATTTTTCATCATTGTCAAGATTATGGATAAAATATTGAATAGTGCTGGGCCAAGAATTGATCTTAGAAAGCTCCATTTACCAATTTCTCCCCATTAACTACATTTTGAGAACTATCAGTGAGTCAGTTTTTAATCCATCTAATGCATGCCCTGTTAATTTGATACGATGTCAGTTTTTAAATCAAGATGTCATGTGGTATTAAATCAAATGACGGGGACAAATACAAATACACTCCATCAACTGAGCTGCTTTTATCAGCCATACTTGTAATACTGTCAAAGGACAAAGAGAGTTATTTGACAAGTTTTACTTAATGTAAATATTTTTCAAATAATCTGCTGCGTACAGTTCTTCATTTTTTCCTTTTAAAGATATCCTTAAATAGATTGTTTTCCTCTAATTTATTCACCTCTCTAATTTATTCATTGACAAGACTTCTAACTTTTGTTTGCTTTGGGATTCACTGCAAATAGCTGTAATGCAAGTCATGCTACAGAGCTGTGGTTGTCCAAACAAGTGACATGCTATTGTTTCTATACCCTGATCGGATGCAAATGGAAGTAAAATTAAGACTATCAAATGTTTCTTTAGAACATCTGTCCTAAGCTATAGCTCATTGGAAACAATACCCTCCCATGCTGTTGAAGCCAGAGGAAACTGTAAAGGTACAACTGAAATTGAAAGGCAGAATGTTGCTTTTTCTATATTGCTGCTCACGGCCTAAAGCTGGGGACTACTGCTATAGAACAAATAAACAGAAACTCAGTATACATAAACATAGTTCTTTTAAGAATATGAAAGAGCAGCCACAAATTTGTCTCTCTCTCTTTTTGAGAGATCTTTATAAGGTGACAAATATGTTTATATGGTGTGTGATTGTAACACAAGAGCTGGACTCAGTAATCCAAAAAGTCAGTAACCCAGAAGTAACTTCTGTGTTACTTGGAGAAATGTCAGTGCTTTAAATGGTATATAATATTGTCAGTGTAGAAACAACCACTCTCTTTAAGAGGTGTCCCTCTTAAGGTAATGGCTGACTAAATCCCAACCAGTAGGCCTACTTTGAGGTACAGGTCTGCGACATGTGTCCTTTGAAGACACAGAGCTAGCATGGAGATAGCAGGCCTCTCTGTGGATGGACCATAATTGGTACTTAGGAATCATAGGAAAGTACGGTTGGAAGGGACATCATATGGTCAACTAATCTACCCCCTGTTCAAGACAGGATCGTTCCTGAACTAAACCATCCCAGCCAAGTGCCTGTACATCCTGCTCTTGAAAATTTCCAAGGATGGAGATTCCACAACTTCTCTAGATAATCTGTACCATTAAGACCACCCTCATAGTCAAAAAGTTCCTCCTAATCTCCAATCTAAATGTCCTCTGATATAGTTTGAGGTCACTGTTCCTAGTCCTTTTCCCTATGGCCACATAGAAAAGCCAGTTTCCTTTCTCTCTACAACTAACCCTCAGGTATTAGAGGACTACTATCAACTCCCTCTGCCAGCCTTCTCTTCTCCAGACTAAATAACTCTAGTCCATTTCTAGTAAGTCATGTTTTACAGGCCCTTAATCATTTTGTCACCCTGTGCTGCACTCTTTCCAATCTGTCCACTTCCTTTTTAAAGTGTGGGGCCAAAATCTGGACACAACACTCCAGGTGAGGCCTCATCAGTGCTGAAGGGAGTGAAAATATCACTTCCCTTGATTTGCAAATGGCACACCTGTTAATACGACCCAGTATGCTGTTGGCTTTTTTTGGTAACAAGATCACACTGTTGGCCCATATTCATCTTCTGCCCCACTGTAACTCCCAGGTCCTATAGCCTAGTCACTTGTTTTCAAATCTGTATTTGTGCATGAAATTACTCCAACCCCAGCAGGACTTGGCAGTGTTCCTTCCTGATTCTCACATGATCCTAACCCTGCCCTCAAGGATGTTAACAACTCTAACCACCTTGGTGTCATCTGAAAATTTGCTAAGCATGCACTCAATCTCATGATCCAAATTATTACTTAAGAAGTTAAACAATATCAGAACCAGGACAGGCCCCTGTGGCACTCCTCTAGATGATACCTCCTTCAAAATAGATGTTGATCCATTGATGGTTGCTCACTGAGCATAATGACCCAACCAGTCATACTGGATCCCACTAACTTACCATATTTTCTTCTAGTCTGTATATTCTTAGCTTGTTAATGAAAATATTATGGGACAGTTTCAAAAACCTTGCTGAATTCAAGGTATACTACACCGATTGCTCCCTGCCCCCATCCAGAAAGCCTGTGACATTATCATTGAAATAAAGCAAGTTGGTCAGGCATGACTTGTTCTTGATGAATCCATGCTGGCTATTTGTCATCACCTTGTTCTCTTCTAAGGGCTTCATAATAGACTGCTCGAGGACCTGCTTCATGATCTATCCAGGTAGCAAGGTCATGCTGACTGGTCTATAATTACCCAGAACCTCTTTCTTCCCCTTCTTAAAGATGGATGCTATATTTGCCTTTTTTCCAATCATTTGGGGTCTTAACCAACCTCCGTGAGTTCTCAAAAATGATAGCTAATGGCTCTGAAATTATCTCGGCCAACTCCTTGAATATCCTGGGCTGCATCCAATCTACTCTGTTGACCAGAAAGCATTTAGCTTCTCTAAGTAACCCCTAGTCTGTTCTTTCATTACTCTAGGCTATTTGTGACCCTGCTATCTTTGCTGTCAACTTTACTCATCTGGTAGCTGCCCGTATTTGTGAAGACTGAAGTAAAAGATGCATTAAATGCATTCTTCTTTGCATTATCCATAACTAGATTGCTTTTTGCATCCCATAAGGGATGCAAAGGGTTTCTTTGGTCTTCCTTTTACTTTTCACATATTTGTAGAACCTCTTTTTTTGCCTTCTTTCTCTCTTGTCAGGTATGCAAATCATGCTTTGGCCTTCCAATGTTTTTTTTTTTTACCTGCCTGCCTGTCCAATACTCTTATGCTCTTCCCCAGTACTTCTTTGTAGTGGGTTGTCACCGCAAAGCCTTTTCCACCAGGCTTTTGGCCCTTCCACAAGTGTCTTTCAGCAAGCTTCAATAATCATAGTCTTCAAACCTGCTGGCTCCTGCTGCCTGGAGCATCTCTCAGTAATATACAGTTTTTTTTAAACAAAATAAAATGAGTAAATGAAAAAAAAAAAAGTCCTGGAACACTGGGAGGGGTCTATTGTGGCTTCAGCCTTCCCACTTCTTGCTTTCCTTATAGCCCAGAAGTTCCCCATTTCTGGGGTTTCCCCTCTCCCTCCATTCTGGTTCTGTCTATTGGGGTTTTTGATCCCCAGCAAGCCACACCCTTATTAGCCTTTCCATGGCTGCAGCCCTACAGCGAAGCTACCTGCCTTCTCTTAAGTGGACAGGCCACAATCTTACGTTCTTTCTGTAGACATTGCATATCCTGAGGAGAAATGAGGTTGAGAGTCTGGTCCACAACTTATTTTATTACCAAAAAGGGTGCAAATGATTTACAAACTGTATTCCTCTTTCCATGGAAAGAAGAAGTCCTCCAATAGGCACCTCATCTTCTGTTATCCCTGGGATATGTTTCTTCTACTGGGAAGCGGGCAATCAGGCTCTATACTCCTACTATGAAGAACAGTTTTGCTGGTACTGATGCTTAAGACTTACTCTGAATGCTGACAACAGTCAGTGAAAATGAAAACTCAAGATAAGTCCTGAGAAGCACATGGGGCAGGCAGAAGGGGAGGTCAGAACAAGACCCCTGAGCCATTAATTAAAACAGTGCAATGAGGGGAAAATGAGGTATTAGTACATTAATTTGAATTGATGAAAATATTTTGCTTTCTCCAGTTTCTTTGGAAATCTCTGGTGGCAAGTAAAACATCTGCACTAATGTTAACCTCATTCTGTGGATGAAAACCCGAACAACTAAAATCTTTGAATTGAATAGGTCAAAATATCACCTTGTGTGTCCTCCTGGATAAAGCTGTGTATTTAAAAGGTTGAGCCTGCATTTTTATGGAAAATTCTTCTGCAGTATGTTTTTCTGCTGTATCTGTATTAAAAAGATCCATAATGTTTCAGCACTGAATTGGATTTACTGTCCAAAAATATTGTTTCATAGAAAAAATATTTAACTAATCCTTTTTCTTGACTAAGCAAAGCCAATATAAACTATTCAAGCCAAATCAAGCGAAATTATATATTATTGTGAATAGTTTATGGCTAGATTATTAACAAGAGTCTGCAGATCCACTAGACACATAGTAGGAATTTGTTTAAACTCTATCTTATAGGGGAAGAATGTAAGATATCATATTTTAAAGTGAGTATGAAATCATATTAATAAAAGTGGCATGGGTTGACACTCAAAAATGGGAGTGGAGTAAAGGTTATAAATGTGTGATCTTAACTATAGCATTTCTTGAACTGTGAGGTCTTGATCAGATGAGGAAACTGGTATAAAATTGGCTATGTATAAATTTTGGGTAGAAATTAGATGGCAATTTCTAACTATCAGAGGAATGAGGTTCTGAAACAGCCTTCCAACAGGAGAAATAGATGAAAACAGCCTATCTAGTTTTAAATTGGAGCTTATCTATTTTATGAACAAGATTGTGCGATATGGTTGCCTGTAATAAGGGGAGACTGAGTCAGTATCCCACGAGATCCTTTCTAGTCTTAAAATCCTACATGCAACTTTAATGCTTTTGAATATAATTTTCTGGGTGGTTTATTGCATTTTCCATCAGTGGAATTCTAGAGTGCTAGTTTCCTAAAGTGAAAAAGAAAATATTCACAGGTAGGCGAAAGAGAAAAGCAACAGCTGAGCCATATAAAGATGTGTTAGAAGAGCTTCAATGATTGAGTAGAAAAAGATTAATTCACTCTCTCTCTAATATTTTTAATCAGTTTATCCACTTCAACTTGGTGCTCTAGCAGCAGGAGTTAGGTAGCTTCTAACACCATGGATCGGGCTTAAGGAGAGAGAGAAGCTGATGGAAAAGTTATAAGATTAAGTTTACCAGGATCTTATTTCATGGATATTATTTTACAGGTTTTTTTTTCAGTACAGCACTAGATTAGAGTGGTATGTGCTGATGTCAGAACAAATTCACACAGCCTGTGCCTACTGCATTAGTTGCTTAAGCTCCTGTAACAGGGCCCTGTAAACCAAAAGTCACACAAAACCCAAGTATACAAGTGTAGTGGTTACAGAGTCACTGGCTGAGACAAAAAGAGCAGATGTAACCTGATGAGCAGCTGACACTCATTTAGCAGCAGCCATGACTCACCAACACACCAGAGGAATAAAGAACCAGGTGTGCAAGGAGTAATAGAGCAGAGCACTGAAAGGAAGGGTTGTCTGTGCTTCTTTTTGGTGTTTTATCAAAAAGCAACAAACCTCATGTGAACCCTGCCAGTTCTCTTTCTGGGTCATGCTATGGATGGGAGGGAGCTTCCTTCACATGAAGAGGAATCAGTCTTACCTTTGTGTCTAAAATACCCTTGTCAACCAGCTGATAACTATTAAATATTACAAATTTGCAGTTTTTGGAATGTACAGAGGAGCTGGCTTTGGATTTGTCCCTGCTTGCATGTTTCCTTTGCCTTAAAAAATTAAAATAAGAATAGAAAAAATATTTTGCTTTTCATTTAACTTACAAAACTGCAGTTTTCACACTTACCGTTACATTGAGTGATACAGTGCTATATAGTTTGCAATGTAAGAAAAAATGTATTAACAAAACATTGTACGGCTGGACTGTATCTGGACTGTAACCACTAGGTTTTTATCCTCTTTTCCTATTTTATGTCTTTGTTTCAAATTTCCTTTTGCTTTATGACTATCAAGATCAAAATGCAAAATGCATATGTGGCATTAAGAGCAGATCCTCCATCATTTAAATATTTTTTTCAGAGTGAGCTGGATCCCTACATGACAGGCATGTAAGAGCTCCCCACTGAAAGAACAGGAGACAGATTTACATTTTCCTGGGGTGGTCAAGATCATCCTCAGAACATGACAGCTCCAGTCTATGCAGGGTGGATTAGGATCAGTGTCTAAGATTACATTGCCTGTGGAGAAAATTGTCTGTGTCTCCCTGTATGGATTAAGAACCAGCTCTTGTGGCAAGATGTATCATTTTTGCATTAGCCATAGCACTGCATTAGACTTGGAGGTGGAACAGGATTTTGGTTAAAGTTCATGGTCAACAGTTATCTCTGTCAACCTAATATGTAATCTCATCAAGATATGATACTGTTTGCTTAACAAGAGTTATGTTTCACAAAATGATGTTGATTGGAATTAATTATACAGCCATCCTTATCAGTCTCTATCTATATAAGCCATTTTATGATTTCACATGGGATCTCTGTCAAACTAATTGGGTTATTATATTTACTGGAATTATGCTGTTTACACTTCTACATTTTGGTACATTATTGGTGGATGCGGGGGACTTCTGTATAACCTCTACCTGAGCTATGTCCAAGATTGGATACTAGTGAAAAGTTCTGATAGACAATATAATGTGAGAGTTTATACTCAGTAAACTTTATATATAGTCAATAAACTTTATAGAAAGACTAGGGGCCTTTTATAACACTCTGGCAGCCAACAGCATTCATATCCACTATATAACATCCTTTCCATGGCTGGAATTGGAGTAGTTTTAGTGTAATTAGGGGCATCTTAATGTAATTAGGAATTAGGTCAACATTATACATGTACACACAAAATATTGGAAATGTTGAATTACTGCCATGACCATCTAACACTATTTATAAAACTAAATGTAGAACATCTTAAATATAATAAAAACCTTACAAACCCTACAAAGTGGGGTTATCAAATTTTTGGCTAAGAGATTAACTGAAGAAAAACTAAATGGATTGCAGTATTTCTTAACCAGTACAAACATACCACAGTTCATTAACTAATCACATTAATCTCCCTACATACACTGATGCATCTACACATGCAAATAACCTAGCAGCAGTTTACTCTCAAGTAGTTTACTTGAGAGTAAACTCTCCCAGGCACATGTCTACACATAAAGAGAGGCAGGAGAGGATTTGCTGCTCCTAGCAGCTGACTGCTCCCATTCCCTATGGACCTCCAACAGCCAGAGGGAGCTCTAGGCTTCCCCTGGGTGCTAGTTCTGAGGCCAGGGGACAACTGTCTCCTGGAGAGGGCTGGGACATTGCTCCTTGCCCCCAGGAGCTGCCTGCTGCTGGGGCAGGCTCCACCATGGAGCTCAGCCAGAGACAAATGCAAGTAGTAAGGAGTTCCCACCTCCTACTCCCCAGTTGCAGAGCCCATGCTGGGAGACCCTTCTCTCACAGTGCCAGCTCTGCAACCTGCCAGCAGGTGATAAGGATATTCCAAGCCCTGGCCCCACAATCACAAAGCAGAGGCTGGGAGTCCCATTCTGCCAGGGTAGGACGACATTGTCCCCATGTGGGTTCTGGTGGTGAAGCCTGTCCTGGCAGCAGGCAGCTCCCAGGGGCAGGAAGCAATCTACCTCCCCCTGTTGCCTGGCTGACTGGGATCATATTTGCTCCTGGTCAGAATCATCGAGTCATAGAAAATTACGGTTGGAAGGGACCTCAGGAGATCATCTAGTCCAACCCTCTGCTCAAAGCAGGACCATCCCCAACTAGATCATCCCAGCCAGGGCTTTGTCTACTTGGGTCTTAAAAACTTCCAAGGACAGAGATTCTACCAGACCTCTGGGTAACCTGTTCCAGTGTTTTACTACCCTCCTAGTGAGAAAATTCTTCCTAATACCCAACCTAAACTTCCCTTGCTGCCACTGGAGACCATTGCTCCTTGTTCTGTCATCTGCCACCACTGAGAATAGTCCAGCCCCATCCTCTTTCAAACCCTCCTTTAGGTAGTTGAAGGCTGCTATTAAATCCCCTATCAGTCTTGTCTTCTCCAAACTAAGTAAGTTCAGTACCCTCAGTCTGTCCTCATAAGTCATGACCCCCAACCCCCTTACCATTCTGTTGCCCTCTGCTGGACTTTCTCCAGTTTGTCCACATCATTTCTTTGTCCCCAAACTGGACACAGTACTCCAGATGTGGCCTCACCAGTGCTGAACAGAGGGAAATAATTACTTCCCTAGACCTACTGGCAACACACCTACCAGTGCAGCCCAGGATGCCATTAGCCTTCTTGGTAACAAGGGCACACTGCTGGTTCATATTTAGCTTAATGTCCACTGTAACCTCCAGGTTCTTTTCTGAAGAGCTGCTGCTTAGCCCCCAGCTTGTATTGGTGCATGAGATTGTTCCACCCTAAATGCAGGACTTTGCACTTGTCCTTGTTGAACCTCATGAAATTCCTTTTGGCCCAATCCCCCAATTTGTTTAGGTGACTCTGAATGTTAGCCCTACCCACCAGCATATCTACTATTCCTCCCAGCCTGGTGTCATATGCAAACTTGCCGAGGATGCACTCTATACCATCTTCTAGGTTGTTGATGAAGACATTGAACAAAACTGGCCCCACGACCAACCCCTAGGACACTCCACTCCATACCAGCTGCTGACTAGACATCGAACCACTGATTATTACCCTCTAAGCCCAATGTTCCAGCCAGTTCTCTATCCACATTATAGTCTGTTCATCCAACCTGTACTTCTTTACCTTGCCTGCAAGAATGTTGTGGGAGACCATATCAAAAACTTTGAAAAAAATCAAGGTATACCACATCCACTGGTCTCCCCACATCCACAGAGCCAGTCACCTCATCATAGAAGGTAATTGGGTTGGTCAGGCATGCCTTGCCCTTGGTGAATCCATGCTGACTGTTGTTAATCATCGTCTCCTCCGCCAAGTGCTTAGATATGGATTCCTTGAGGATATGCTCTATCTTTCCAGGGACCGGGGTGAGGCTGATTAGTCTGTAGTTCCCTGGATCCTCCTTTTTTCGTTTCTTAAATATGGGCACTATGTTTGCCCTTTTCTAATCATCTAGGACCTCTCCTGATCTCCATGAGTTTTCAAAGATGATGGCCAGTGACTGCAGTCACATCAGTCAACTGCTTTAGCATCTTCAGGTCCATCCCATCTGGCCCCAAAGACTTGTATATGTCCCACTTTTCTAAATTGTCTTTGACCTTTTCTTTTGCCATTGTTCATTGCTCACCTTCTCTCCAAACTGTGCTGCCTGGTACAGTAGTCTGGGAGCGGAACTTGCTTGTAAAGACTAAGGAAAAATAGGCATCAAGTATTTCAGCCTTTTCTGCATTCTCTGTCATAAGGTTGCCTCCCCCATCCTTTGTCATAAGGGACCCACACTTCCCTTGGTCCTTCTGGTATATACACATGTGTTATTGTGCAGTAAGAAATCTCAAGTAAATTTGATACTTGTATTTGCAGGTAGCAAATTTACACACAATTAGAGCCAATTACTGAGCAGTAAGCATGTGTATGGGTAGATGTAGATGCTTACTGCACATTAATTAGCTTTACTGTGCAGTAAAGCATCTTTTGTAGACGCACCCAGTTTGATTTGTTTATTTTTAAAAAATGCAGAAATAAACCTTACTGGCAATATATCCTGGGCAGGAATTCTGTGGCTAGTGAGGCAGCTATTTCATGCTCAAGCCTGTCTTCCCTCTTCTGAAAGAAAGGTATTGGAAAGCCAATAATAAAGTCACTTCGTAGAAACATGGGGCATTAAAAGCGGATACTAGTTTTGTGCCTGGAATATTCCAGTTGTCACACACACTTAAATGGCCACCTGGGATGACACTGGAACTTTGCTACAGACTGACAGTTTTGAATGCCTGAAGCTTGGAAATAAATTCTTCAGATAAAGTTGATTCACTGACATATGCACACAATCACTGTCAGGGAAGTCTGGTTATTGCACTGGATCACAAGTGTACAGGCTCAGTATGGCTAAATCCATTACCCAACAAATAACTAAATCCAAATCCCTAAAGAATGGTCAAATTGCTATGCTATATGGGTGGCCTGCTGAAACCTAATATACTGACACATGATCACTCTTCACCCTATGGTAAGCTTGCACGGTTCCAGGGTTATTGCTTGCAAATTCAAACCATTAGCTTCTGTACTTAACAGAAAAAAAGAATATGGGGGGAATACTTCTGTCATTTTAACACTGGTAAAAAATTATGTAAGCTTCTATGCAAGTTTGGTATAGCCCTAGGCTTTTTAGCTGGCTGCCAAAGGAGACTTTGATACTGCAAAGTCAATGCTCAGTGTGTGAAAAGGTTGGGTTCCCTTCATCAACCACATTTCTAAGACCTACATTTCCCTTTTTCTCTAGCATCCAAATACAGTTCATTCTTTAAACCACATTTTGAGATCCTAGCTAGTGTGCTGCTAATAAGTTTATGAGTGGCCATGTGTTTCATTTTGAGTTATAGTGCATCTAATTTAATTTCATTTCAAAAGGGAAAATTAAGCAAAAAATGAGGGCTTTTGCCTTGTGTAAGTGCCAACTGATGTAGTACTAGCTTCAATTGCTTCATAATCAACAACACCTCCTTTTCACTTTACCTTTGGCTCTTGTTGCAAACCTGGGATTCATGCAGTCCCCTGTCTACACTCCAATTGTTTCTGAAGATTTTTAAAAGCAAGTTATTACCTCTATTAGTTTCCTGCCGCTGATTGTTAGTACCTATGCAGCCTTTTCAAGGGAGAGGGAGAGTAAGCTATAAAACATACATTTTCAATTCATAGGAACATTTTTTTCCCTTTTCCTTTCTCTTGGATTTGTACTTAGGCATTATCCATCAAGACATTCCCATGTGGATTAAAAAAAAAGGGAATAAAAAATTAATACAATTTGATGACAGTTTTACTTTCATTGTCATTTTAAATGAAAAGGCATCTTTTCACCTGTAGCAAAGGAAGCTGGCTAGAGTTTTAAAATTGGTGGCTGACAAGTGATATTTATGTGCCCGTTATTAATGTTATTAAGTAATGGTACTCTTTCAGTGAGGCTGTGTGATACAGGTTGAACATTTACTGCTCATCTTACATTTATTTTTCAATTGCATTTCAACCACCTACAGCGGGTCTTTGTTTTTGACTTTTTTCCCTTGCAATTTCAATTTTTAATTATTTATTTTTGCTACTAAGAGAAAGAAAATCTTTTTTCACAATAGCTTTTGTTCACTTCTCTCTCATAGTACCAAACTGCATTAAAAGCCTTTTGAGAAACCCTTTCCAGATTCACTTAAAATAAGAAAAATGCAAATTCAACAAGCCTCAGTTCAACATCTAATGTTCAAAATACTCAGAATTCAACTCTACCTGATAATTTTGATATTGGCTTCTGGGATTGGTTTCATAAGTTTATTTGGAAATATTCCTGAAGTCAAGGTAGGCCCAAGTTATAAGTTTCAGATGCACATTCAAACATAGTGCTGTCTGCTTTAACTTGCTGTATTTGTTGTTCTAAGCCTATATGAAGAAAGGACAGGTTAAGCTAGGTGTTGAGCCTCATAAAAAAACAGAGACTAAACTTCCATTCTAACAGAGAGAGAAATGCAGGTAACAATTTTCACGTGTGCCAGTTCTGGCATGGGAAGAATAAAAATGGCCTTCAAATTATGGAGAAATTGTAGTGCTTGTAGACAAAAGTTTCTAGTTTGTGTCATCCCAAGAATAAAACCCAGTCACCGAGGGTGCCTGTAGATGTGTAGAGAGGCTGCTCTGAAGTGCTGTAATTACATGTGTGTAATTACAGTGTGTCAGAGTAGACTTGATTAACTGAGTCTGCTGGAGTGTTCTAATTAGTGCACTCTAGCAGCCTCTGCATTTTGTGTATCAGCATCTCTGAACTTCAAAATGGTGGTGGGGGTGCTTTAACTAAAGCTCATTTGATGACTTTTAGTTAAAGTACCCTGTCCTCATTTTGAAGTGCTGGGATGCTGATACATGAGATGCTGTGGGCACTTTAATTAGAGTAGCTCGCAGAGCCACATTAATTAAAGTGCCCCTC
>NW_017728947.1:84355429-84361942 GCF_001723895.1 Crocodylus porosus | reverse complement strand
GGGTTAATCCACAACAAAATACAAAAGATCAACTCTAACACAATTCTGGCCAGGGGCTCTCCAGAGCTCAGATTCCCACCCTGATCCTCAGCAGTGGTTCCCTGCTCTTGCCCTGTATGCCGTCGGTAGAACCCCTTTCCTCAACTCTAAGTGGGTTCTTCAGCCCTCCCTGGGGCTCCTTGAGACCACTCAGTCCTTCACTACTGTAGCTGTGAACTCACGGGCTGAGCTGCCCCCTTATTAAGGGCTTTACGGTAGATAGGTTTGCCGGGTGCCGATCGCTCCCAACCACCTTGTTAAGTCCTTCCTCTCGCTGGGCCCTCCGCCCGGGTTCATAAACCCCGCAGGGGCTTACCCTTTCTCCAAAAGGTGTGGTCGTGGTTCAGGACAGCGCGCATTTGCCCCAATGAGCTCCTGCCAGCGTCCATCTCCCTGCTGGGCTCTTCCAGTTCCGCCGGGACTCTGCTTAGCACTGGCGTCTTCTTTATACCGGTCCCCTTGTTCCGGGCCCCTCCTACCTCCGTACACCTGCATATGTTCACGCCCCATGCTCTGGGTCTGAGAGAGGGGCTGTACCGCACTTGCGCCGGGGAAAGGAGTTTCGGAGCCCGATGGCTCCTTCTCTCCCTCACACTCTTCTAAAGGTATTTTGGTTCTGAACAGAGATGAAAAAGCCAAATATAGCAGGAGAAAAGAATAATTTCAGGACTCCCAAAAAGGGTTGTTTCTAGAAGTGGGGAAATGTCCGGGGAAAAGAGGACAGGTTCATGTTAACTAAAAGCATCACCAAGAGAATACCAGGAAACATACGCCACTGAGGAATTAGAATGCTTTGTGTAAGCCCTAGGCAGGGACTGCATACTCACAATGTCCTAGAAACAGGTCTCTGTGTGTACAGAAATTGGTGGCCTATCTTGAAAATTGGGCCCCTAGGCCCATTCAGTTTAGGGTTTAGCATGCTTTAAAGTTAGATGCAGAATTCTAGGAGAGAGATTCATAGAAACTGAGTTTGGTTCCTAAGGGCATTTATACACATGCCTTTTTGTGCTGTGTTGCACTGGAGATTCAACTGTGTTGCGTGCAGTTGTTCAAGTAGTGAAATGCATGTCAGCATATAGAAAATGGCGGAGGTGTGCTTTTGAACTAAAACACCTTCAATGTGTTTTAGTTCAAAAGTGCACTGCTGCCATTTTCTCAGTGCTGATGCACATTTTGCTATTAATAGAAATGAGTGCACTTTTAAGAACGCCCGGTGCTGTGTTGCAAGGATGTGTACACATGTTTTAAGTTACCTTTACGAACAAGTGAAATTGTTCTGTACCTCTATGGGCAACTCAGAAAGCCTAGGTTATAAATGAGGAACCATCTAGATAAATATGACTTTAAGAAAAAGAGTGCATCTGAATTCCCTCCCTTCTCTGGCTCTTAGGTCTGATTAAGGGCTATACACCAATTACCTCTCCCACTTCAGGATCCAAAGCAAAGAGTTGTCTCCTTTCTTACTGACATGTCCATGATGGTGCTGCCCACTCTTAGACAACAGTGATTACAGCATTCACCCAGGAAGTGGGACACCTTGACTCTAGGCCTTTTTCCACCTGTGGAGATCCCAATAGTTGCAACCCTCTGTCCAAGAAAGAATCATAGCCACCAGCCTGTAGGATAAGCCAGTTCAAGAAGAGGTGGGTCCCTCCAACCCACTTACTGAAGCTTGACTACTGTACAGCCAAGAACACAATATTCAAAGGGACCAAAAAAAATGGATAAGCAAGTCCTGACTTTGTAGACTAGTGGTTAGGACACTTGGGAGGAGAAATAGATCTGAGTTCCACTTCGTATTCTTAGAACTATTGCTGGTTTTCAATCAGTGATGACTGCCTAATGTAAAATGCATCAACAGTTTAAGGGCAAACCCCAGGTCACCTCCGTTACAACTGAGTGCCCTAGCTGGTTATGTTCCTTTTTGTTTGTTCTGTCTCTGCCTCACTGAGACGAGCATGAATTTAGGGTTGCTTGAAGACATTAAAAAAAAAATGCTTTACTTCAACCCAGCTCTGCAGTATCTGTATAGATCAGGTGCTTCAGCAGGGCTTTTTGGTGCTTTTAGCTAAAGGTGATTCAGTCAGCTATTAGATAAAAGCACCAACCCCCCCCCCCCCGCACTAAATGCACAATTTTTACAGACGTTTGGTAGCTCGGTTGAAGTAACGCATTGCCTCTTCTGGGTACAAACTGAGTTTAAAGTAAAGCACCAGGTTTTTTTGTTTGTTTGCTTGTTTTTGTTTTTTGGGGGGTTTTTTTTGCTTTTTGGTTTTTTGTTTTTGTTTTTTAAAGTTTGCAAGCACCCTAAGAGCTTAAGAAGTTTCCTGACTGTTGGAGCAGGGTTATTTTAAATCAACTTTTGTGACCTAGGCACCCAAATTCTGCCAAATTCTATTGAGATGCCTACTTCACCAACTTGTATTTTGCCACTTTTGTTTTAGTTTTTCCATATCTCTAGAGGAGAGAGAATGCAACAACCCCATGCTTCATTAAGAAAGTACAATTTTGTGAGACCCAGAACCAGCCACACAAGGCTTCTGGTGTCCTCTCTAGTGTCTTGCTTTACACTCACATAAGGACCTGTTACAATCTGACTCCACAACTGGTATGACTCCCACTTCCCCTATGTTATCCTAGAAGGATTTTATTCCCAAAGATAGACTTGCCTGAGGTTCACAGAGATTTGTGACACAGCAAAGGACTGAAGAAGGACACCCAATGCCCTGTTATATGTATTAACTTCTCTTTTCCACATTCTTTTTTCTGTCCCTCCCTTTTTTTTTTGCATCAGGTCCTGCCAAAAATACAACCTTACATCTTGTTCCACTAGCTTTGAAAATGAAGAAAATCATAGGTAGTGCAAAACTGCAAACCAATAGGAAAAAAATTAGCTGCTTTTCCAAATAGCAGACTTTAAAAAAATGATTTAATGCCAAATGTTTCAGAATCTTCTTCTTTTGTCCAGAGAGGTTATTCATTTATGTAATTATCATCATAATTTTAGAATGAAGAAAAGCAAGAAAAAGAACTGCTAATAAGGGAATGGTAGATTAAAATTAAATTTGAAAAATTCTTGAATGATTGGTACAGGACATAAGAGGAAAAGACAGACATTTACTCTAATGAATAAAAGATTGGCACTTACAGCAAATCTGATATAACTGAATATTTCTTATAGTTTCCTGTAGTGGAGAGGTTCAATTAATGCAACTGTCTGTTGGAAAGGATGAAATAAGCTTCATTCTGGATGCTTTAACCAACCACCAATGCTCAATTCTGCAACTATTGCATCAATAATCCATACAGAAGTAATCCAGTTGCATCAGTGGGACAGTTTGTGTTTGTAGCATTGTAGAATAAGACCCTAAAACAGAGAGAAAATGCTTCCAAAAAGAGAGTTAAGTCAATCTTAAAAACTGCTTTCTCCAGCTTGCTAGAGATATAGCGCTGGACAGGCCCTTCTGGACCCCTGCACTCATAGTCCATCATTTACCTAAGGAATTCTCTAAATCACTGCTTGAAACTTTTATCCCAGGTGCAGTACCTGAAATATCAACATGCTGTATTCTGGAGAGAAATGAGGACTGCTAATGCCCACATATTACAATGACTGAAAAGCAATTGGTTGATATTTGTTCAGAAAATCCGAGGAAAAAGGAACATGCCCTGAGCTGGGTAACTGCTAATCAAACCTGGGAAATAAACATATTCCTGTCACCATTCTGATAATAGTCTCAAAAGGCTACAGACAAGTACAGGAAATGCAGGAAAGGAGTATGGTGAGATTGCCTGCAATAATTCCAGGGGCACTGGATTCCACCATCTCTCTAGCCTCCGTTTGCCATCTGCTATACTTAACTGACTGTGACACATCCTTTTATACAGACAGCACTCAAGAGGTTATAGACAAAAGAAATTTAACTGGTTTCACATTTCCTCAAGGAAGTCCATAAATCATAGTTTTAGAATAATATGGAAACAGTGCAGTGTTCTGGCAAGTGACTACTATATGCACAACATCCGTGATAGCTATGTTCCGAAATTAGCAGAGTTCAGTTGTATTTGTCTAACCTGGAAGTGACCTTTCAGACATGGATATCATTTCCAGTCTGCTGTGGTAGAACGGGACAATGGTGTGCATTATTGCAACCACTCCCTCTATAAATTTAACCCAACAACTGGGAGCCTGAAGGAATATGAGCCTTATGTTTTTTTCAACTCATGAGCATTAAACTTATGATGGTAGTGAGATTTCTGAAGCCTTTATCTTAACACACTCATTTCTTTCTGCCGTGCCTCTTCCCTGTCTAAGGCCTGATCTAATGCCTACAACATCTATCAAAAGGTTCCCTTTGGGCACTGAATCAAGCCCTGAATGCTTGCTACTATGTCTTTTGAGCGGAGGAGGAGGAGGTGATAGCAGCTTTAGATGTCAATTATAAAAAGAAATAACTGCTAGAAGCAGTAATGGGAAGTTAATAGACCTAAGGGGGTTTTTTTCAGTAAATACTCAGTTACTGTAAAATGTGGTTTTGGTTTTCTTTTTGTTTATTTCTTATGTTGTTCTTCTGATTTTTGTTGTGCTGGTCACTTTCTTCCCATCCTCCTTGTATTCCCAGGACTAGATTTTCAAACATGCTAGGAAGAAGTTTAGTAAAGAATATCATTAGCAATCTCTCACAGTCAAGGATGATTGTCTTCCATGACTGCCTTATCTTGGGTCCAAAGGTAGATGACAAGGCCAATCCAGAACTGACAGGTTCTACTGCAATTTGGCCATGTATTTCCATTCCATGTATTTCCACCCACATTTCAGGGTGGGTGTCTCCAGATTCTTGATTTGGTCTGTAACTCCTGCTGTCATTGTGAGGTTTCAGAGTACTGAGATCACTGCAACAAACTCTTCCTCCATTTGGGGAGATCATGGGTGATAGTCTCCCATGAGTTGCATTTTTTCAAGTTGGCCTTGAAGATAACCTTAAAGCACTTTCTCTGACCTTCTCTTGAGCATACACTTTGACTAATCTGGGAGAATAAAACTTGCTTTGGGAGTCTGGAGTCAGACATCTGGATGACATGTCCAGCCCAGCAAAGCTAATGTCAAATGATCTTCATCTTGATGTTCATTATGTTTGCTTGCAAAAGGATGCTAATGTTGATGGGTTTGTCTTCACACTAGATTCAAAGGATCTTCATCAGACAGTGTTAATAGTACTTCTCCAGCAAGTTGAGGCATCTCTTCTATGTTTTCCATATCTCAGCTTTGTACAGTAAGGTGGGAATAACAACTGCTTGATAACCCATGAGATTGGTTTTGAGTCTGATGGTGTAATGTTTGACACCCATTTTCACAAGCATTCAAAGACTGCACTTGCACATTTGAAGTGATGTTGGATTTCTTCACTGATGTCAGCCTTCTGCAATAGATGGCTTCCGAGGTCCTGGAAATGCTTGACATGCTCCAGAGTTGCACCACAAATCTGAATTCTGAAGCTGAAGACTTCTTATTAAAAACTTGTTGATGGAGGATCTTCATCTTCAGAATGTTAAGCATCAGTGCATTTTCTTGTATGCCTTGGTAAAGATGTCACAAATTCACAGAAGTTTAGGGAGGAAGGGACCTTGTGAGATCATTGCATTCAGCCACCCTGCTCTGGGCAGGAAAGACTTCTGGTGTACATCCAGTCTCCTTCTGAAGATCTCTAGAATAGGTGCCTGCTCCACTCAGCTGGGAGTCTACTCCAGAGTCTGGTCACATAAACTGTGAAGTTTTTCCTTATATCCAGTCTGAAACCTTCTTCTAGAAGCTTATGACCATTGCTCCTGGTTTTCCCCTGGGGCGCTTTGGTGAACAGTTGTTCACCTAGCCCCTGATACTTTCCCCTGATATATTTGTAAGCTGCTATCAAATCCTTCTGAAATCTTCTCTTTTCTAGGCTGAACAGTCCAATATCTGTCACTCTTTCCTCGTATGGTTTGCTCTTCAGGCCTCTAATCATATAAATCACTCTTCTCTGGACTCTCTCAAGCTTCTCCATATCCTTCTTGAAATGTGGCACCCAGAACTGGATGCAGTACTCTAGCTGTGGCCTCACCAATGCTGAGTAGAGTGGCAGAATAATTTCCTCAGTTTTGCTTGAGATGCATCAGTTGATGCATGCCAGTGTATTGTTTGCTCTGCTAACTGTAGCATCACACTGGTGGCTCATATTCATTTTCTGGTCAATTATGCCCCCAGGTCCCTTTCAGATGTGGTGCCAGCTAGTGTAGCACCACTGAGCCTGTAAGTTTGTTGTGGATTTTTCCTTCCCAGATGGAGGACTTTACACTTCTCAGTGTTGAACAGCATTTGGTTCTGGTACACCCATAAACTAATCTGCCTAGGTCTGCCTGGATTGTCAGCCTACACTGATGTGTGGCTGCACTTCCCCAGAGCTTAGTGTCACTGGCAAACTTTGCAGTGTGGTTTTC
>NW_017728947.1:84344143-84355329 GCF_001723895.1 Crocodylus porosus | reverse complement strand
TTCCATTCCATGTATTTCCACCCACATTTCAGGGTGGGTGTCTCCAGATTCTTGATTTGGTCTGTAACTCCTGCTGTCATTGTGAGGTTTCAGAGTACTGAGATCACTGCAACAAACTCTTCCTCCATTTGGGGAGATCATGGGTGATAGTCTCCCATGAGTTGCATTTTTTCAAGTTGGCCTTGAAGATAACCTTAAAGCACTTTCTCTGACCTTCTCTTGAGCATACACTTTGACTAATCTGGGAGAATAAAACTTGCTTTGGGAGTCTGGAGTCAGACATCTGGATGACATGTCCAGCCCAGCAAAGCTAATGTCAAATGATCTTCATCTTGATGTTCATTATGTTTGCTTGCAAAAGGATGCTAATGTTGATGGGTTTGTCTTCACACTAGATTCAAAGGATCTTCATCAGACAGTGTTAATAGTACTTCTCCAGCAAGTTGAGGCATCTCTTCTATGTTTTCCATATCTCAGCTTTGTACAGTAAGGTGGGAATAACAACTGCTTGATAACCCATGAGATTGGTTTTGAGTCTGATGGTGTAATGTTTGACACCCATTTTCACAAGCATTCAAAGACTGCACTTGCACATTTGAAGTGATGTTGGATTTCTTCACTGATGTCAGCCTTCTGCAATAGATGGCTTCCGAGGTCCTGGAAATGCTTGACATGCTCCAGAGTTGCACCACAAATCTGAATTCTGAAGCTGAAGACTTCTTATTAAAAACTTGTTGATGGAGGATCTTCATCTTCAGAATGTTAAGCATCAGTGCATTTTCTTGTATGCCTTGGTAAAGATGTCACAAATTCACAGAAGTTTAGGGAGGAAGGGACCTTGTGAGATCATTGCATTCAGCCACCCTGCTCTGGGCAGGAAAGACTTCTGGTGTACATCCAGTCTCCTTCTGAAGATCTCTAGAATAGGTGCCTGCTCCACTCAGCTGGGAGTCTACTCCAGAGTCTGGTCACATAAACTGTGAAGTTTTTCCTTATATCCAGTCTGAAACCTTCTTCTAGAAGCTTATGACCATTGCTCCTGGTTTTCCCCTGGGGCGCTTTGGTGAACAGTTGTTCACCTAGCCCCTGATACTTTCCCCTGATATATTTGTAAGCTGCTATCAAATCCTTCTGAAATCTTCTCTTTTCTAGGCTGAACAGTCCAATATCTGTCACTCTTTCCTCGTATGGTTTGCTCTTCAGGCCTCTAATCATATAAATCACTCTTCTCTGGACTCTCTCAAGCTTCTCCATATCCTTCTTGAAATGTGGCACCCAGAACTGGATGCAGTACTCTAGCTGTGGCCTCACCAATGCTGAGTAGAGTGGCAGAATAATTTCCTCAGTTTTGCTTGAGATGCATCAGTTGATGCATGCCAGTGTATTGTTTGCTCTGCTAACTGTAGCATCACACTGGTGGCTCATATTCATTTTCTGGTCAATTATGCCCCCAGGTCCCTTTCAGATGTGGTGCCAGCTAGTGTAGCACCACTGAGCCTGTAAGTTTGTTGTGGATTTTTCCTTCCCAGATGGAGGACTTTACACTTCTCAGTGTTGAACAGCATTTGGTTCTGGTACACCCATAAACTAATCTGCCTAGGTCTGCCTGGATTGTCAGCCTACACTGATGTGTGGCTGCACTTCCCCAGAGCTTAGTGTCACTGGCAAACTTTGCAGTGTGGTTTTCCCCTCCACATCCAGATCATTGATGAAGATGTTGAAGAGCACTGGTCCAAGTACTAAACCCTGGGATGTCAGGATTCCTGGGAACCCAGGCAATGTCAATGGTTGCCTGACGTTCCAAACAAGAACACACTACTGCATCATCAACATGCTGAAGCTCAATGATTGAGGCCTGGGTGGTGCTGGTTTTAGCCTGGAGTCAACTGAGATTAAGCAATTTACCATCCATTTGGTAGAGGCTCTTTAAAGAATATAGCATCCAGGAGGAAGACCTAGCTTCAATTTTTTTTTTCTACTCAAGTAATTTTGAACACACCTCTCTCACAAGAGCAGCCTAAGCTCTCAGAATTCTCTGAGAAATTGTTTCCTCAACCCTTTCTGTTGGAGTTGTTTCATTTTCCAATGAAATCCTTAAACACCTTCTAAGATAAAGAGCAAAAGCCTAAGACGGCCTTCCAAGCTAATGGGTAGGCCTTTGTTTTCATGTTCACTTAAATACATATTTAATGATGCATGTAATCGTGGAATAGTTTTGACATAAATTACTGAACAGAAGGGTTCAAATTGAAAAGGGGATTGAACCTGGGTCTGCCTTTTCCTGGGTGAGTCCTCTACATGCCTTGTCTCTGTCCTCTACCTAGTGAGTAAGAAAGAGGGCAGTGTTGTGAATCTAGCACTGTTTTTTCTTTGCTTGACTTATAAATTGACCAATTCCCAGTAGTCAAGCTTCTTTTCTTCTGCTAATTGTTTGTCTGCTACCCCTGGGAATCCTCTCCTTACCCTCCTCACCCCAATTTCACAGCTCTACTTACTGTTCTTAAATTTTGATGTGCTTGCTTTCCCTCTCAGACCTGAAGAAAAGTGCTTTGCATTCAAAACCTTATCTAACCTTACCCCAACTATACAACTGGTCCAGTAAAAAATATCACCCCAAAAAATCCTTGCCTTTCACATAATTCCTGGAATATCACAGTTACACTATCACTGTGATACTATACAAATGAAAGGCCAGGTTGAGCATAAGTCTTTAAATCAATTAAAACTTTAAAAAAATCACTTTGATGGAACCCAATTTCCCCTCTAACTTATGAGTAGACAACTTTTTTCTTGTGAAAATGTACTTTCTACAAACCATTTTTCCTAAAGAGTATTTCAGTTTGGTGATTTTATTTATTTTAAGATATAAGTTTATTCTAAATGGAAACATTTGGGGGGGTTTTCTGATGGACCGATATTAAAGTGTTTCACTTTTGGGCAGCTTGGAATTAATCTGTATTTACATGAACTCTTGTGATGTCTCATATAGTTACACCTAGGAATTCTATTTCAGGTACTTCATGTCCCCATGCCTCATCTGGCTGTGCAACTAGATAGTTACATCTTGGCTGCTGATTGCTGATGTGAATTTTGGGGGATTTACCCTCCTGAAAGTCTTTATGAGGGAGATATGACATAGCTTCCTCTCCTATGGGTTAGGGACAGACATTCAACAAGCCTGAGCCTGAATTGATTCAAACTTTGCAGGTTAGTCTAACGTGAAAAGCTTGAACTAATTTGGAGGTGGACAGACATTCCGCTTTCATTCAAGAAAAGCAGGCACATGTCTGCAGTGGCTCAGGCTAGAAGCCGGGGGGCTCTATAGCAGCCCTCCTTTAACTTCATAGTGCTGAGCTTAGAGGAGCATGGCCAGGCCCTGGCAGGACTCTGATTATTCCCTCCCATCCTGAGCAGCCCAGCAGGGAATGTTTGTCACCCCTAACTCAGTGTTTATCAACCCATTAAGAAAACAAAGCTTTTCTCCAAGCTCTTAAACAGCTTTTCCAAAGAAGGACAGAAAGCTACCTGTTGATTAGCTCCAAAAAGCCTTTCTGCCTTTGTTGTTTCCCACAGTACAGACTGTAGCCGACGTGTAGTCTGCTAGCTAATGCTGAGATATCTGCCTAAGGCAGAGGGGAGAGGGGAATAATCTCTGCTTAGCAGGGAGAAGCCAGGCAGATGCTCTGTGCCTCCAAGTCTCTTCTGGAGCTCCACTAAGGGAGCAGAAGGGAGGGGCCAGCCCTGCTGTGGAGCAGAGAGCTCTGTTCAGCCCAGAGAGCATGCCAGGATATTGGGGGTGGGGTAGGGTCTGGTTTACCTTAAACAAGCAAGGAGTCTGGCACAGACATTACATCAACCAGTTTGACCCAAATTATAGATTGTAAGGCTGAAAGGGACATCAGAAGATTATCGGGTCCAGCCCCCTGCATCAAGCAGGAAAGACAACTGGAGTCAGGTGACCCCAGCAAGGTGCCCAGTCAGTCTTCACCTGAAGATTTCCAGGGCAGAAGATTGTACAACCTCTGAAGGGAGCTTATGCCATAATCTGGACACCCTAGTTGTGAAGTAGTTTTTTCTAATGTTGAGCCTTAAATGGTCTTTCAGGAGTTTGTGACCATTACTCCTTGTTTTCCCCAAGGGTGTCTTGGTGAACAGTTGTTCACCAAGCCCTTGATATACTCCCCTAATGTAGTAGTAAGCTGCTACCAAGTCCCCTTTCAGCCTTCTCTTTTTCAGGCTGAAGAGTTCCAGATCCCTCAGCCTTTCCTCATATGGCTTGTTGCATAAGCTTCTGATCCTACGGGTGGCTCTTCTCTAGACTCTCTAAAGCTTTACCATGCCCTTGTTAAAGTGTGGCACCCAAAACTAGATGCAGTACTCCTGCTGTGGTCTCACCAATGCCAAGTAAAGTGGGAGAATCACTTCTTTGGTTTTGCTGGAGATGTAATGATTGATGCATGCCAAGGTATTGTTAGCTCTGCTGGCTACAGCATCGCACTGCTGGCTCATGTTCATACTGTGGTCAATTATTACCCCCAAGTCCCTTTCATTCATAGTGCTAGTCAGGTTGGCATTGCCAAGCCTGTAGGTGTGCAGGGGCTTGTTCATCCCCAGGTGGAGCACTTTACATTTCTCGATGTTGAACTTCATCGGGCTCTGGTCTGCCCAACTTGCCAGCCTGTCTAGGTCCACCTGTATCTACAGCCTATCTTCAAGCATGACCATGCTTCCCCATAACTTGGTATCATCCACAAACTTGGCCAGTGAGCTCTTCACCCCGAGATCCAAATCATTGATGAAGATGTTGAATAGCACTGGACCAAGCACCAACCCCTGCGGGACACCACCGACCACTTCTCACCAAGTTGGCATAGAGTCATTCATTAGAACTCTCTGGGTCCTGCCCTACAGCCAGCTTCCTACCCACCTGACTGTCTTGTAGTTAAGACCACAGTTTTCCAGTTTTCTCATGAGAACATCATGGGATACCAGATCGAATGCTTTTTGGAAATTGAGATATATATTATCAACCTCCTCTCCCTTGTCCACGTAGCAAGTTGCCTGACCTCAATGGAGGTGAAGTTGGTAAGAAAAGACGTACCTGCAATGAAGCCATGCTGGCTGTAATTCAGAATCCTACCTTTTGGAAGCCAATTGCATAGACGTCTTAATTTATTTTTCCAGGATTTTCCCTGGGATTGAAGTTAGGCTAAGTGGCCTATAGTTATCTGGGTCCTCCCTCCTTCCCTCTTTAAGATGGGCACAATATTGGCCCTCTTCCAGTCCTTGGGGACCTCCCCAGAGTGCCAAAAGTTTTGGAAGAGCTCTGCCAGGGGTTCCATGATGACTTCAGCCAGCTCCTTCAGTTAAGTCAGTCAAGTCTAATACTAGAGTCAACCAGGTTCATCTCAAACCAGTTTTATCCATTTTCAAACTGGTTTATGTGTATTGAAAAGCTGTTCTGTTACAGGTTTAAATCAGTTTCTGATCACTTAAACTGGTTTGTGTGTAATATCTGTCCCTAGCCATGATGTTCAACAGAAGTTTATATGAACACAGCTCAGTGTCACAAACAAAAAAAATGGTTTTCATTATAGTTGAAAAATGAAAAAAGAAAAAGGAAATGGCTTGACATATTTCAAAATAAATATTGTTGTACCACACCAAAAATTAAATACCTCAAAATTTCATTCCAATTCAGGAAGAAAATATTGAATATTGGAAAATTTTAATTTTCAATTAACTTTAATTGAGAGAAACCCCTTTGAGCCATGCCTTACCTCCAGGACCTGAGGAGAAGGATCCCAGATATATAAGGTTAACCATGCAGTTAATCCAATAAAAGATATCCCCCACAAAAAAACTCATATCTATTGCATATTTCCTGGACCAACATGGCTACAATATCATTTCAACACTATTTAATAATGAATATCAACTTATTAGAAGAGGTTACTTTTAAAACTCTGCATAAAAGTATAGTGGTGGTTTAACCCATTGTTTCTAAGCCAGAAGATCCTAACAGTATAAGATCCTAACAAAGTAAAAACCAAATGAAGTTTTAGGCCAGTGTTTCCAAACTTTTGATACATGAGCACACATTTTTCTGGATTGAGTGGTGGCGCACTTCACTGTTACACTCAAAAAGGCATTATATATACAATGCAAAACACATATAAGATGTCCCATTCCTCTGCTAGAGGAAATCATCCCTGTTCTGAGATTGACTGTTAGAAAAATTACACCAAATACATTTTTCTTTAAGCAAAGGATTCATTTCTTACTAGTTGTTCTCAAGCTTTTAAGCTCAAGGTCCCCCTGAATAACTTTTCTGAATCCCCCCCTCCCCAGCCTTTGAAAAAACCCCCCAAAAAACAACACCATTGATCTAACTGCAGCCACTTAAGTGTGGTGAGGGCAAGAGCTGCTGTGCTTTGCATTTTCCCCTGTCTTCCCCCTTCCAATCTTTGGACAATACCTCAGGGGGTAAAGGCAGCCCTTGCTGCTGGGACTGCTCCTGCAATATGCAGCTCTATCTGTGTATCCACCTGCCTGCCCCCTTGCAGCAGTGTGCTGCTGGGACCAGGGGGAGGGAGGCAGCAGAAGCAGTGGCAGTTCCCCAGAGGGGAAGAGCACCAGGTGCTGCTGGAGTAGCTGAGGCAGGCCCAGGGTGCTGAACATGGGAAGTTCCTCCTCATACAGGGTGGGGGGGAAGGGTCTCATAGCACACATTCATCTGTCTCGGCACACCCTCTGGGAACCACTGTTCTAAGCAGCACCAAAAGCACAATGCAATTGGGAGTGAGGATTTCAATAATATGGCTTTTATGCAAGACTAACAGTTCCCATACCATCAGGATTCATCTTTGCTTCTATCTAAGGTGACATCTAAATCCTGAGTTTCTCCCTTGTATTAATTAAATATATTTTTAACCCCTGATCCATAGGTAGGAGGGCTTCTTTATCAACAGTGAAATCCATTCCAAAGGCTTTTGTATCACCCATGGAAGATCAATAACAAGATCAGAGTAAACAATGGTAGGTGTTAAGGTAGGGAAAAAGATTAACATCGAAGATAATATTTTTCATTGCTTATTTTTTCTATTCCTCCTCCCTCCCCCTTTTCAGAATAGTTAGCAGTTTCCTCTTAAAAATCGACAACCCACTCAAAACTGAGGATGCTCACTAATGAAGGAGCCTTTTGAAGAGCTCTAGCTAGTGAACTGTTTTCAATATCAATAGCAAGAGTGCTGAAGGGCAGGCTACAAGTGTCTGCACAGCCAACGTGTCTTTTTCTTCCTTCCTGTTACATCTTCCAAGCGAGTTGAGGTAAAATATTAAGCAATCAAATATTACAATAGGTTTGACTTTTAAAAAAATAAACTAAAAATAATTTCATTCTGCTGAAGGGTGCCATTGACACTCTGCAGATCAAAGGCACCTGAAGAATTGTTAACTTAGATGACAGGAGAGCATTTCCATTATACTGTCCAGCAACATCCCTCTCTCTGCACCTGAATGGTTCACTTCTTTGGGTACAGACGGATCCAGTTTCTACAGTATATGACCACTTGGCTTGTTTACCCAGAGTGCTGGAGACTGCTCTTCTACCTTCATGTTGCAAATGCCTATCTGCAGGTAACTGGCTTGCGATCAATGTTTGGGGAAAAGATGAGAACGATGATTTATTAATGAAAAGCTGTGAAAATGCTAGGCACTGCCCAAAACACAGGAAAATACGGTTCTAAGGAGTACACTATGTATGTAAATTAGAAGTCATTATATTTCAGAGATGAAATATTCTGAATGAATAGAGCCATTTCAAAATACAGATGCATGCCCCAAAAGCTACTATTAAAGGGTAAAAAAAGGGATTTCAGCATTTCTTTAGGGTATCACAAATGTATGGAGCACACTGAAAACAAAGATAAAGCCATACAGTCAATCTCTGCCCATTCAGCTGTCCTTTTGCACAGAAACATCCCTTTTCAATTTGCCAAAGAGGAGGACCACCAGCAATGACTACAAGGGCCTTTTTCCCAGCCAGAAGGAAGGTATTGGACAGGAGCCATCAGCACAGAACGAGTTCTTCATGAATGCCTCTTCCTTATAAGCTGTTTGCTAGATGAATTTTCAGTGACTGGCCAAGCAGAAATGTAAGATGCCTGTTTAGTTTAAAATCCATTCTGCTCTATTAATCCAGATATGAATTTAAATGTACCTGGTGCTTAATTAATTTTTTCCCTGTGTGTTAAGCCCAAAGAAAGTAAAAGTTCTGAATATTATAGAGGAATAACAAAATCCAAACAAAATTTTGGGAGACATTAATTAACTTCACCACATATTCTCCCTATTTCCATTGATCTGGAATACACAAAAATTGATCAGACTATTAATTTTTGGTCATCTTCCAATTGTTTTTGTGCAAGCATATGGCAGTGGAAAATAGGAATTGGGTGCATGCACTGCAACCAATGTTTTCCAACAGCTTTGTTACTTTGCCTGTACTCACAAGGGCATCTTGTACTATAAAATGCCTGCTGTGGGTAAGACTAATAAGGCTCATAAATACAGGACATGGCTTAGAAATATCTGAATGTGCTGGGCATCTGATTCAGCAAAGATATTTTTCTACCATCTACTCAATTATTGTCATTGAGAGGAATGGAGAGTGTGAGTGAGACCTTAAAAATCACTAGGGAGACATGTTACAATGAGATCTAAATGCTGCAATCATCTTATAGCTGTAGAGAAACAAGGGGACAAAACCCTTTTGAGAGTAAAACAATATACTAAGGAAGAGATACTTCAGAACAAGATTATATCACCCAACCTCAGCTATTTGAAGTTGCAATGATGAATTGCAACTGTGGGTGTGATGGTTACTGCAAGACTAACCCAAGGATAAGCCATGCAAGGAAAATGCAATGTTTACTGAAACACTATAAATATTTCCTCCTTCAGGGTGTAGCTGTGATATCTGTTTCATGCATATCACAAATACAGTGGCAGCTGATGATAATAAGCAGAAGCAAGTAGACAAGACTGCATAAGGTGGCTGACTAAAGAAAATGCTGTCCAGAAACCCAAGGGAGATAATACAGCTTGTATCTTTGAAATAAATCTGGTCTGTCTGAGCAGATTCTCTTACCTGGAATGGAAGTGAATCTATGAATTGCAGTGCTGCTGTGTACCATGCCAGAGTGCTGCACAGCCAGTAGCTATTCTGCTATATCCCTTCCCATCTATTATTTATGATTAACTAACATGTTAAAAACAAAGAACCATTTCATTTGATGACAGAAATCATCAACACAATAAAAATGATCTGGTATACCACCCCCTGACAGATATCTGACCTAATCAGAAATGAATCTATCACTTGAACAGCAGCCCTGAATTCAGTTACAGGTAAACGACAAAATGGCAAACATACCAATGTATATGGATCTCATTATATGCATAATGTCACAAATTATTTTATTACACACAGTCTCGCATCTAGTTCATGGATGTGTGACTCAATGCTGACACCACTATCTGATATGCTAGTGAGAAAATGGTGCACACACATATACAACACCATTAACTTACTAATTTCTTAGTTACTTACTTATTTAGAATGGAAACATATTAAATATAGGATTCCCACGTACAGTTCCCAGGTGTGGCATTGATTTTCTCTATAACTGCACAAGTCACTTTAAGACGGATCCAGATTAGCCTTATAGGCACCTCCATTTAGGCTTCAGCACATATGAAAAGTAAGTGGCTTTCTTCACAGGCTTAGGCATCTACAGTCTCTATACATAGGGAGAATTAAGTGCCTCCACAGGAAGCCCATTAAATACAGGATTTGACTTTGACCACACTTTCATTTTGAAACACAATGTATTCATTCTGTGTTGCATGCAAGGAAATTGAACAGCTTACACTGTATACTCAGAAGCACTAGGAAAAGTAAGAATTGATCAGAACAACAAGATGGAAAAGTACAGAAGCTACACCTGTGTGGACTGCATAGGTCAATTGATGTTAGCATGAGTTAATGATACACAACCTATGCACTTGCTAGATGTATAAAACATTTTTCCTCATGGAATATTCTGCAGTTAACAAACAATTCTCCAATTCCCATCAGGCAAAGATCTGCTAGTCAGGCAATGAATTAAATAAAAGGGACCAACAATGAGATAGTGCTCTTTTGTAGGCAATCTTGTATACACAAGCCAGATGACTTTGGCTGCTTACAGGCGTGAACCCCCCCTCCCCCCAAAACAGCACTTTAGTTTCAGCTCGTTGTGCCCCTGTGCCAAGGACAGTGCATGCCCAGAAGAGGATGCGCATCAGTTTGACCTGGCTCACCCAACATGTGTACAGATTGGATCCACCATTTTTGGTGCTTTTATCCAATAGCTAATTAAATCAGCTATTAGATGAAAGTGCCAAAAAGGCCTGCTGAAGCACCCAACCTGTACAGATCCTGGGGAGCTGGGTCAAACTAAGTCACTTCCTCTTCTGGTAAAGTGCTCTTTTGGGTGGGTTTTTTTCTTTTTCACATCTGTAAAGCAGCCTATGTGTCTATGTGCAAGTTAAACTGAATTATGGTAAGCTAATAGACATGGCTTATATTACATTTGCTTCTTTCCCTTCTGTCCATCAGGCCCATAAACTTGTTATAGAACAAAACTTGATTAGACACGATTGGCTGTTGACAAATCCATATCATACAGGTCTAACACTGCCTCTTGACAGGTATGTAGTACTTATACAACTGAATTTAGCTGTATAAGTGACCTTTTGACTTGCTTCAGCAGATTTTAATTTTACTTCTCCAAGAAGGTGCATAACTCTGTGTAAGTCAGGAGAAAGCAAAGGAGGCCCCTCTTCGCCAGACTCCCTAGTATCAGGAAACCTGGACGAGGAGTGAGAGGCTAGTCTTAGCACTTTTCCAGAAGCTGTTTGAACCCATCTCCTCTACTTCCCAAAGGGCTTTAACCATCAAAACATGGGTTAAACATTGTTAATGAGTATTCAAGGGAAAAAAATGTAGGGCAACCTAAAAATGTAGGGAATATAAACCTAAAAATGTAGGGAAACCAGCATGGGTTCGTGGCAGGCAGATCGTGCCTGACCAATCTAGTTTCTTTTTATGACCAGGTTACAAAACGCCTCGACGCAGGAGG
>NW_017728947.1:84330297-84343093 GCF_001723895.1 Crocodylus porosus | reverse complement strand
TGGAACTTCTTCACAGTTCGAGTGGCCAAGGTCTGGAACGGGCTCCCAAGGGAGGTGGTGCTCTCCCCTACCCTGGGGGTATTCAAGCGAAGGCTTTCCTGCTTATGCAGGGGGTCGGACTTGATGATCTATTGAGGTCCCTTCCGACCCTAGCATCTATGAATCTATGAATCTATGAATCTATAGATCACTGTGGTGGACACTGCCCTTGAAGGGAAAGATCCCTAAGTTACTGTCACTATTTTCTACTGAAGCAGAACCTATTCCACTGGTGTCTATGCATCTTATGCAGTCACTAATAAATGCAGAAACATTGGAGGGCACCTATCCATTAAAATAGGTGCCCTCCACAGCCTGAGTGGACTCAAACCAACATCTTCCACCTTCCAGGAAAGCACCAAAGCTACAGAAGAACCAGGTAAGGAGGAACAACCCTCCACCCCTCTGGCTGAAGACATCCCACAGTGCAGCCAGGGATGCAAGAGTCACAAAAGGAGGAGGAATGAAAGCAAGAAGCAGCATGATTCTCTGGACAAGGGCTGAGGGCACTTCTCTGGAAGAGAGAAGTCCTAGGTTACTATTTTAGGACTTATGCATTCTATATTAGAAAAAAACAAGTAATCCTGACAGCAGGGACAAGAATCCTCTTCTGTGGGCACTGACTTCATCACCGGGATCATCAGTTGTGGTTCCTCTGTTTAACATCTTTCAACCCCACAGCTATTGCATTCTTACCTGTCCAGTAACTGCAACAGGAAGAATGAAGTGCAAAATCACTGAGACTTTTCTATGGAGTGGGGATTAAGGATTTGAGTACCTCCAAATTAAGAAAACCCTAAAAGCTAAGTCTCCCATTCACTGGCTAAGTTCTCCGAGTACAGTTCCCAGTTAGACATTATGTAAAAGGTGGGGTGCCATGATACGTCTTCCTCTTCTGCTGTGTTCTTCAAGTAACAGCCCCCACAAATGCTTCATTAATATTGAATTCAGTATGGTTGACATGAACCCGGGTCAGGGAGTACCTAGTGGATCAGAACTATGTGGACTTCTAGTGTAGCCAAATCTCCAGATCTGATCTTCATAACAATACAGCTTAATCAGGAGTTCAGTGCCTAATTGCTCTGACTAGAGTGCTTCTGTGGATACTTGGAAGTCTAGTCTACCCACTTAGAAATTTTTTCAGGTGAAAATGTAGTCACCAAATGAATTAGGCACTGAAGAGGTCTTGCAGCCACTGGAAAAGGGCAGATCTGGATTTCTTTTTGAGGCTTTAGCACCTAAATGTTCCTAAAGTACCTAATATATTTGACCCTTCATTTTTCTCTGCTTCAGCTCTCCATCAGTCAAATAGCTTTTTACTTTGCAGAAACACTCAGACACATTTACTTATGGAGCCCTTCTGCATACGCTGTTTGGCAAAAACAACTGGTTAATTTTTAAAGGTCCCAGCTAACAAACTTGTGGAATATCAAACTCCCACCCAGAAATCTGGGACAACTCAACTCAACCTTTTGTGCATTTATAATAACACTTATAAGCCACAAGTCCAAGGCTTGACCAAACACAATTTTAGGGAAGAGGGAAACCACCATACCAGCAACTGTAGAAACAATGAGTGAGGCTAACGCAGGTTCTTTGATAACAGTCTTCACTGAGTCTGCTTTCCACATCTGTAAATGGTTGATGAGTTAGCTTACCACTACCCTCCCCTCTTCATTATGCCCACTCACAGTTCACAGTCCGAGCTCAGAGGAATCCATGTTTCATAGCAAGCTTCTCTCTTGAACTCCAATGTTTTGTGCAGACAATTCTGTGCAATAAGAAATGGAATTCTGTGGGCTGCAATAACCGAATCTTTATCAAGAGCATTTCTTGTAGTCCTGTTGAGATCAGAGCTAGCATGCAATCCTCAAGCACATGGAGCTTTCTGGAAGCTTACTGATGTCACCCTCAAGTTATCCCTCCTACAACTCCTGTTTCAACCTGCAGGTTCCCTTATGAGAGAGACAGGTTAAGGGACTTAACTATTGGTCCCAAATGAAGCAACTGCTTCTGGACAACTGCGTCTGTCGTTTGACCCCAGTACTCTTTTCTGCCTGTGGCAGGGGGTCGGACTTGATGATCTGCTAAGGTCCCTTCTGACCCTAGAAACTATGAAACTATGACAAGGGAGATCTCACTGGAGTTCTTTGGGGCTGGCAGGTCCACAGGGAGAAGTAGCAGGGTTGGGTGGGGGCAGGAAGATTGGAGGGATCAAGGGGGCCTGGCAGGGCTGTAGGGAGGGCTGGTTGGTTTTTGGAGTGGGAGAAGCTTGCTTGATGGGGTGGGGGAGGGAGGAGTCAAGGGGTTTAAAAGAAGCCCAGTCAGAGTTGGAGGTGGGGCAGGTAGGAACAGCATAGTCTTGGGGTTGAGTTGTGAGCACATGTAGGCTGTTTGCTAGATCAGGTAACCCTTTATTAATCTAAAGTTCACTTCAGGAGATGAACTTAGATTGGGCATGCCATTTTTGGAGCAACTGAAGCCCTGTGAATGTCTGCATGAGTGTCCATTGAGATTGACCTAAATGTCATTAACCTGATCTAAATGTAACTCTTGTATACATTCATAGCATATACATTAGGGCTATGCGAAATTTTGCTTCCAGTTTTGTTTTGACGCTGTTTCAAGGTGGTTCAGGGTTGAAACAGCAAAATAAATACAGAACAGATATAGTTGAAACAGCCCTGAAACAAAATGAAGTAAGTCGAAACGTTTTGCCGTTTCAACATTTTGCCTATAGGCTATAATGGGGAAGGACAAAACAGCCTATAACTTTGCCATTTCTTGCTTGATTTGAATGAAACTTGCAGTAATGGTATCTCCTGCTGAGGGCATGAAGTCCACAAAGTTTCAAGGAGATTGGTGCAGGAGGCTTGGGAAACCTTCCCCCCAAAGTTTTTGAAAGAAAAAATTGTGTCACGTATATGTGTTAAGCCATAGTGGGGCTTAACCAGTCATGCCAGCTCCTGTGGAGGCTACAAAGCCTGCCAAGTTTCAAGGGGATCGGTGCAGGGGTTTGGGGAAATTGTACCTCAAGCAACTGACAAGCAAAACTCATGACATGGATGACACTGTGAGTGCTAAGGCACAGCAGGGTAAAAGCTGCAGGCCTGTTAGCCCCTGATGAGGCCACTAAGCCTGCCAGCTGTCAAGGAGAAAGGTGCAGGGGTTCTGGGTTCTGGGGCCCTGCACCTCTAGCTGCTAACAGGCAAAATTTGGGACATGGATGCTTACGCAGTTGTGTCTGTCTTGGGGCACAGGGGTCAGGGGTGAAACTACTGCAGGCCTAGCTGCTAGGCCCTGCTGTGGCCACAAAGCCTGCCAGCTGTTAAGAAGATAGGTGCAGGGGTGTTCTGGCCCTGCACCCCTAGCTGCTGACAGGCAAAACTCATGACATGGGTGCTTGTCTCTGTCTTGGGGCAGAAGCCATTCCTGACTCTGTATTGATTCTTTCCTCTCCTTAGTTTGTGGTATTATAGGTGTTAATCCTTGCTTATTAACTACTGTGTATCAAGCTGGTCCCTGAGTAAATCATGATTGATTGCATAACACAGTAGCTAGCTAGAACAAGCACCCATGTCATGAGTTTTGCCTGTCAGCAGCTAGGGGTGCAGAGCCCCAAACCCTCCCTGCACCTATGTCCTTAACAGTTGGCAGTCTTTGTTTTGACTCCGCTGTGGCTTAACACATACAAGGGACATGAGTTTTGCTTTCAAGAATTTGGGGTGAAATTTCCCCCAAACCCCTGCACCTATATCCTTGAAACTTGGCAGGTTTTGTGGCCTCAGTAGGGGCTACCATTTCTTCAGGTTTCATCCAAATCAAGCCAGAAATGACAAAGTTATAGGCTGTTTTGTCCTTCCTCATTATATCCTATGGGTGAAACGTTGAAACAGTTTCGCTGTTTTGACCCTGTCTCAACAGAAAATGGAACAGCTGTTTTGAATTGAAACAAAATTCAAAGCAAAATGCTGTTCCATCAAAACACTGGTCGAAATGGAACACTGCCATTTCACACAGCCCTAACATGCATAGGTATTTGGTGACACACATATATACGCACACATGAAACTATGTAGAAGAAGGTGGTGTTCTACATCATTAAGTATTCCCCACCTGTCCCCAAAATGACCCTCCAAATAATGAAATTTTTATAGTCTTATAAAAAATATGAATATCTTATTTTTTCTCTTAATAACAATTCAGGAATGTGACTTCTACTATTTTAGTCACATAAAGTTCCTTGTATGGCTTCAGGATGGCATAATTAGAGGCAAGCAAAATAACTGCAATTATTACAAAAGACAATTTTATTAATAAAGAAAGGGAAAGGAATAAAAAACAAAAAGGGAACATAAGAAATATAAAAAAAAGGATTAACTTTCTTTACATTTTTTTCAACTGGGATTATACCTCAGAGAACAGATTGACCTGGTTGGGTTTATAAATGAAAATGAAAGTGTATTATGTACAATCAACATCTGTTAATTCCTATCTTAGGGTCTGATAGGTAATTAAAACACCTTGTATATGGACAAAGGGATTTTGTTTTAGAGTTTAATCTTGTTTGGTGTATCAATGGGGCCATCCTACCTAAGTTAAATTATTAACTTATCTAGTTGTGGAATGATCATGAGACTATCAAATTCATGCATAATAAGAATCTTACATTTCCATCAAATTCTACTCTTTCTCTCTATTTAAAAAGACAAAATTACATCTTTTTACCAAGAATATGAAATCTAAATAATCTGGAGTTTTACAGGGGAAATGATTAAAGTCTTAACTTACTACAGAATTTTAATATTCTACTAAAATTTGTATAAGAAAAAAATAGTCCTCTGGAAGTATCTTTGCCAGCTACATCTCACTAATGAAATCTCAATGATGCCATCAAGTTGCATCCAGAAACAGTGGAAGGATACTTCTTGATGTTGCACTGTGGTTTCTTTCTTCTTACCTGCTTTATAGATACTGTTTTGTTTGCTGGCAGAGATGAGATAAACATATTGAACTGCCTGGAGTAATGACATAGTACCCGTGGGAGTGTCCACACATGCATTTGATCTGGGATCAGTTTACCTGTGAGTAAACTACTTGAAAGTAAACACTTCCAGGCAAGCATGTGCACATGCAGGGAAGTAAGAACAAATTTGCTGCTAATGAGAGCAAATTGCTCCCATTTCCTGAGGCCCTGCAATGGGCCCTCGCCACCACCAGGGGGAGCTCTAAGGCTCCCCCATACCAGGTGCTAGTCCAGGGGCTGGAGACTTGGAAAGAGCTTCAGGGGAGGAGAAGGTACTAGCCCCCTACCCCAATCTGTTGGTGGGGCAGCTAGCAGCTTGCTCACTGCTAGATGCCCCACTGACAGATCAGAGGAAGGGACTCAGGTCTACCACACTCCAGAAGTTCTTTCCAAGCACTGTGCCTCAATCACCAAATCAGGGCCTGGGGCTGGGACCTGCCCTGATGAGGACAGTTCCCACCTCCCATTCTGCACATGGTGCAGAGGCTGGGGAGCCAGTTCCTTATTCAGCTCTGTGAGCTTGGATCTAGGTGGAGAACAAGCTATGGAACAAGTTCCATAGCCTGTTCACCACCCATCTCCATGATTGCAAAGCTGAGTAGGGAACAAGATTCTCAACCTGTTCTCTGCTCAGGTCCATGCTTACAGGGTGGGGAACAGGGTCTCCAGCCCCTACCAATACAGAGCACCCAGCTACAGCTCTGCACTGCAGGGGTAGTACTGGGAGACCCTTTTCTCCCAGCCTGAGCTCCGTGGCATTGGGGCTTGGGCTCAGATACCCTTATGTCCCAGTGCCAGCTCCACAACTGCAAGACCAATGTTGGGAGAGTCTTATATCCCAACTCCAGCTCCATGGTCATGGGGCCAGCACTTGAAGATTCTTGGAGATCAGGGTCTCCCAATCTGAGCCCTGTGGTGTGGAGCTGGTGCTGGGAGATAAAGATTTCCTAACCCTTGCTCCCTGATCATGATCTTGGAGTGGGGAACTAGGAGCTCCCTTCTGCCAGAGCAGGAGAACATAGTCCCCCATCTGGGCTCCAGTGGTGAAGCCTGCCCCAGCAGCAGACAGCTCCTGGGGGCAAAGAGCAATCACCCCTCCCCCCCCGTGGACAGCTGACCAGAAGCAGATTTGCTCCCAGTCAGGCATCTACATGAGTTCTCCTGCACCATTACTAATCAACAATAAATTTACTGCTTGCACTTTCAGGTTGCAAATTTACTTGCAATTAGCCAGGTTTAAGCATGTTGACAAACATGCTTACTGAGCAGTAAACTATGCTACTGTACAGTTACCGTCTAGTGTAGACACATCTGCAGTGAAAGAGAAAAGTGAGTTTGTGAGTGCATGAGATGGCAAAGTCAGAGTGTAATCAGTGTAAAATGGATAAGTAAATGATTATGTGTTTCAGTTCAATGGAATTTATACTTTTTATTTCCCATTATCTCAATGAAGGAGAAAGATCCCTCTTGCAGGGACTTAAATTCAAATATCAGTTTCATCATTGCCGACACACAGGGGGGCACGTGGGTGCACATACATGCCTTGAGATTGGTCACCAGTGATGCCAGTGGCATCTGTGGGCTCACCCCCTTCCTGCCCGCATTGCCACTGACACCGCTGTGGCTGCCGGTGGGTGGCCCCTCACTTGGTCCGCCCTTGCCACCAATATCACTGTGGCTGCCTATGGGTGATCCCCTCTCACTGCCGCCACACACCCACTGCCGCCACTACTGCCACCACTTGTCCCAGCCTTGGAAAGCACAAGGCATTCATGGCTTCCATCACTTTCTTTGGCTCAATGCTCAATACTTGGCATGTCTACACATGCAAATGCTGCCGGGTGGGTTTATTCCAGTGTAATTTACTCTGAAGTAAACCCACCCTAGGCAGGCATCTACACACGTGGGACTTTGGGAATAGATTTGCTGATCATGTCAGCATTCTGCTCCTGCCCACTCTGGCCCTGCACTGACCCCCTGCAGCAGCTAGAGAGAGCTCCAGCCACATCACCCTGTGGCCAGTGTCCATCTTTAAAAGGCAGCCCTGCATGCTGACACCCAGACCTTGGCAGGGATGCTGATGATGCACACCTGGATGCCATCACTGGGGCCATCTGTGGGCACCTGGGGCTCCAGCCCTGCTACCTGTGGGCCTGCCTATCCAGCCAGGTATGGTGGCTGCATATCATCCAGCACACCTGGGATGAGGATCAGTGGTTGGAGTCATTTTGCATGACCAGGGCCACCTTCTAGGAACCCATTGAGCAGCTCTGCATGCACCTGCAGTAGCAGGCCACCACCATGCAGCTGCCCCTCCTTGTGGACACCTGCCTGGCTCTCATCCTGATCAAGCTGGCTACACCTGCCTGCCTCCACAATGTCATCCACTGCTGATGGTATGGGCAAGGTGACCACTGCAGAGGTCATCCTGGAGGTGGGCAGCACCCTCCAGGACATGTTGGGGCACACCATACTCTGGATGAATGAACCCCTGGAGATGATGACAGAGTTCTGTGCCCTGGGTTTCCTCTAATGCATCAGGACCCTGGATGGGACCTCCCTGTCACCTGCCTGCTCTGCAGCAACCACTTGTACTACAGCCTGTGGGGCTTTCACTCCATCATGCTCCAAGCTGTTGTTGACCATCACAGTGCCTTCACCAATGTGAGTGTCAGTTGGGCAGGCAGCAACCACAATGCTCGCATGTTCTGTAACTCCACCCTGCCAGCCCTTGTGGAAAGTGGGTGTTTTATACCATGGTGCCAGACATCCAGCTGGATGCAGTGGCAATCCCATCCATCCTCATCAGGAACCCCACCTACCCACTGCTCCCTGGGTTATGTGGCCTTACACTGGCCAGCTGGACCCCTACCAGGCACACACTAACTGGTACCTGGGCCAGACCCACACACTAGTGGCATGAGCCTTCAAATACCTGAAGGGACACTGGTGCAAACTCACAGTCTGCCTCAAGGTTGCCAAGGCTAACATCCCCCAGGTCACAATCACAGCCTGCATGCTGCATAACATCTGCAAGGCCCAGGGGGAGCTGTTTTGTGAGGCCTAGGTGGAAGAGGTGCAGCAGGCCTGGAAGTGCCAGCTGAGGTGGCATTGAAAGTGGCAAGCCCTCCCTGCCAAGGCCTCAAGCAAGCTGCTCACCTACCAGTGGGGGACAGGGTACTGGGTGTGAGAGGCAATGGCTGACCACCTCATTCTGCACTCCCTGCTGTAGTTTTCCTGGATGGCCAGCCCTGGAACCCAGCCCCACAGCACATCCCCAGCACTACAGACAGTTCTCAGAAAAGTTGTTTATTACCCTCCACAAACATAGGCCCCCCTCCCTTCACCCTCCCTAGCAACATAGCCTGTCAACCCCCTCTCTCCTAAACCACAGATCCCTTCCCCTCCCTCCCTTGCACTAGACTCCCATCCCCTGCTTCCCACCGAGACCCTCCACCACCCACCCCACCAACCAGATGACCACCAGATACTGGACACCATCCTGACCCTGGCAGTTACTTCCATGCCATCCACTGCACTGCCCCTGGCAGGTGTTGGCCCAGGCTTCACAGCTGCTGAATGAGGCCATGGGCAGAGAGCATGGTGGGATGACTTCCTGGTGACCCACCAGTGATGTGTTGCTGCAGGTTCCAGGCTGCAGCAGAGGCTCAGGCAGACCACCCAAGCTGGAGTAGACAGCATGGCTCAGGCCAGGGTCCCAGGGTGTGAGGAAGTTGTCCAGCTGCCACATAAAGCGTGTGTACTTGCAGGCAGCCCCGACTAGCAGTTTTGGTTGGTGACAGTGACACCCCGTGCCTGCAAAGCCTTTATGTTGCACTGATGCACCTTTATGTTGTACACATGCTTCCTCATGTGGTCTGTCAGGCCCTCATAGATGTGTTTGTTGGAGTGCCTACTTTGTGCAAACTGCTTGAAGAACTCAACCTTGCCCCACAACACAAGGTTTGCAGTCTCCTTCTTGGACCAACTGTGGCCCTGGGAAGCAGCATGTGATATCAGGGAAGATGCCAATGTGGTTCCCTCATTGGCTTGCTAGGCCTCTGCATGACAGTCTGGGTGCTGCTGGGCCTAGGCAGGTGCATGGAGTGCAGGTGCATGGCATGGGACAGGCAGGTGTCCTGCAAAACTGGGTCAGGCACCAGTGGAAGGGTCTTGGAAGGCTGTTGTTGGTGGCCTGGGCCAGTTGGAGTTGGACCCAGTGGCTAGAGGCTGCCTGCAGGTGGCTCAGGGTGCTGCTGGGCCTGGTACTGCCAGGCTGATGGGTGTGTAATGCAGGTGGCTGCACGTGTCTCAGAGTGCTGCTAGGCTGCCGGGCCTGCAGAACTCAACACAGAGCAACAGTGTGGACCTGACAGCCATGCAGTAATGTGGTGCCAGGGACCAGTGCCAGGCTTCTGCTGCTGGCCTGGGGCCTCTGCTGGGATCAAAGGGTTGCTATAGGTGGCCCAGGGCCCCAGCATCCCTGCAAGCTTTTAAGGGCTGGGCTGAAGAAGCTCCCTGCACTGGGGCCCTAGGGAAAAGTTGCAGGTGTCCCCCTGATGGTGGGGCTGACTGGGAGCAAATTTGCTCCCAATCACTATCTACATACGTGTTACTGTGCAGTAAATAATCAGAAGTTAATTTGCTACTTCTATTTATAGGTAGCAAATTAAAACACAATTACAGCATATTACTACAGTGATGTTTACTGTGCAGTAAGTTACAGTAGTGTGCGGTGTCATGTGTAGACACTCCCACTGGGTGCATCAACATGTTCCTTAATGTGCATTTGCTACTGTGCATTAAATTTAATATCTGTAATGTGAGGTACTAATTAAATGTGTATTAGGCTACCCTAATGCACAGTAGTGATATAGCATTCTTTTTTAGTGACACTTAATGTGCAGTAGTCTAAGCCTACTGCACATTAGCGTATTAGCAGTTTTTGCTATGATGCTCTAATGTGCATTAAAATAGGCTACTGCACATTAAAACACATATATAGACACACCCACTGAATAGTATATTCAGCTCATGAATTTACAAGCTGCTGATACATATGTAATTGGATTATACTTGCTTTTGTCTTTGTGGCAGGAGACTCTTTAAAATTAAACTTTAAACTCTTTATTTTATTTAGTCCATTTTCTAAGATAACAGCTTAGTGCTATTAGGAAGCTGAAAATGTGTTCCATTCATTCCTGTTTCATATGTAAGAATGTTTAAACTTTTAAATAGATTTTTTAAACTCTTAAAAACCCTAAATTCTTAAAGAAAATCTTTACATTTGAATCATCTTCAGAAAGAATGATCTTTTCTTCCTAATATTCATCTTGCTCTTCTCAGTTTTACAAATATATTTTAAAGCATTTCTATATAAATATTCCAAATTCCACAATCAAAATGTCTTTTGCATTGGTAACCAGTTACAGTTATCATCAAGCCCTCATTTAGTGATCCAAGAAAACCTGACCACACATAAGATTTAGGAAAAAGGAACTCAAAGAGACTATTCTTAAAAAAGAGTGTGTCAGCATTTAGTTAATAATCATCTACATCTATACCGAAGTATTTTAGGCCAATATTCTCATATATTTTTTCACCTTTCTAGCAAGTGTAGCATCTTGTACAGTGGCAGGCCAAAACCTGTTTCCAGCTCTGGTCAAACACAATACCTTCTTTCTTCAGTTTTGCTGCTGTTTTTTCTCCCTCCCTAGACTAGCTTTCTTCTTCTCCCTCTTCTAGCCCTCCAACAGCATCCCAAATTTTTTTGAGATGCTACTCTCGTTTCGTCCATGCTCCCCTCCCCACATGAGCAATTTCTGGCTTATAGAAACACTAGACCAGGCTGGGCAATGTCCAGCCCACGCCCCAGATTGGTCCTGTTATGGACTCCATTTCCCAGCAGTCCCTGCCTGTGTTGCTCCTGTCAGTTTCCATAGAGACCCCAGGAGTGGCAGAACCATGACAATGTAGGTCCAGGGTCTCCATGAAGACCAGCTCAAGTGGCATTGGCAGGGCATGCAGCTGGGTGGGTAACTGCTCCAGGGCTAGCACTGTGATTTTGCAGTGGTGACAGTGTGAAGTGGAGCCACATTCAACTGCTTGCATGCACCTGCCTGGGGTATGTGGGTAGCAGATTGTAGCTCTGTCCTGGCTCTGGCCCACACTCTCACTGCTGCAAAATCCTGGCCCCAGCCCTGGAGCAGCTCACTGCCCAGCCATGCGCCCTGCCAACACTGCTTGGGCAGGTCCCCATGGAGACCCTGGCCCTGTGCTGTCATGATCCTGTGGTTCCTGGGGTCTCCATAGAAACTGGCTAGAGTGTTGTGGGCAGGGGCCACTGGGAAATGGAATCTGGCCATCAGCTGGATCCACCATTTTCCCCACCCCTGCACTAGAGCCTTCCCTGTCTCCAAACTTCTGGAAGGATCCATGTTTATTTGGATCTAGCTGTTTATGTTACTCCAGTCATGAAATGATCTTGCTTTGTTTCTACATAAAACATTTTCCTGTCCATGTAAGAAAGATGTCATTTGGCTGTTATATGATGACTTGCAGGGATACAAAATATTTGCAACTAAGTTTGAAAAGAAGTTTAAACTGTTTGAAGGACAACAAACTTTTATTTCTACAGAAATATATGTTATAAAAACCTATGTCTGTAAAAATTCTCTATCTCCAAATGTTCTCAGTAACATTTGGAGAATGAAGGCTTTAAAATGTTTATTATACAAACCAGTTTCAATAGTATATTTCTAGAATACATTGTGTGGGCTTAACACAAAAGGTTTTCTCTTTGCAGAGAAAGTAAAAGAAGTCTACTTTTATAACTGACTTTATAGCTCTGATAACACATCCCTAAGGATCAATTCTCTTGATTAGAAAATAGAATTACATCCTTTACACAACTAGGGCTTTCTTCTTGAATATAAATGTCTTTCAAAGTTTGTTCTGTTGAGATAAAGATCATATTGGTGCCAAACTAGTACCTTGTACAGAAAGGCATTATAGTCTTTGTGAAGATTCCCTGGTAGGTGCTTTGCCTTTTGATCAAGTAGTGCTTACATTTACAACTTCTAATCTGCATTGCCTTTGTAATTAAAGTCTACTGTCACATACATGAAGCAAACATTAAAAAAAAAATTTAAATCTTTAAAAGCCTAAGATTGTCAAAGCAAAAATACTTATGAAGCTTTGTTGAGAGCTCAAAATAACAAACACTATCAAAAATACAAAAGGATTTTTGATTAATTATTATGTGAATCATTATCTTCTTCAAGTTTTATGCACATGGAACTCAGAAAAGGCAGAGGGAAAATTGTTCTAAACTGAAAATGTAACTATACATAACATTAATTTTATAAATAATGGCTTTTGCATTAATATTAAGGATTAAGCTTGATGGTACTATGTGACTATGAAAAATAAAAATTCATAACTATAGATTTATTTAAATTTAGTTAAAACTACTCACTGCCTGTAAATAACTATCATAAGAAAAGAAACTGATTTGGAATGTACTATATACAAGTATGAAGATAATTAGTATATTTTTATAAGAGAAAGAGTGAAATGCATGTCAGAGTTATGAAGAATATGGCCTGGAGCCCCACCTGTTTGATGTTTTACCTTGCATCAGATCTTAATCGTGGGTTGCTGGCTCTCCCCCCTGACTGACTTCTGCCCCCTCAGTGGTTCTCGTCTGCCATGACTTCATGTTTTCAAAAA
>NW_017728947.1:84326539-84330197 GCF_001723895.1 Crocodylus porosus | reverse complement strand
GGGGATCTGATTACATCCAAAATTCTATTCCAGTTCTGTGTGACGGGGCAAGGGGTTCATTGTGGTCCTCCTTCCTTCCCTGCACCCCAGCCTTACTACCACTAATGGTTGTCTTACTTAAGTTCCTTCTACTCAGAGAGCACCTCTCATGAAGCCATTTAATGCCCCTTAAATGTCCATGACCATAAAGAAAAAACCAAGAAAGGAAACAAAATACTAGGACCAGTTCACCCTGTCTGTAGACTCAGCCCACTGTCTCAGGTTGTGGGGAGTCTTCTGGTCTTTGGTACTCACTTCCCCAAGACCCCCCAAATTCTATGGCCCTGGAGGGCTAGCTGCTCATACAGTCCAAGTTTCCCCTCCCTTAGCAGGGCAAAATTCACAAAAAGAAAAAGAAAACTGCATAACAATGTCCTCATCCAACTGTCCACCCAAACATCTCAGGGGATCTACAGATAGTCTTTTTTAAGGGAGAAGCCCCACACAGTATCTTCTCATCAAGATGTCCACATGTCTGCCTTTACATCTCTAATGGTTAAATCACCATCTTCTCTTTACTTTTGTGTCTCTGGTGGCTCTCTTCAGCTTCCCGTGCCCTCATTGGCTGAGCTTCCTCTAGTGGGAATCCTCTGATCACCTGCCAGTCCTCCTGAATACCTCCACTCTGTCCTCTATCAGCTGGCAGGTGTTGGCTGGAGAACTGTCCCAGCATCCTGACCCCCACGACATCAAAACTTTCCCAAGCTGCCCCTCTCTGGGGCTGGAAGTACTTGCCTGGTTTCTCCCTGGACCAATCACCAAGAAGCACTCATTCTAGAAATGCCGCTCGGTGCCTTTCCACATGTTTGCCTTCCTCCTGAGGTATGGCATAGGCAACATGTAGCAGGGGTATGGGAGGGGCACGTGCCCCCTGTGAAATTGATCCTTGCCAGCTGGGGAGTGGTGAGCACTGGATGGTTCCCTCTCTGAGAAGCACCAGCAGCACTTCTGATTTTGCTGGCAGCACTTCTGTGTTTGCTCCCAGCACTTCTGGGGTCATCAATGAGCCACTGGGGGACCCGCCCACCCTGGTCGGCGATTGGCTGCTGATGCCCCCCCAGAGTCATGAGGCACCAGTTACCCATGCCTTCTAAGGTTCACTTCAGTCCCCAATCTTCCCCTACCACAATTAAAATGGTAAACAGACAATATAAACAGTGATACATTTATTATTATTTTTAATTATTTAAATCATAGCATTAAAATAATTTTAAGGCTATTATCAGAAAAAAGGTCATTTTTTTTAGACACTTTACAGTGTCTCTTTCAACTTGCTTTTTAATTTTAGGCTATTATTTTACTGTATGTCTGTGATGGAACTGAGATAAGTTTCTGCATTTTTATATTATTTCCTCTTAAGTACTCCAAAAGAGATGCTTAATCCTATTGACCAGTTGTAAAAGTAAATATCTTTTTTAAAAATGGTCAATTTCCAGGTCATGTACCATTACACTACACATGCCTTCCTTTAAAGCATATAACATACTTTAATTAGGAACAACGTCCCCCCCAATTTAACAAAAAAGTATGTATTTGTACTAAGATCACATGATTATTACATATATTTATAAAGTATATATGTAAACAAGGAACTATCTTAAAATATTGTGGCTTTCCCCATCTGTTTATGCATAGAATAAGCTTTTAAAAATAACATTGTATTTTGCTGCCTCTCAAGAACATAATTATTCAGTACCAAGATGTTCACATGTCTGTGCCTTTACATCTCTAATGATTAAATCATCATCTTCTCTTTACTTTTGTGTCTAAACTGTAGAAAAATGTTACACTGGGTGCTCATCTAAGAGTTTATTGTATCCTAATCAGCAGGCAGAAATTCCAAGGTTGAACTAATGCTTGGCCTGTTTTAGTTGTACAGACAATTATTTCTCCTGGCAGAGTCACTGCTCTCACAGGAGAAACCATGAGTGTACAGATGTTTAGGCTTTTTTTTCCAAGGTAAAAATGGCTGCTCTAAGAGAAAAATAACCTAACAACCAGGATTAAATTACTCAGCTTCTGCCCCTGCTGCCATTCAGGGTGCAGATCCTGGTAGATGTGCCTCTGGTGCAAAGTTATTCAGGAGCAGGCTGTTAAGATTTTATTTGCTAAAGCAGAATTTGCTCTCTTGCTCACTGACAGAGATGGGTAATCATGATTAATAACCAGATTTCAAGTGTTTTCCTTATTATAACTGCTCTTTCCCATATTCTCCTCATCTTATACATTTTGAGGAACTAACTATATAAAGTTCAGTACTAGTACTATTTCACAGAGATGAAAGAATTTAATCAAATCTTCAATTACTGAGTACAGTACGAGTAGCTGGAAGTCCAGGTTAGGAATATTTTTTCCATGTTGGCCACTTATATCTTGAGTAAGAATTATTGTTAGAACTAGTGTTCTTATATATGTTCTGAAGAAATCATCTGTAATTAAATCATCTTCAGACAAAAAGACCTTTAACTACAGATGACAGAATTTCATATCCCCTCTCCCCTGCTCCCCTCTTCCACCAAAAAAAATTCTTTGGGTAGAGTTGGGCCAAAAGTTTATGTCCTAAAGAATTTTAAAAAAATATGTGCTTAACACAGTTGAAGAGGAACACATCAAGGCATTTTGGACATCCTCAAACATGGCAAGGATACTGAAAAGAAATAAGATAGAAGCTGGCACCTAAGACTGATTTATGGAGGTCCCCAGAGGGAGTTCAGAAAATGACTATTTTGGAAAATTCCTGTAAAATTTTTGACAAAACAGCACTCTGGTTGTTCTTCTGAAACAGGTGAGGAACAAGCAGATACACATGGGATTGATCATTTTCTGAAATGTGTTCAACCAATCCTTGAATAACATTGTCTGTTTTGATAGACTCAAAATGTTGTTAAATGCCAACATCTGAATAAAGCTAAGTAGAACACATATTTTTATGAAGAAAACGTTGACAAAATGCATTTTTGGTTTGATTAAAAATTGTAGGTGTTGTATTTTAAATAAAAATCCAAATGATACTTCCAGCTAAAATCTACCCAAACCTGAAAAATGTACTTTTATTTTGGATTTTATAATGAAAACTTGAAAAAATGCAAAATGAAAAGACTCCCTCAAGAAATCATTCAGTTAAAGAATGTCCCCTGGGGAAAAAAAAGATATTTGATGAAAAATATCTGTAAAACACAGCAAAATAATCAAGTGTCTACAAGCTCCTCCACAAGAGTGTGGTACTTCCTTTTCCAGTGAGTTTGTGGATCATTTATTTATATATCACCCTCGGGTGCATTTTAACAAGTTATATTTACCTTCAATTATGATAAAGTAATGTAAATAACAGTAGGCCCCAGCTTGGCTTCTTTAATTTTCAGTGGGAGCTTGGCTTTGAATGCAATGAGAATAGAATTGGTTCTGAGGTCTTTAATTTAAAATGAGAACAACTTAGTGTTCTTACTGCATCTATACAAGAAGACCATGTTGTCTAAATGCAAAAAGAACCAGTAAACCTCTCGGTTGCTTTGCCAGCTGTTTTTCTGGGTCTGACACAGAGCAAGAAGTACAGAGCTGAAAACAAAACAACAGATTTTTTAAAAACAAAATTTGTCCAAACATCATTGGGGGGGGGGGG
>NW_017728947.1:84282456-84326439 GCF_001723895.1 Crocodylus porosus | reverse complement strand
GGTGAGGGGGTGTTTTTTGATAGAAGAACTGAATGGCTTCTATATTAGTGCTTCCTAATGAGATTACATTTTCCCCTGTAATAAACAAGAAATTATCATCTTGATATTAATAGCTTGAACTTTCCTGATCTGTCTCTTGGACAGTTATTAATTTTCAAAGGGCATCAGAGTATTTTAAAGTTATTATTTATCACAAGGTATCAAATACGCACAATTTTTATAAAAGGGTATGCAAATGATCAATTATCAGTTTTGATTATTGACTTGTAATAAAGATTTTTTATATCCTCTTTTCCTGCTATGACAATTTTTTATATCCCTTTTTCTCGCTCTCAGAAAAATATTTTCCCTTGAGATTTAACTTATGGAATAAGAATCAATTCTCTGAGCAGATCCTGAATAGTGAGCGCGAACACTTCATTTTTAAATCCTTTAATGACATCTCTATCGTATTAGTTTGCAACCATTCACGGTTGTAGATCTTTCTGATCACTATTGAATAGTGCTACTGTCTAAATGTCCTACCCATGGTAACAAGAGTACCAATGTAAAGTCAAGTCAAGAAATCATACTGAAGTATACTGTTTCACTACTGGAATGCCACTAATCCTAGCTTGAGTATATAAGTAATGATTCTGACAATGCTGAGCTTTTAGATGAGCTTTTAGAGAGGGGGACGACAAAGTAATGCTCTATACCTATAAAATATGTCTGGGAATTAATCTTTTTGGGCTTATTAATGCTCCATTTGCTAAATTTGAAGATATATTTGTTATCCATCCTTTTCAGTATGGATTTAAACAAAATGGTACAGGAAAAACTCAACAGTTTAAATAAGAAGTATCTACACAAAACTAATAAGACAAGAGTTGTTAACACTAGCAATAGACAAATTGCAAAAACATTGGAACATTAGGCTTCATTTTCATTAACTTAAATTTCCAAAAGTTTAAGGCCAAGATTTTCAAGAAAAGGAGTCTGTTGTTAATGATCTGGATGGAGGCTTTTAAAAACAGCACAGGATATGTAGCTAAATATCAGCTCTTCATTTAGTTTGTAATTTAATTAATATACTTTAATTAAATTCCGAAATCTTTATTCCATTTTGTCCTCAAAGAGTTTCCTTATATTCTGTTTGGAATTTTATTATTCTTATTAAATCATTAGTTTTCTGGAATATAAACAGATGCTAGCCTGTTCACAATTCAGAGACATCTTTATTGCTAAGAAAAAAAACAACCATTATGTTTGATTGAGAATTTTCAGGTAAAATGAGTTTTTGTTAGAAAATCCATTTGCTGAAACTGGAATGTTTTCTTGAAACATGCTAGCTTCATCAAAATAGTCTCTCTGCTTTAACAAATAAATTAATCAAGACTCTGCTTCCATATCCCATGATTCTGGAGTCTCTATTTTTTTTATGGAAAATAAAACTGACATCCATTTTTATTTCTGAGGTGAAAGAACCAACCCCCCCACCCAAAAAAACCCCAAACCCTAAAATTTTTTGTAAATTGATATTCTTGTTCTTTTGTTCAGTTCCACTAACAACCAAATATCCATGGAAGGTATCTGGCTAAATTCTTTCTATTTCTTTGCAAATCTGTGAATCTGTGAATCTGTGAAATTTCAACCTTAAAGCCTTACTTAGAAATCTAAATGAAGTGATCCTATTTTCTAAAGTAACCCGATTTTTAAAAAAAAATAAAACTTTTGAATGCTTAGCAGATGAGCATGAATACATGTGACACCCCACATACAGGCATGTCTGTGGCACCACACATGCAGGCACTCCCTGCACTGCTACCTTGCAGCATTGGGGGAGGGGGGGTTGACCCTGCGAGATCCTTTTGTGCACCGCCCAAAGCTGGAGTGTGGCCAGACGGATTCATACTCCAGCTGCCGGCCAGGCTTTCTGCCATGGCTACAGCACTAGGAGGTAAGGCTTCTGGGGTCAGCACAGTTGCTGACTTCAGCTATCCTTTCCCAACCCAGGGTGACCTTCCATTGCCATTCACCGGAGCACATGTGGCATGGTCATTCCCCAGGGACAAGTAGTAGCATCACAAAATGCCCACACTCATCTGGATGTGCCCGAGAAGTATATATAAACTTGGGATCTCCCCACAGGTTTCTATATTTGATATTCCAGGCTTATACACTTACAAAAAACTTATTCAAATGATCCAAACAAAAATTGTTCAGGGACTTTCTTAGGAAAAAAATCTTTTATTGGATTTCTTGTACTTCGTAGTCTAGCTAAAAATATAATGTCCCTAGCGAGTCATTTTATTATTTGCAGAACTCCTGAGAGAAGAAATTCAAGGGAAAGGCAAAGAATGGTGGTAAAGTAAGATTATCTTAAAACCTTCTTTTGTCTCCTCCTACCACCCAAACACCAACATATATTTGGTTCAGACTGGATTTTATCCAATTCTCCCATTCCTAACTTGAAGCCATCAGAGAAACAACTTTTTAAGGGCTCCAGCTTGGCAAGAGACAGAATGGGAAAGATTTATCTCAACATTACCTTTCATTCTAATAAATATATTTATTTTATTTTGTTCTGCATGGTTGTTTTCCATTTAGTTTCATTGAATTATTTTTTGCCCTGTCTAACTTTATAGATCTTTATTATTTTACCACTAAAAATGGACTTTGACTTTCAAATGGGTCTAGGAAAACATTTTGCTAAAATGTGCTTGGGGAAAAATACTTATCCTCTTCTAGTGGAATTGGTCACTTCTAAAAAGTTCAAACAGGGACTCTTCTAAGGCCACTCAAATGCCCTTTGTTTGACAGTAATGATGAAAAGATACTCTGAACCTTAACTACTTGTTTGCCTCTGTCTCTGCCTCAACTGATGCCTACAATATGGATTTTATACAAGACTCAGATGGGGTGATAGACTGAATTAGAGGCATGACACTGAAAACAAAATAGGTAGCATAGATGTACAGCTGCAGAATTATGTACTCATGACCCCCATTAATCAAGCTAAAATGCAAAATATGAAGAATAAAATATCTGTCCAAAAGAATTACACCATACCTACATTGTAAACTTACTGTGCTTCTGAGAGGCATCTTAATGTATACAGTTCTACTGTGGATGGGTTAATTTTTATACTAGAGGAAGTGGAGTGTGTCTTTACAGTACCAATTAGACATCCTCATACAGATTAACACCTCATGGTGCCAGGCAGATTTGACTATGTTGTGTCCAGTTTCACATGCATCCAATTTAGATGCATTTAGGCAGGATTATCTCTGATCCATCTTACCCAGCTTGTATTACACTAAGGTGTAGCCACGCTAGGCTACACCTTACTGTAAACCCCTCACCAACACCCTAGATCCCTGCTCACACCCTGGACCCTAGTCTCCCCTCTCTCTTCCCACTTACTTGTAGTTGCCCATGTTTGTCCTGGGCAGCAGGCAGAGAAGACTGGGAGATTCTGAGGTAGAAGAAAACTCTGATGTGGGGGGTCTCCCATGCCCAGCTGTGCAGGCAGGCACCTAGTTCAGGGTACAGCTCCCACCTGTGGCAGTGGTTGAACCAAGGACCTGTGCAGGCATGGAGGGGTGGGGCGGTGATGCTTTCCTCACATGGTCACATGCCTGGCTTTGGTGGGAAAATGCTGGCTGGGGGACTGCATTCTCTTCCCACCTGTGGCAGCAGTTGAGCTGGGCAGCCATCTTTCCCAGCCTTTGATCTGTTAGTTTCCTTTAATAAGATAGGACCTCCAGTCACCTGATCAGGACCAGATTTCCAGTCACTCAGTCCCCAGCCCTGGTGAGAGATGCATGGGCAGAAGCCCATTGCACCCCCATGAGCCCAGGGGCCCCCAGGGGCCCCCAAATGGACCCCAGGACCTCTAATGAGCCCTGCTGTACCCAGAAGTAGACAGAGGCCCATGGTGGGATGGATGTAGCCCAGCTGCAGGGCAGCTCAGTGGAGCTGAAGAGGGTCATGACCTTCCTCAGCTCCTATCTGACATAGGCTCCCCAGGGAGCCATGCAACAGGAGCCAACCAGATTGTGAGACAGGGAAGTGGGGAACACTTACCTGTCTCCTCCTTTGGTGGGGGGAGGGACAACCGTATCTCACACCCGAGAGTGGTGTGGCACTGGTGGGCCCATCTGCACATGCATACAGTTTAAAAACAGTAGATGGTAGAAACCACATTCAGCCCCTGGCTCTGGTGAGAGACACATGGGTGGAAGCCCGTCCCAACCCTGTGAGCCCAGGGCCCCCTAGGGTTCCCTAAGTAGACCCCAGGACCCCCAGTGAGTCCCAGCCTACCCAGAGGTGGGCAGGGGCCTGTGGTGGGAGGGATGTAGCCCAGCTGCAGGACAGCTGAGTGGAGCCAAAGAGGCTCCCCAGCTCCTACTTGACCCAATCCCCCAGGGAGCCATGCAACTGGAGCCTCAGGAACAGACATGCAAACAGGCATGCTTCTAGGCCCAGCACATGAGTTAGCACAGGAGTTCATGCAGGAGGGCAAGCAGGAGGGCCCAAGGCCCTGCCAGTGAGTGGCAAGGTAGGTAGTCACAGTAGTAGCTGGACTTCCAGTGGCACAATGCAAATGGCCACATGCCACACCCTGAGGGTCCCCTCAGAGTCCGACACCTCCCCCTCTGGCATTTCTGAGGTCTCCACCCAGATGGAACTCATGGTCTCAGGCTTCACACAGATGGAGACTGTGGGTCTCGGCTGTGCGGGCTGCCTGTCATGTTTCTAGGCACATGGGACTGGGACCATGGCCACCTCCCCTTGCAAGGTTTGTTCCACTTTTGAGTCCCAAGGGTGCCAGATAGAGGAACTCCAGGCCACAGTCCAGAGACTGCATGCCATCAGGGATGGTGAGCAGGAGATAGACTCCTATTGCCAGGCCCCTCTCCCCCTGGAGGCCAAGGGTAGACCAAAGTCACCTTCCAGCACAAGGGAGGACTAGAGGATTTCCCATACTGTCCAGCTAAGGGGTTGGACCAAGGTGGTCAATGGTCCCAAGGCCCTCTGCACAAGGGTCCCCTGCCCTTTCAAGCTTTGCAACAAGTATGAACCTCTTGCAGCCCAGTAGAGCCTATAGAGCTGCCAGTTACTGCAGTCAATGGAGGATCACTCACAGCTACCTCCCGTGTTCTCCCTAAGGCCACACATAGAGTGGTCATTGTGGGAGACTCCCTCCTGAGAGGGACTGAGGGCACATTCTGTCACCCCAACCCCTTAGCCCAGGAGATCTGCTGCTTCCCTGGAGCCTGTATCCAGGATGTAGCAGAGAGGATCCGAAAATTCATCCAGCCCACTGATCACTACCCTATACTCCTTATCCATGTGGGCACAAATGACACAATTCAGAGAAAACCCAGCCAGGTTATGAGAGGCTGCAGGGCTTTGGGAATGGGGCTTAGGGGTTTGGGGGCTCAGGTAATGTTTTACTTGATCCTCCTGGTTTCAGGCTATGGGCTGAGGAGGGAGAGGAGGATCGAGGTAGTTAACCAAAGACTGTGGTGCTGGTGTCATTGTGAAGGCTTTGGTTTCCATGATCACAGTCCAGTTTTTGGTGATCGGTGCAGTAGTTTGCTTGGAAGAGACAGCCTCCACCTCATTGCACTGGGGAGGAAGCTCTTATCATCCAGACTGGCTGACCTGCTCAACCAGGCTTTAAACTAAGCCTGCTGGGGGATGTGGGGACTACTGCCATAGCGAGCCCACTGGGCAACCTTTGCAAATCCAGCAGGCTAAGGCACTCAAGGGAACTCACCCCTACCCCAGGTCTGGAACAATGTGTAGGCAAGACGAGGGCTTGCAATGGGACACTTATGTGTCTGTACACCAATGACAGGAGCTTGGAGAACAAACAGGAGGAACTGGTCCTCCTGCTGAACAAGAATGACTATGTCATAGGAATAACAGAGACCTGGTAGGACTCTATCTATGAGTGGGCCCCAGGTACAAATGGCTATACCTTGTAAAGGAGATATGGTGTAGACAAAAGGGGCGGAAGTGTAGCTCTCTATGTCAAGGATAGCTACATGTCCCTGCAAGCTAACATTGGCATCCAGGGTGGATGACTGAAGACTCTCTGGGTTAAAATCTGTGGTGAACATGGCGCAGGGGACTCCTGTCTACTACAGACCTCCTAACCAGGATCAAGGGTTTGACCAGGAATTCACCAAGAAATTCGCTGAGGCTGCATGCTCCCAGTACATGATTATCATGGGAGACTTCAAGTACTCAGACATCTGATGGGAAGAGTAGTCGGCCAAATCTGAACAGTCACCAAGCTTCCTCATGTGCGTGAGTGAGCTCTATCTTTTTCAAGAAGTTTATGGACTGATGAGAGGCAAAATGCTTCTCAACCTGGTACTGGCAATAGGGGATGATTAGATCAGTGACCTAATGATCAAAGGGAAGTTGGGAGACAGTGACCATGAGCTGATCACCTTCACCATCCACTGTACAGCTGGAAAGTCAGTAAACAATGCACAAGTCCTTAACTTCAGGAAAGTTGATTCTGACAAGCTCAGGAGGCTTGCTGGCAAGGCCCTAAGGGACCACAACATGAAAGGGTTCAGGATGGGTGGTCACTCCTCAAGGGAACGGTCCTGGAAGCACAAGCAATATCTATCCCATCTCAGAGGAAAGGCAGGAAAAGGGCACAGCAGTCCCCTTGGCTCTCCAGGGAACTTCTGGACCTCCTGCATCTAAAAAGAAAGACCTATAAAGGATGGAAGACTGGATCCACCTCCAACGAGGAGTATTCTGCACTGGTCTGGACCTGTAGGGAGCGAACCAGGAAAGCCAAGGCTGTGACTGAACTCTAACTGGCTGCATGTATCAAAAATAATAAAATGTTCTTTTTTAGTTATATGGGGAGCCAGAGGAACAGCAAGAGTAACATTAGACCCCTGCTAAACCATATGGGACAACTGACAACTGACACACAGGAAAAAGCCAACCTGTTTCACCAGCCCCAAGGGATGGCCCTGCTCAATATGGTACAGGACAGCCATGGTGAGGGACAATTGTTACTCTTCATCAATGTAGACCATGTGCAGGAACACTTTGAGAGGCTGGACATCTTTAAGTCAGCTGGCCTAGACAGTTTACACCACAGAGTTAAAAGAATGGCAGTCATCATAGCTCAGCCACTGGCACGGATATTTGAGAATTTGTGGTGCCCAGATGAAGTGCCTGAAGATTGGATGAAGGTCAATGTAGTGCCTATCTTCAAGAAAGGGAGGAAAGTAGATCTGGGGAACTACAGGCCTGTCAGCCTGACCTCTCTCTCAGGGAAGATCTTGGAAAAAATTATCAAAGAGATCATTCTTGACAAACTGGCTGATGGCAACATCCTGAGGGGTAGCCAGCATGGGTTTGTTGTGGGTAGGTCTTGCCTGACCAATCACATCTCCTTCTATGACCAGGTTACATATCACCTGGACAAGGGAGAAGAGACTGACATCATACATCTTGATTTTAAAAAGTATTCCATCTGGTGTCCCATGATCATCTCATGGAAAAATTGGCCAACTGCAGTCTCAGCTACCTCACAGTCCAATAGCTGGGGAATTGGCTCTGAGGTTGGACCTAGAGAATGTTAGTCAACAGAAGTAGTTCAATGTGGTGTGCAATGACCAGTGGGGTCCCCCAAGGCTCTGTCCTTGGGTCTATACTTTTTAACATCTTTATTAATGATGTGGACATTGGCATCAGAAGCAGACTGGCCAAGTTCACTAATGACAGCAAACTTTGAGGTAAAGCATCCACACCTGAGGACATGATGGTGATCCTGGCTGACCTAGATGGGCTCAGAAAATGGGTGGACATAAACTTGATGCAAGGTGCTCATGCTTGGAAACCCCCCTCTGCAGCATGCTTATAGGCTCGGCAGTGCTACGCTTGCTGGCACCATGGCCAAAAGGGACTTGGGGGTCACGACTGGCCACAAGATGAATATGAACCAACAATACAATGTTGCAGCTAGTCAAGTGAGAAAAACTCTAGCTTGCATCCATAGATGCTTCTCAAACAAATCCCAGGATGTCATCAGCCCATTGCACTCCACCTTGGTGAGGCTGCAGCTGGAGTACTGCATCCAATTTTGGGTTTCACAATTTAAAAAGGATGTGGAAAAGCTTGAGAGAATGCAGAAGAGAGCCACATGCATGATCAGAGGGAAGGAGAACAGGCTTTATGATGACAGGCTGAGAGCCATGGGATTCTTCAGCCTGGAAAAGCACAGGCTTAAGGGGGACCTGGTGGCTGCCTATAAGTATATAAGGGGTGTACATCAGGATCTGGAGGAACGTCTGTTCACCAGAGCATCCCAAGGAATCACAAGGGTAAATGGTTACAAAGTCCTGTAAGACCATTTCAGGCTGGACATAAGGAAGAACTTTACTGTCTTAGCCCCCAAGGCCTGGAACAGACTGCCTCCAGAGGTGGTGCAAGCACCTACTTTGGACTCCTTTAAGAGACATTTGGATGTTTATCTTGCAGGGATCCTTTGACCCCAAGTGACTTCCTGCCCCTGGGGCAGGGGGCTGGACTCAATGATTTTCTGAGGTCCCTTCCAGCCCTAATGTCTATAAAATCTATGATCATCCTACTGCCCCCATCCCTGCACTATACCATTTTAAGCTAAACTTTCTTGACCGTGAGTGATGAGAATTCTGTTCAGTATTCCAGATGACATCTCACCAGTGCCTTGTACAAGTACTAATACTTCCCTACCTTTAGAACTTCTCTGTCTCTTCTGGAAAGGACTCTCTTGATACATCCTAGATTGTGTTTGCCTTTTTCAGGGCTGCATTAAATTGGTGTTCTGAGTCATCCTGTGATTGACTAGTACAGCCAGGTCCTTCTCTATCCCAGTTTCTGCCAGATAATGAGCTCCTGCTTATAGTAGAAATGTTTGTTATCAATCCCCAAACCTTGCATTTTGTACTGTTGAATTTCATCCCATTCTTATTACAAACAGTTGTCTGAGGTTAAAGTGAGAACCTTAAAACCAGTCTTTAGATAAAATTATTATACGTAATGCATTATATAATGCATGATATATATAATTACAGAGTCAATTGTCATGACTCCATAATTAAAATTGTACTGAGGTCTACGTTAAATAAAATGTAAGACATAAGAATGTCTATAAGCTTTTAATATTTTCAAATATTTTATTGTATTTTACAGTACAATACACAACAAGGTATTTTAAAATTTAAATGAAGCTGCTGGGGCTAGTTACTCTCTATGAATACAAAAAATCATTTAATAAGAGAATTGTAGCTAGGAAACATAATCATTAAAACCTTAGCAAATCCCCATGGTACTCAAATTCATTGGTTAAGAGAGTATGCAAAAGAAGTCAATTTAAAGTACAGATACCAGCTTGAGATGAATCAAATTAGAAATATTTCATTTCCAGAGCTGCCTTTGGGGATCCAACATTTTTTATTCACTTTAACTTACTGAGAATCAAGGAAAAAAGGTATATTACAAATCATTTTCTGATCTGTGAGTCATGATGGCTACTCTTTTATGGAAATCAAGAAAACAGACAAGATAAGATGTTTAAAAAAAACATACATTTCAGAGCAGTACAGAAGTGTCATGAATGGAATGGTACTCATGCATGTTGGTACATAATAAAAAGGAGTACAGAACTAGCAAAGTTCATATGAATAGCTTTATACGGGCAAAGTCACAAATGTTATCATTCAGTCCTTCACCTTTTGTGAGAACACTTCTGAATAGAAAATTGCATCTCTAGTACTGCACTAGCTGTACTGTAATTCTTTGACTAAAGGATGATATCAAACATATGGGTGGTATATTTCCTGCCTCTCATGGTATTTTTGAAAGGAGTGGAATTCTGACAAATAGTGTCAGCCTCAGAGCCCTAGAGCATACAAGCTTCTGCTTACTCAAAAAATCAGGTAGATAACAACATAGGTAGTAACAATACAAAATTCTCTGTGAATGTCATTAGGATCAGCTTGCATCAGGATCATAGGTTCAGACAGAAGTGACAATTTTCATCCAATATGGCCACAGAAAGCAATCTATAGCCGTGATCCAATATAAATGCACAGCTGCAGACTACTTCAAAAATGGCAGATCCTGATCGGATGAAAATCTGAACCCTCATTGCATGAAGGGTTAGATGAAGATGTTTCAGAATAGAACATCTTCTGTAACTTGTATCTACACTGCCTTCCACAGCCTGTTGCTCTTTTCAGAATGGTAGTGGGGAAAGGGAGCACTGGGAGCTCGGTTTGGGGTTTGTTCGGTCCACCGGGGCCTCCAATTCTCCTACCCCATCCCCCAACACTGGCTGAGGAACCCCTAGAATAAGCTCCCTCTTCTCCCTTTCCCCCCTCCCATTCTGAAACCAGCATGGGCTGCCAGGGAGCTGGCAAGGAGAAGGGGCCATTGCTAGGGGAACCCGGCTGCAGGCTGGCAGTCAGCCGCTAGATTTCCCTCCCCCTGGAACTAATAGTGGGTGCATTTACATGTGCCCCTACAGTGCTGTTGTTACTTTGCCATCATTTAATTTCCTAGGGAAGTACTAAATGACAGTGCAGTAACAGCCATTACCACATCATGCTGGTGGCACACTTATTTTTAGCCGCTACATCACCAGAGTGACATGCTATAGTGAGGGAGTGCATCACAATGGTGATGTAGCCGTGAAGTTACAGTTTGTGCCCGTTGATGCTACATCACCATAGAGCACAGTTACAATGATGTAGCAACGCATGTAGATGCACCTCATTGGAACGTTTGTTTCCTCCAGCGGATTGGTGTAACTCAGAACGCTTCCTGCAAAGTGTTGAGTTATAGGCAGGAGTTGCATTTCTCATGAGGCCATCTGGTCCAGCCCCCTGCTCCATGGATTATTCCATGTTCTACTATGAAAGTAAGAAAGTAACTCAATTCCTTTACGATATATTTTTTTTTAAAGAAAAAGAGAGGTAAGACAGAAAGAGGGGCTGTGGGATAGAAATGCAGAACAAGTGGACGATATGTATATTTAGTTGGCTCTAGCAAACATTTTTTTTAAAATAAATGTTGAAGTCTTAGGAAAATGGAATGTTGAAGCTTTCAGAATCAGATGATTATCATCTAATGGAAACCAGCATTGCTCCACTGACTTCAGTGGAAATATGATAATTTACATTAGGTAAGAATTTGGCTGCCGCCTCCATCACAATTCTTTAACCTGTGGTCGGATTGGTATGGCCCATGGGGGTTTTGCCTTCTTCTGTAGTGAGGAGCATGGGCCTCTTACTTGGATCTCTCAAGTCACTGTTGTCCCTCTGCTGTACCGATGGCAGGTAAGGATTTTATGTCTTGTGGTTGTGTCAGGGCTGACTACTAATTAGTTTTACTAATAGACTGGACAATGGATTTATATAAGATGATTTGGATATGGATGACCCTGCCTCCAGAAGGGGGTTGGATTAAATGATATCTGGATGCCCCTTCCAGTTCTACTTTTCTATGATTCTATGATTTAGTCCAGCTCTGAGCCTACTCAGAGCATACTCCCATAGTCTGTAGCAAGTAGCCATCACTTTTCTTGACAGGAAGTTATGATCCTCTCCCACCAGACTGAAGACCCTGTGTGTGTTAAGGCACAATGGGTTGAAAACTGCAGGGGTGGTGGCCCCTGCTGAGGTCACAAAGCCTGCCAAGTTTCAAGGAGATAAGTGCAGGTGTTTGGGGGAAGCTGCAGCTCAAGCTGCAGACAAGCAAAACACATGGCATGGGTGACACTGTGTGTAGCCCCTCCTGAAGCCACAAAGCCTGCAAGCTGTCAAGGAGATAGGTGCAGGTCTTCTGGGTTCTGGGTCCCTTCACCTGTAGCTGCTGACAGGTAAAACTCGTGACATGGGTGCTTGTGCAACTGTGTATGTCTTAGGGCATGGGGGGATGGGTGTGGAATGGACATACTACTGCAGACCTGGCTCCTAAGCTAAGCTACTGTGATACCAGTTACCAATTAATCATGATTCACTCAGGGACCAGCTCAATACACAGTACATAGCTACTACATGACAAGTTAATGAGCAAGGATTAACACCTACAAAACCACAGACTAAGGAGAGGAAATAATTAATACAGACAATCAACTGCCCCTAGACAGACACAGTCAGTTGTACAAGCACCCATGTCACAAGTTTTGTCTGTCAGCAGCTAGGGATGCAGGGCCCCCTACCCCCCTGCACCTATCTCCTTGACAGCTGGCAGGCTTTGTGGCCTCAGCAGGGGCTAGCAGACCTGAGGCTTTCACCCCACTGCACCTTAACACACACAGTGTCACCCATGTCACAATTTTTGCCTTTCAGCAGCCAGAGGTGCAGGGCCCCAGAAGCCAGACTCCCCCTGCATCTATTTCCATGACTGCTAGCAGGTTTTGTGGCCTGAAGAGGAGCCACCACACAGGCAGTTTTCAGCCCACTGTGCCTTAACACACCCAGGGTCACCTATGTCATGAGTTTTGCCTGTCAGCAGCTTGAGGTACAGTTCCCCCCAAACCCCTGCACTTATCTTCTTGAAATTTGACAGACTTTGTGGCCTCACCAGGAGCTACCAGCCCTGCAGTTTTCATTCCCCTGTAGTATAAGACATAGATGTGACATGAGTTTTGCTTTCAAGAATTTGGGGTGCAGTTCCACCCAAACCCCTGCACTGACATTCTTGAAGCTTGGCAGGTTTCATGCTCTTAGCAGAGGCTACCATACCTGCAAGTTTCACTCAAATCAGACAAAAAAGCAACAAAGTTGTAGATATTTCATTGATTCCCCATCATACCCTATGACCAGATCTCCGAAGAGGCTCCAAAGCTTTTCCGAAGCTGTTCCAAAGCTCCGAACCACTTCAGAAAACCTAAAGAAGCCAGAGCTTCAATTTAGACATGCTGCTTCAGACATCAAAGTGTCCAAAGCTTCTCCAGATCTGAAGCACGGTCCGAAGCCTCGCACATCCCTACTTTCAGCTCACTGCCCTATGTTACTTGTGCAATCTGCTGACCTTATTTCTGCTCCCTTGCCAATCTGCCACTGTTCTGCCTGCTCCCTCTCTGATCTGCTATGTGCCACACACACAGAGGCTGTCCATGCTACTTGTGGCATGTGTGTTGCTGGTTGGCCACCCCTGCTCTAGGGAATGAGCATAGCAGGCCCATACTATGTACACTGTACCCACTGTAATGCAACATCAGGCACATGCCCATAATCCCTCTCTCTCCCTCTCTCTCTCTCTCTCCCAGGCATGCTCCCCATTACTATCTAATGTTAAATACTACAAAAGCTAATACAAAGTAAATCAGCAAGAATTCCAGAACAGTACAACCAATTTACACAGCAGATATTTGGGCTTCACACTGATTTCACACAGTGCTTTTGGCAGAGTTACAGGAGGTCCTGTTTCTACATGGACACAGTGATCTTAAACCAGAGACAACCCGAGCAGGGTGCGGGGCCCAAGGCAAATCAGCATGTGTGGGACCCTGCCCCTGGACACGAGGAAGCCAATGATGGATTCAGCGGCAGCGGTGGGGTCCTGAGTGGCAGACTGGCCATGAAGCCGGCAGCAGCACTGAGTTGCTGTGGCCACTCCAGCCAACTCTGTGGGTCCCCCCAAAGCATGGAGCCTGGGGCTGTTATCCTGATTCACACCCCCCACCCCCTGGGATGCCCTGTCTACAACAATTTCTTTTTGAATATTGCTTTTCATAGTAGATCAGTCATTTGTAGCCAGGGTGCCATACAATATTAGGCTTGTTAGGTATACAAATATCAACAAGATTCCCAAGATAAATCCAGAGATTTCAGTGAGGAAGCCATAGTGTCAAAAATATTCTGACTTATTATGGTCTTTCTGAGTTTTCGGAAACAGAAACATTGCTCTGCTATTGTTCTGTAGTAAAAAAAAAAAAAAAGGGAAAATTAAGAATTGACATTTTCCAAGGGGTACTTAGAGTAAAAAAGGTGTACCTTGAGTCTAAAAAAGTTGAGAACCTCTGTGTTAGTTATTCATGGGAATTGTGTTCCCACCTATCTTTCACAAAACAAAGGGAATGTCATATGGTGGAAGGGTCTTCCCATTCTCCACTTCTATTTGAACTTTCTTTGATTTTGTGAAGATACGTTTCTAGCAATGTGTCTTTTTCTGTGCTTATCTCTCACTCTTATTAAGATAGAGGAGGAGAGGAAAGACAGAAAATAAATTTTACAGAGCAACAATGCTCAGTGTTTTTCTATACTACATAGCAGCTTGTAAAAGAGGTTGGAGTTGCTGTCAGACATTTCCTCCCATGCCCCTTTGACTTTCCAAGCACACAGGGGGTAGCAGAGCTAGTTAGCTGCCTCAGAACCAGTGTGAAGCCCAATTTGCATGGACACAGGCAGATATGGCCAGAATATAAGAAACATCAGCTTTGTTGTTGAAAAAAATAGCTCTGTATGTGGTTGGGGAGTATAAAGCCAACTCCCTGTACAAAGGCTGAAACAGGTCTGATCAATCCATAGTGGAAAAGCAGCAGTTGCTTCAAAGAGGACTACTCAGACTAATCTTTAATTTAAATATAGAAACCCTAAGGATGCCATTTATTTTTTATTTCTTTCACTAAGAGTTTACAGCCACCCTTATCTTGCCAGCATCTCTGAATTAAGCAAAGAATAGATCTTAATCATTGTTTTCTGTTCAGCCTTTCAGGCTACCTTCATACAGACGTTTAAAAAGCCGGAGGCAGATTTGCACTATTTTTTGTGGCTTTTTCTAAGTGCCTTGGATTATAGTTTGCAAGTGAACAGAACTCATGTTTGCCCTTGGGGGTGGGGGGCAGGGAGCATGGAGGCAGCCTGCACTGGCTGAGGCCAGCAGGCTGGGAACACTCACAGCAGGCTTCTGGAGAATGCCAAGCCCAACTGAACAACCAAGCAGCTGGCCATCCCTGCTTGGCAAGCATGGTTCCACACCTGGCCCCCCCTACACCTCCCAGCTACTGGCTGTAAGTGGGGGATAGAGGAGAAGGAACATAGTCACTGGCCATGTAGAGCTCTCCCCCCTCCCCCCCCCAGCTATGCTGGCTCTGGTCTGGGGGAACTGGGGCTGGGACTGTGTGGCTTTTCATGACACCAGAAATTGGGGTTATGGAGGATGGGGAGGAAGCAGAGCCACCCCCCCCCACTGCATGGGCCCTCCCATGTTCTGGCTCAGGACTGGGGGGTTCCAGGCTGGGTCCACACAGTGAGGAGCTCTGCTCCCCCTTCTAGTTTCATAGTTTCTAGGGTCAGAAGGAACCTGAGCAGATTATCGAGTCCAACCCCCTGCCATGGCAGGAAAGAGTACTGGGGTCAAATGACCCCAGCAAGGGGTACATCTAGCCTCCTCTTAAAGACCCCCAGGGTAGGAGCCTGCACCTTGGAAGTTGGTTCAAGATCCTAGCTGCCCTGACAGTGAAGTAGCGCCTCCTAATATCTAGCCTAAATCTACCCTCTGCCAGCTTGTGACCGCTATTCCTGGTCACTCCTGGTTGTGCATGAGGGAACAGGGACTTCCCCAGTCCCTGCTGATCCCCTCTGACTAGGTTGTAAATGGCCACTAGATCCTCCCTCAGCCTTCTCTTGGGGAAGCTAAACAGGTTCAGGTCCCATAGCCTCTCCTCATAGGGCCTGCCCTACTGCCCCCTGATCATGTGAGTGACCCTCCTCTGGACCCTCTCCATGTTGTCCACATCCCTCTTGGAAGTGCGGCTCCCAGAACTGGACTCAGTACTCCAGCTGCAGCCTGATCAGTGCTGCATAGAGGGGGAGCATCACCTCCTTGGACCTCCTTGAGATGCATTTGTGGATGCATGACAAGGTGTGGTTGGTCTTCCTGGCTGCATCCCCCCACTGCTGGCCCATGTTCATCTTGGAATCAATGATGATTCCAAAATCCTTTTCTGCCTCTGTACTGACAAGAAGGAAGTTCCCCAACCTGTAGGTATGGTGCTGGTTGTTCCTCCCCAGGTGCATCACTTTGTACTTGTCGGTGTTGAATCCCATCCTATTCTCTTCTGCCCACCCTTGTAACCTGTCTTGGTCTGATTGCAGCCTATTCCTCCCTTCTAATGTGCCCACATCCCTCCACATCGTAGTGTCATCAGCAAATTTAAACAGAGTGCTATTTACCCCCTTGTCCAAGTCACTGATGAAGATGTTGAACAGTGCGGGCCCGAGGACCGAGCCATGCAAAACCCCACTGCCCACATCCCTCCAAGTTGAAAATGACCCATCCACCACCACTCTCTGGGTGTGGCCCTCCAGCCAGTTGGTGACCCATTTTACTGTGTAGGTGTCTACACCACAGTCCCCCAGTTTCTTAATGAGAACAGGGTAAAAGACAGTGTCAAAGGCCTTCCAAAAGTCCAGGAAGACTATGTCCACTGCTACCCCTGCATCTAAGGATTTGGTGGCCTGGACATAGAAGGCCACCAGGTTGGTCTGAAAGGACCTGCCGCTAATGAACCCATGTTGATTGCCCCTAAGCATTATCTCTCCTGCTGGCCCCTCATGGACATGCGCCAGCATAATTTTCTCAAAAAGCTTACTCAGGATCGAGGTAAGACTAACTGGCCTATAGTTTCCTGGGTCCTCCTTCCTCCCCTTTTTGAAAATGGGAACCACATTGGCCCTCTTCCAGTCCTCCGGCACCACACCAGAGCACCACGAGTTCTCGTAAAGCCGTGCCAGGTGTCCCGCAATGACCTCAGCCAATTCCCTCAGTACTCTAGGGTGGAGATTGTCCGGACCAGCTGATTTGAATACATCCAGTCCTTCCAGAAGTTCCCTGACTAGTTCCTCACTTTACCCTTGGCCTAGGTACACCTCCCCTGGGATCTAAGGTGGGGCCCCAGGGGGGGTTACTGTTCTGGTCCCTGCTTAGGAAAATGGAGACAAAGACATCGCTAAATATGTTGGCTTTGTTGTCTGGTGTGACGACCAAATTTCTTAGTGTGTCTTGCAGGGGCCCCACGTTACCCGGAACCTTCTTTTTTCCCCCTATGTATTTGAAAAAGGACTTCTTGTTGTCCTTGATCCGGGAAGCTAGTCCCAGTTCCATCTCTGCCTTGGCCTTCCTGACTGTCCCCCTGCATCCCCGAGCAACTGCAGTATAGTCCTCCCTGGTGATGGCCCCTCCCTTCCATTGGGTGTACGCCTCCCTTTTTGCTAGGAGACATTCCCAGGTGCTTTTCATAAGCCATGGGTCTTATGTGCCCTCCTGTTCTCTTTGATCCATGTTGGGATTACCTCCCTTCGGGCTTGGAGGATCGTCTCCTTAAGGAGCGACCACTGTCCTTGGACACCTGGCTCCCCTCCCCTCCAGGACCTCAGTGCTTCCCCAACTATGCTCCTTAGCTCATTGAAGTCCGCCCTCCTGAAATCTAGGGCTGCTGCCTTGCTGTAGGCCCTTGCCACCCTGTGCTGGATGGTGAATTCCAGCAGGCAATTATCACTATCGCCCAGGTGGTCAAGCACCTGCAGCCCCCTCACCAGGTCATCACCCATGGCCAGCACCAGGTCCAACAAGGTGTCTCCCCTGGTGGGGCTGTGCACCTCCTAGATGGAGGTCCTGCATTCTGGCTAGGAACTTATGTGAGTGGTCAGACCTGGCTGACTGCTTTTCCCAGCAGATGTCTGGAAAGTTCAGGTCCCCCCATGTTGACCACATCCTTTGACTTCGCTACCTCCTTGAGCTGACTTAAGAATTCTTGGTCGAACTCTTCCCCTTGGTTGGGAGGTCTGTAGTATACCCCCACAATTAAGTCTCTTTCCCCTTGACTGCCTTGTATTCTAACCCAAAGCACTTCAGAGTGCCCCTCCTCTGATTCTTTACTAATTGACGAGGATGTGTATTCCTCCTTAATATAGAGTGCCACGCCCCCACCTTTCCTTCCTATCCTGTCCCCCTGTACAGCCTATAGCCCTTCACATTCACTGCCCAGTCATGCGTTGGGTCCCAGCACATTTCAGTGATCCCCGCTATGTCCAGGTTGTTGTCAGCTAGCAGGAGGGTAAGTTCCTCCTGTTTGTTTCCCATGCTACAAGCGTTTGTGTAGAGGCATTTGAGGCCTCCTGAGGATGTGTGCACTGGCCCCCTACTTTCAGCACTACCCTGGCCCCTGTTGCTTACGTGTGTATATGTTCCACTCGTCGGCTTAAGCTGGGCTGTACTTGTGGGTGTTGCTTGGTCTGACAGTCTGATGTTTCCTCCGCCCTCATCTTCCCCTTCCCCCAATGAGCCTAATTTAAAGCCCGCCAGAGGAGATCCACCAACCTAGAAGAGAACACACAGTTACCTTTAGGGGAAAGGTGGAGCCCATCCCATCCAAGCATGTCTCTTGCTGTGATGTGCTGGTCATTGTCGAGGAAGTCAAAGCCTGCCTCGAGACACCATTCCTGAAGCCACCAGTTCTCCCTTCCTGTCCCTAGTTTTCAGTGCTGTGGACAGTGTCTGGCTCCATGCCACTGTTGCTGGCTGCAGTTAACAGTCAGCAGCTTCCAGGTAAGGGGAACGGGTGCAGAAACAGAGCAGTTGGGTCCAGAGCCAGTATAGCTGGGGGGGGCCCGCACAGCAGGAGGTGCTGCTCCCCCTGCCTTCCACCTCTGGTTCCCAGTCCAGTGGACAGCTGCAGCCAGATGCCATGGCTCAGAGCTGCACAGTTGCCATGCTGGCCAGGTAGAGGGGGAACCAGAGCCCTCTGCAGTGCAGGCCACCCCAGCCATGATGGCTTAGGACCAAGACCATATGGCAGAGGCCTCCATTCCCCAACTTCTCTCCTCTACCCTGACACTGTTGATAGTTGCAGCCAGGAGCAGTGGCTTGGAGCTGTGCATCTGTCTGCCATGCCAGGAACTTGGGGAAATAGGGAGATCAGAGCCCCCCTCCACCTCATAGGGCCCCCTCCCACTGTGGTGGCTTCGGGCCAGGGCTATGTGACTGGGAAGGGCCCTCCCCCCCCACTACCTAGCAACACAGGCAGGAGACAAAGGTTTTTCTGGCTCCTGTAGGTGACGGGCTGGAGGCAGAGCTGGCCTAGGGTTCACCAGAGCATAGGAGCACTGGCCAAGACAAACATTCTGCCGCAGCCCCCAGATGAGCCACTCATGGCTCAGTCCTGTGCCCTACCAGCTGTGTAGTGCTCACCCCTCCCCTAGCTCCAGCTCCAGCCCCACTCCCTCCCCTCTCCTGCTGCAGCCCCCAGAAGCCCTCAGCTGAGCTGCCTTGCAGCCCTCCTACTACCCTGCGTTGGGCGGGGGGAGATATGCCCAATTAGCTCCCCCTTTCTTCTGCCTATGGTCATGTGGCAAAAACCATGATGCGATGCTACTGCACAGTAGTATTAGGCTGCTGCTCAGTAGCATTACAAAAAAGACATTCATCAGTGCTACTGCACAGTAACTCAAGTTACTGCATAGCCATTTAGTACTTGTTGGTAGAAAGACTAAATGACTGCTCAGTAAGTGTCTTGTCTAGATGCAGCCCCTGTCTTCCTTCCATATTTTAAAATAAACTTCTTCCCTATGAATGTTGCTGAAAGGTACTGAAAGGAAAGTAGATGAATAAAGAGAGGAGAAGCTGACAAAATTGTCATAAAGATATGCAGAATGCTAATGCTGAGTTTTAAAAGACATGAGGTTTCTAAACTTTGTCTCTGCCACAGACACTTTACTTGTTGTACCATGAGGGAGAGATCTGAGTTAATAGCTTATTCTAAGAAAAATACACTTAATCATGTTTATCAGTGATGATGCACTGAATAAAATGCACTTACATTACAACTCACATTGTACAAATCAAAGCATTAATGCTTGGTAGGTACAGAATGCTATTTTGACATCTGCTACATACCTGTGAAATTCTTAAAAGACTGGAGTTTTCCTTCATTGTGTGTATCCAGAAACACCAATCAAACGCTGTGCTTGGAACACTGCCTGCTCCTTGCATGCTAAGAACAAGATGGGGGCGAAGGTTTTTTGTATTCTAGAGCTGTAGCCAGTAATAATGTGGCATTAAATGTCCTCAAATACAGTTTAAACCTCTCTGCCTCATCGCTATAGTATCTGAATGTCTGTTGTAAGTTTAGATTGCATTCTGTTGTAGATCCTTTGTTGGCCCATGTAAGAGTTGTATAAAATTGTCCTTATGCTGTGCAGATAAGAATGATTGTCAAGTGCTCCAGCACTAGCTTGGGATGTGGGAGATCTAGATACAATTCCCTGTTAAGCTAAAACCTTCCTTGTGACCTTCAGCAAATTACTTAGTCTGATTATACCACAGTTCCTCCAAACATGCTGAGTTAATGGTCAGTTTCTCAGTTCCTCAGAATGAGGATAATAGCACTTCTCTAACTCACAGGGTTAAGACAGCCACATATATTAAAAGCAATGTGGCTCTCATATACCACAGCAATAAGGGCCATATAGGTACAGTAAAGATTAGTCATTTTTACAATGCAGGGTAGCCTTCAACAAACTAAACACTAAAGGTGAGCACTGCAATTACACCAGGTATATGCATGACAATAATTTTAACCAGCTGCTACTTTCATGATGCCCACATACGTAATATGGGCATTACGGAAATTATGTACATGTGGGGACTGCAAGCAGAGGGGGTTAGCATCACTGCATATGTGCCAGTAATAAATTAGTTATGGCTGAAACCTCCTATGGATAAATGAAATTACCAACTAGCAAATGGTTGCCTGACCTGTATCCATCAAAATGTCAAACTAAATATTGGCAGACAGCAGGTATGCACCCTAGAAAGAATGGGACATACATTAATCTCTGACACTGTTACATGCTGTTTCAGATAATTGCGATATAGTATGACTTACAATACTGTCCATGTCACCAGAAAAAGGCAAAATTGATTAAAGAGAGTACTGTGTGTTTGTTTCTTTTTGGAGTTCATATCCTATTTGCTGCTAAAAGATCAATCATGATTTTTACTAAAATAGTTTGGGCTCATCGTGAGTATGCTTTTATAAAAGATTTCTTACTATTAAGCCTTACTATTAGAATTGTGTAGGAAAATTTAAATGCCAGTGGTAAGTACAAATATAGACTATTTAGCCATTCTACATATTATCCCTGCTATAAAACTGCAGAGAAGGGTTAAAAAAAATCTCTCTCAAGGATATTATTTGACAAGAACATTCTGTAAAGGATTTCTATAGTATTGTATTCTATTATTTTTATAGCATTGTGTTTTCTTAATCCATATGGCATTCTAAAGGATTTTTTCTCCATTAAGTAGTACTAATAGGAGATATTAATATCCCTGGGTCAGCAGGAGTAGTTCTTCCCCTATTCTGAAAAGTATATTCAAACACTCTATGCAATCCAAATGTAACCACTTGGAGATTGCCTTTATTGGTAACTCAAATAACAATCATGGGACATAACATGAGCCTCAGCTTTCTCTTCAAGTACAACTATTCCTTTTCCCAGTAGTACACCCCTGCTTCAGAACCTAGTTTCATATGCCCAAAGAAACAGCATAATGTTCACAAGCTTCTTTCATTCCAAGTTATAATAATAACATTTTAAAGAATCAGGATTTCATTATTCTTGCTGAAGTTCTAGCTACTGAACTTACCAACTTAGAGAGTCAGTACTCGGCACAGTTTGGTAGGAATCTTTCCACTTATTTTAATAGACCTTTGAACAGGGTGCCAAACCCTTATGCTCTTGGGCATCAATTCTGCAAACTGCTACCTCAATGACTTTACAAAAAGAAGAGAGAATTATGCATATACATACAATTACTCTGGTGGTTAAATGTTTTCAGAGTGCAGTGCTTAAACTGAACTGCTCAGGATATTTTGTTGCATGGGACTGGCAAAAGAAAAGGAGCAGAATTCCTGTTTCCTTCTGCAAATGCTTGTGGACTGTCCATCTTCTTGTCCTCAGAAAGTCTTCAGATTCACTTCTCTTTATAATGATTTTACAAAGATTTTAAATGCTAAAGTCTTCTTCATGTCACATTGTTTTGATTTTATGCTTTTATATTTTTCTCTAATTTTACTGTGTTCTATGTTAAGAAGCCAAGAATATGACAGATGGCCAGGCACCTAAGGAAAAACACATGCTCAAACAATGCCCTTTATGACTAGTTTTTGTTTTAACACATCCACACTAAACTAAGTATTAAATATTGATTGGTAAAGGAATCATATACCAGATAAACTTTGCTTTAAAACCTTGGCCAGAGTGTTAAACAGTGCTTAATATTATAACAGCAATTTGCAGATGCAAGCAGCACGTGGAATTTAGGTCATTTAAATGTCAGTTAAATAGTAAAACACAATCTGTTTTGCATATATTTTTTGTGGATAGAGTTTTAATTTTAGTCTTCTCTGATTTGGAGGGTTATATAACTTTTTTAAATGTATGTTTGGACCTCTTAACATAAATTTCTGTTTTTCATAGTATGCATGAATAAGTAGTCTGAGAATCTCGAAGGCTTCCTGCATTTTAGCATGACTCTGTCTTCATCTGAAAATATGTACTGGTTTTGTTATTTAGCTCTGGTTCTTCTTCCTCTTAAGAAGTTTTACTCAGCTATTCAGGGAGCAGAAGCGATATGATCAGACTTAGGTGATCTACAACATGCTGTGAATAACAAATAGCAAACAGTGAACAGATGAAGCCTGCAGTTTACAAATAAGCCTTAGTGAAAATTATTCTTTCGTTCCACTGGGCAAATCCCTATGAATGTCAAACATATTAGGAAAAGTCAAGATGAGTTCAAGAGTGATATACTAGCCATAGGATAGTCTAAATTTATAATCAAGATCATTCATAATAAATAGTTCAAGTTCTTTTAGTTGTCTGTTAAATCTAAATACCTGCAAACACCAACAAATCAGATACTTGGTATTATGGTTCAGGGCTACTGGCATCTGTGATTCCTCCTCAGGCTCACAGAGTTTATATCCTAAGGTTTTAAGGCCTTTTACCATCACCTGTCATAGGGTAGAGCCTTTCCTTCAATTGGTTCCAAGATACAGGATCTTGATTGCTCAACAGGTCTCACTAGATTCAGCCATCTGCCAATCTTTTCTTCAGACACTCTGACCAATATTTGACAGAGGTTATGAAGGACTTTCTCTCCACCCAGTGTTATTTGTGTCTGTCTGTTATGTGAATAACTTTAAAATACCACATCTGATCAATTCTACAATTACAGGGACTATTCAAAGAATCAGCCATCACAATACTATTGCAGGACACCCAGACCACATACCATAGACAGCCACATCTTTAAGAACCGCTGAAACTGTCCTCAGAATAAATTGTTAGCTTATAGCACTCCTTAAGATCTTTGAACATAAGACTATCCCTGTTCATTCTCCCAGTAGAGCTTAACATATGACTTTCCTATTAGAAAAAAAATAAGAGTGGGAGAAAGGGAAAATTGAGTTATGCACATAATGCTTTATGGGGTGAAAGAAGGGGGAAGCCTAACACCACAATATTAGGGAGATGTCACTGTGAGTACAAAGGGTGCATCCAGATGAGCATGGCCATGCAGCATATAGCACCACAAACATGTCTGCAGCACCAGCTGTGAATGGGACCATTGCATGGAAAGGAAGAATGGGGACTCTACTGAGGAGGAGGGGATAGAAGAATGGCACCCAGGAAGCTTTTGAGGTGGAATGCAGGGATGCAAGGGGTCCACGGTGCATGCAGTGAAGTGCTCAATAGAAGCGGTAGATGCTGCATCACTTGGGGATTGTACAGAAAAACCCTTTTTAAATCAAACTATTGTTTAATCTAAAGAATAGCAAATCAGAATAACAATAAAAAAGATTTTATCATCATAAAAAGTTAAACACCTGCCCATCTTTTGCTGTGGTTTAAGAAGGCCTAAATTATCCTGGACATACCAAGACAGCAATGTTCAGTCCTTTCTCAAGTCTAGCTGACTATCTGCAGTTCTTCAGGTTCAGCTTCTAAAGACTCTGATAATCTTTGCTTTAGTTTCCCCTCTTTGTTCCTGTCTCCTGTTTAGGATTATAAACCAGGTGATTGAGACTCACATGATTGGATAAAAGTGACCCTAACCTCTAATAGCATAACTTTAAAACACCTGGAGAGCACTTAACACTTGTTAACAAGCATGAATGTGTCATCCTGCACATTTTAAGTGCCCTCAACTGTTGTCACTCTTTTAAGTAGCTTCTTCTTGGATTAACCCCTTGCCAATCTATAGCAGAAAGCAACTATAACAATCAGGCAACAAGATAGAGCTCATAATATTCATAAAATATGTGGTGGACTTGTCAACAGAGCCCAGAACACTGGGGTGGAGAAATCTCCAATGTGATTGGTGGAGCATTTCCACCAATTAGGAAGGGATGGGGAGGAGCCTGCCCAAGAGTCTGGACCTGATTGTGAACTGAGTTTTTCAGGTGTGACAGACTTTGGGGGTGGAGTTCCCAGAGAGAATAAAAGGAGCAGTGTACCCAGCACACGAAAAGATGCATTGAGGGACAAGGAAGCAAGCAGGGCTAAGAAGAGCTGAGGAGAGCTGCCCAGCGGGCATTTCCCAGTGCTTGGAAGAAGCCCCAAAGACTCCCTTTACCAGAGAGACTCAGTGATCAGTGTTAGCTCCAGCAATGCACAGGCCAGTGCATGGAGTCTAGATCCTGGGAGCTGCTCAAAGCAGCTCGGGTCTGCATCCCGTGGTAAGCAGCCAGGAACGCAATATGCGGATTGGTGCATGGAGTGAGACTCCTGAAGCTGCTTATGGTGACTCAGGTCCCCCTGGCATGAAGCCAGGACTTGGTGCAGGAGGTGCTGCATGGTAGGTCCCTGAGGGACCAAGACCTTGAGAGCCACTCGAGGTGGCTCAGGTCTCCAAACCCTGGCATGCAGCCAGAGGTCTCGGTGCAGGATTTGCTGCACTGCTGGTCCAAGTGGGACCGAGGCCCTGAGACTGCACAAGGTGGACCAGGCCCCAACCCTGAGTAGAAGGCAGAGACTATGGGAGGCATGCAACAGTGCCTGGAGGGGCTACCAGTGGGAAGGCAGCCCAGGACAAAGCCAGAGGCCTGAAAAGCTCCAGCAAGCCAAGAACAACTCACCCAAGCATGGGAACCAGTCATCTGACCCCGGACTTGTGAGTCACCAGGGACAGGGTTTCCCACAGGGAAGGGGGTTTGGGGTGCTCCCCCCACATTGAGTTCTGGCTAAGGTTCATGTGTCTTACATTATGTACATAGTGCCTTATATTTTGTTCACTGAATTCCTTGTTTATGATTTAACTGTGATTGCAGAGTTCCTTATTAAGTACTCCTTCTAAGACCCTGGTTGGGATTCTTTTCTATTATTTACCTGTGCCTCACCTGTATCACAAGTGGTGGTATAAAATCATGTAAATATTGTCTTTAGGGTTTAAGTGTATAATATGTGTGTGTGTGTTTGTATTTAAATCTATCTGTATATATGTTTATCTGTACATATTCATAACTGCTTCTTTAATGATTTTCTTCTATTAATAAATTGTATATAGTTTAATATTACACGCCTGGCTCTATAGGGAGTGGGGAGACTGTGCTCAGCTTGCAGTTCTCTCCCACAGCACCTTTGCCTGCTGCCAGTCCCCTTCCATCGGAAAGGGGAGTACACATGGGCTACAAACATAAGAAGCACTGTTTTTTGCAATTATGTCTAACACAGGATATCGCCACACTGACTGCTTTTGCTTTTATACCAACATGGCTGCAACCTTCATCCAAAAAGCATCTCTCACATTCTTTGTATTTATGGGTCATGGCAAATCAATATAATAAAGAAGATCTAGTTAAGATGGAATGAAAATCTGATACTTTATCTTTACAGTAAATAAAAAAAAACAATCCAAGTGTTGTATTTATGGTATGGGTTATATAAATTGCCTCCCAAACTTTTTAGAGTGTTCAGTAATACCCTTTAGATAATACATGAAAAAGAGAAATATGGCTAGTTTCATATCTTTTCAATGGATGCAAATTAATAATAAATCTAAAACTAGAAGAACAGTTTAATCCAGTAGTGATTGCCCCAGGTGCTGACTCAAGACAGGACAATAACAGACCAGGACAATACATGCATAGCTTGAATGACAATCACTCAAATTTGCCTTGATTATTTCAGGGAAAAATGTTAATTTGGTTACTTCACAGGTATTTCAAGTAGGACAATGAACCTGCAAATCTGTAGGGTCTCAGATTTTTTTTTTTTTGTACCAGGGTAAATTGGTTGTTTGTCTGGTTTTAGCCTCATGTTACTGAAATCAGTACATCTGCAGTGGTATGGAAATATTGTGAGATTAGAACAGGAGCGGGCAAAATATGGCCCATGGCCAGATCCAGCCCATGGGTGATTGCATCTAGCCTGCGGCTGCTCCCATGGTGCTCCACATGGAGCCAAGCCCCATCCACTTATGCGGGGGCAGACCACAGCAAGCTTCCACTGGTGCCCATGGTCTGGCCCTGGCCAGTGCATGCATCTTCCAGTGGGGTTGTTCCCAGTGCAGCTGCAGGTGGGTGCTGTTCTGCTCCCCCTGCCTCCATGATGGTTCCTGTTCCTGATCTTGCCCCTACCATGCCTTGCTATGCGACCCGAGGTGAGCAATTTCAGCCAGGCAGCTCCTGCCCCGGCAAGCAGGGCTCTGGCTCCAGTGCCTGGGAAGGTGGCCAGGAGCTGAAGCCAGAGCCCTGCATGCTGGGCAGAAGCTGCCCAGCTAAAGCTGCCCTCCTCCCTGCTCACTGGGAGTGGGGCAGTTGGGCATGGTAGAGGCAAGATCTGGAGCACGAGCCACTGCTAGAGGTGGGGGGAGAAGTGACAACACATAAGGAGTGCACAGGGGTGCACATGCACCCCCTGAGAGCTCTGGTGCACCCACACTCCCTGCTTAGGTGATGGGTGGTGGGGGCAGGTGGGACTGCCAGTGCTCCTCCTGTGAATGCCAGCCAGGGCATGGAAGCACCAGATGTAGTGCCCTGGCTACTTCTGGGAGCAATGAGGCTGCTTCCTGGTTCCCCACAGCGAGATGCGCTGCTTCCCTGCAGTGAGATTGGCTGCAGGGGGACCCCCGCCTCTGGCTGGCAAGATTGGCTGTGGAGGAGTCCCCCACCCCAGTTGCTGACTCATCATTGGTGGAGGGGGGCATGTGTCCCTCCCAAATAAGGGGGCACCAGTCACCCATGGGGGAGGAGCAAAACAGCATCTGGCCAGGCTGAGCCACGGGCACCAGTGAGAGCATGGAGTGGCTGGGGCTTGGCACAGAAGGCACTACTATGGCAAGCAACACCCACCTCCCCCTCCCTTCCCTCACCCATGGCAGGATACAGGGACCTAGCATCCAGGCACCTCCCCTCCTACACACACATGCACATGCCTCCCACACCTCCTAAAGTTGTCACTGGCCCACAACCTAGGCTTTTGATCTGTCTCTCCCACCCCTCCCACTCCTGAACACTGCTCCCTGTCCACCTGCAGCTGTATGATGAGTTGTTGCAGGAGGGGTGGGGGGAGGAAGGGTGCTAACCCAGCCTACAACAGCTCATCAAAACTCCCCATGTGACCCTTGGGCCCAAATAATTGCCTATCCTTGGATTAGAAAGAGGCCAGGGATAAAGCAAGAAAGAAAACATGTATTTTCAGTGAGAATTGCAATGCAATCTTAAGTACGTAAGGTACAGCCTTTTAGGAAAATAGTTCTAGTTTGCATGACTTGTTCCTGAAAGCTTGAGTGAAGGACTGGATGATTAAAAAACAACAAAACCAAACCAAACCAAAACCAGAAAATAAAAAACCCAGAGTAAAGGGACAAAGTCTATTAGGTCATCTGGACCAAATCCATAAAGAGCTTTAAAATCAAGAAAAGCAATTCAAAACTTAAAATGAATAAAGACAAACAGCATAATTATCTAAAGATGTCTGTGGTTACCTTTACTCAGTAGGTAAAATCTTAGCCAAAACCTCTATTGACTTCAAAAGGCTCATGAGCAAGGGGAAAACAAAAATCGAGATGAAGAGTCAATGTGTATAAAGATTTTAGAAGAAGTGGAATTAAATCAGTCGCCAACAAAAGCAATAGAATAGGGGCTTTCCATCTGTGTTGCGTTTTTCATGCTCAGAAAGAAATGGTGTGTCTTATGTTTGGGCATGGACAAAGGAAACATTTACACTGAGGTAATCAGCATTACCCCTGAGTAAAAAAATAACAAACAGAAAATGCAGACCCCTCAATTGTAGAAGCCTCACTCAATCTGGTAGAGAATTCCACCTTAAAGAATCAGGGCTAAAAGTCTGTTAATGAAACCTAAACTGGTATAACTTACATCTGTCTACATCCATCTCAGGACAGTGGTTGTAGTGGGAGCTCATTATAGAGGTTTGCTCCCCTGGTGCTACTGGGGTTAGGCACAATAAGAGCTGCCTACTGTGTGATCTGCAGATCTAGCCTGTGACTGATGTAAATTACACTAGGTCCAGTCAACAAAACCAATGTAAATTACACTGGGGCTGGTCTTTCTGTCTGTTCCATCTGAATGGCAACAAACATAGAAAGAACCAAAATCTCTCTTAACAGAGAGCACAGTCTGTTTTCTATGAAATATGTTTTGCACCAATTCTACTTCACAAATGGTCCATAAGAAAGGCAGACTTCTTTACCATTTAAAGGAACAACATAACAGCAACAAAAATCCATGCTACATAGCTTAACATTTCATGAACATGCATGTCCACTAGAAAAAAAAGTTAAAAAACTTTTAAAATGCTGAATTCGGAAGATCTGCATCATTGGCTATTGTGTCCATTAGTTTTCCTTTGAATATGAGAGCTGACTATCCTACAGAAAGACTTGGTAAATACAAGACTGTTTCAAACACATTCAGCCTTGTTGATAGTCTGAAACAGAATAATAGAGAAATAGGCCTTCAATGGATCGCAGGAGATCATCTATACCAGTCTGCTCAACCGCTGTCTGAATCACCCCAGAAAATATATTTGTCTAACCTGCACATGAAAACTTTCAGTGACAGAGGTTCCATAGTCTTCGGTAACCTGTTCCTATACTAAATCACCATCAGAGCTAGAAATATCCGACCTCAATTTCTCTTGCTGTAATTTAAGCCCATTATTTCTCATCCTGTCCCATGTGGACTCAGAACAGTTGATCATCAACTTTATATGAACCTTCTTTGCATTTGAAGTCTGATATCAAATCTCCCCTCAGTATTATTTCTCATATTATTAAATTAATATTATTTTTTCTTCTTGGCTGTAACCAGCTGTTTAGCCTTAAGCTTGGGCCATCCTTGTCTCTCTCATCATTAGTGTAGGAAAAAAAAGCATTATTAAAATGACAGTTCTACCACCTGTTAATAGTTTATTTCAAGAAGCACTTATTGCTCTTTCCAATGATTTTTGTAAAAAATCAGGAAGTGCTATTTTCTCTTTGCTCAGGGCTGATAAAATGTTCTAAAGAAACTTTAAACCTTTACAGCTTACTTATTTAAAAAAAAAAATCTGTCTTTTAATGAATTGAGCCCACCTAAAGTCTATTTTTTTGTAACAAGCTTATGAATCCAACATACTAAGTACATTGGGTAGATTAATATTTCTTTCCATTTGCTTGCTGACCAGACACCAATGAGCAAAACTGACTAAGCAAATGAAATTGTGCAGCCTACCAAACTGGTATGTATACTAAAGAATGTCTAATTGGGCCACCCAGCTATATAGCTCCACGGTGTTCCATTAAGCAGTGTACACTCACATCGGCTCTGTGATACCCCAGGCTCTTGACTGGCTATATATGTTGTGTTTTTGCCAATTTATGTTGATAATTTGAAGGACGGGGTACTTTAGCTATTGGCTCTTTGTTTTTTTGGCCTTATCCATTATGGGATATTAATCAACCTGCTCATTGAATTTTGCTGGCAGCTCCCAGGCATCCTGCAGAGAAAGTTTTAATGTAAAGCAAACCTTCACTGATGTTTGGCACCTTTATGTCCTTGTCTGGACTGTTTTCTTATGTAGATGTTGTTGTCAGCTTTTCTGATGGAGCTGGAGATGCTATTTAATTTCCCTGTGTAAGGGGGAGAGAAATCCATTAGTGTTTATAGCCTGTCAGTGGAGATTGTGTCACTATCTAGTGTAAACTACAAATGTGCCAGATTGTTCAGCAGAACCTGAGGCAGCCAGGAAACAGCAGGTAGACAGGGCTATATGACACTTAGGGACCTCATTGCTTGAAGAAAGCTGCCTTTGTTCAGGGAAATAAAACAAAACCTGATACTTTTCCAAGGTACAATCGTCATAGTTATGGGGAAAGTTTATGCTGAGTTAGAGTACAATTACACTGCTAGTGCTAAAGTCACAAAGGGATCTTACACACCTCACTAACACATCAGGGGCCAAATTTGAAAAGGTGTTTGTGCACTGTAGTTGCCTTTGAGAGGAGACTGTGATTCACTATGGGTCTTACTAAATCACTTCTCCCCCTCTAAAGAAAACCCCAAACAAACCACTGCTTTACTTTACACTTTGTGCTGAGCTCAGCACGTGCCCAGAAAAAAAATCACGTCCTTTGACCCCAGTTTTGACCCCAGCTGACTTCTTGCTCCCTAGAGCAGGGGGGCTGAACTAGATGATCTCCTGAGGTCCCGTCCAGCCCAAATGTCTATGAAATCTACGAAATTAGTTCGACTTGACCCACCCAAAGTCTATAGATAAATTAGAATGAGTGGACTTTTTAAAAGGCCTTCTGCAATTTCCAAGGGTTAATTACATAGCAATCTTGCTGAAGGAGTAAAATGCAACAACAGAAGATATAAAAAAAATTTGCTTTCAGCAGTCCTCGTTTAGCAGTAGGAGAATAGAGAGAGAGAAAGCGCTCAGGTCTTGGACTCAACTCCTTCAAACAATTGAAGAAATTAGTGTGAACACATCTATGTCCCATTCGTAGACACCCATGCCAGTGCAGGTATCTGTGTTACTGAATCCCAGCCTACTGGCAATGGAAAGGTTAAGGAAGGAAAGAACAGTGTGAATATTTCTTAACTACAAGAGAGAGGGTCAGAGACACATTACCCTTTTCTGTAGTTCCTACTGGTTGGCCTCTGAATTGCCCCATGTAGTATGTTGGCTACTGTGAATCCCATGAGTACCTCCCTGCAGCTTGGAGCAGTAGCAGATCTGGGATAGCAAACAGGGTGGTGATGGCACTGTGGATATAGAGTGAGCTCATTGCACATGCATCTGGCAACGGAGATGGGAGTTCTCTGCAACAAATTGGCAGTGAAATGGGTGTAAGATTGACCTGCCCCTGGCCTAGAGGAGTGGCTTCATCCTCACCCCTCTCTTCTGCATTTTCTACTGGCTAATTTAAGCCCTACGCAGAATGTGAATGTCATTCTTAAGTGCCTAACTCCCCCTTGCATCATATAAGGAAGCTGAATTCTACTAAGGGGCTGAGAATTTCACTAGTCCTCATGGAACCTAAAAGTTAAACATTTCAACATGGAACCTAAGGACTCTTTATGAATTACTGTCTTAGAATTCCTCCTGTCCTTTGTGGTGATTTTCTACCTATGAGATTGCAATCCTGAGAGTTATTTCTAAATCACATTCTCTTGCTCCAGAAGTAAACTTTTCAGATTCCAAGTCAATATCTAATCAATTATACAGTTACTCAGGCTGAATTGTGCCTTAGTCCATGAGCTGCTCCCCATCCATTTAATATAATTACTCAAAGAATTGGGCTAGGGAATGCAGTTAAGGAATGGACAACCTGGATGTATGTAAGATAATAAAGAGGATCCTATAGTTGCAACAGCAGGACTCCTGCCTTGCTCCAGATTTTCAGACTTCATATGGAAGTGGAGTGAAACAACTTGCACAAAAATACAATCATCCTTAAAATCCCTACAGGCTTGTCTTGTCATGGTAGTGGTGTGCTCTGTTCAGAATGAATCTGAACATGCCCCAGCCCCATCTGTAGACATCTCCAAGCCCAGAAGGTTGCTGGTGAAGATGTTTGGAGATGTGCCTCTGAGGTCACATTTAAACCCTCAATTTCCAGCATGCTTAGGTGGCCGCTATGATAATCCTGACTAGAGTGGCTTCCCTGGCATGCTTCTGGGTCTGGAGTGTGCCTGAGAGTGGAAGGGGATAGGGAATACTTATTGCAGCCAGAATGTGCTACTGCTGTGGTGGAGGCAAGGCCTAAACCTGCATATGAAAACAGGCATGTCAAATGGATGGGTGCACAAGCTACCCAGTGGTTAAATGGTGTGTGCATCTCGCTTAGGGTTTGGAAGGTGTGGCTAGCTAAAAGGAGTTAACTGATATGTTTTAACAGCCTAGGGCAGACAAGTTTGTTCCATTTACACATACTAATCTGTGACTTAAAGCCTGGTCCCCTGGGTTTGGGTTTGGGGGTTTTTTGCATGTGTTTTCTTTCTTTCTTTTTTCTTTCTTTTTTTTTTTTTTTACAAAAAATGTTAATATGTTACTTAACATGTTAGCTAACATCTTCAAAATCCTAATTTAGACAAGACCTTACTCAAGCAGTTACCCATCTTATTACACACAGGATTTTGAAAGCAATAGATGCAGGCATATTCCTACATTACTAATGGCATGTAACTAACACAACTCATCAACTTCAATGGTATGTCTTATTGAAAAACCAGGGTTTTGGCATGCTGTGTGCCTCTCCTGATAATTCATTCCTGAGTCCGTTCTCATGACTGAAATATTATTGCTAAATCTATTTTCAGCAAGAGTTCCACAGAACTCCTTTGTTCCATTAAAGAAGATCCTTTGTGATGATCCAAATCAGCTAAACAGCAGGTGTTTCAATTTACAGTGTCAATATATAACTTAATGCACACAAGACTCCCTTTCAGTGTTTTCCTTTGCTCACATTTTTCTTTTGGCTATTCACTTTCTTACTGTTTAAACGACTTCTGCATCTTCTCCCATACCCAAGTCATAGGTTTACTAAGGTTAATTGCTTCAGTCTTCTCCATGAGCTAAGAAATGTTCAGTTCAGTCACAACAAAGTATCCTTTTCCAAGAAAAACAAGACTAACTTCTTCAGCCTTTCTCTGAATCTGAACCTTAATTATCTCCTACTCCTACTCCTCAAAGTGGGATTAGTATGCCTCCTTGCTTTGTGGCAATTGATAATCAGTATGGTACAAAGTCATCTAACTCCTGCTAAATTGGATAATCACCTCAGGTCAGATCCACAAACGCACTTCGAAGTTTAAGTGCCACTTAGCAGCCTCTGTATGTGCTTAAATTGAAAATTCTTATCTTCAAAAGTCCCTTTAAGATGCTGCCTCACCCTGAAAGAACTTAAACTCTATAAGTATCTAAGTTTCTGCCACTATTTCTTCCAAAATGGAGTCTCTGGAGTCACACAACCTGGGTGAACACACTATCCAATATATATCGGCAATTGTTGATCTTCTGACTCATGGTGTACGGGTAAGCGGTTTAGTCACATGCCTTATGAATTTGCTTGTGGCTGACGAGCCCAATTTGAGAACGACAAAGCTTGTTAGAAGTTTCACAGATCATATGCTGTCTGAGTTGGAGCCCAAGTATAAACATGCTGCTTCTTTTTTTCTCACTTTTCTTCCATCCTCTAGATCAAAGCCACTTCATGCTCAGCTGTACCCAAGGCCAGGTGTTCCCTTCAGATTGGATGGGATTCTGCACACTCCTCCCAGCTTTCTACATTGATGTCAAACAATTTCATATCATTTTTGCACATGTTGTGGCACTACCATAGACAGTGACCCCACTTTCTAGAGCTGAATCTTGTTGTACAAAATATACTTGGGGGTATAGTCTCCTCCCATTCTCCTGACATGGCTAAGCCATCACAACCTGTTCTTCTTTATAGTGGTTTCTAAGTATGTCATACTTGCATGCTGCAGCAGCTCTGTGTTTGGCGTTTTGTCTTCCCACTTTGTTTTCAGGATCTTGTACAGGCATCTCATATGGAAGATGCTCAGTCCTCAGATGTGCCTAGAAGGGCTGTGCAAAGCTTTGGGTGCTGATTCGATTCAGAGGAGATTAGGCCCAATTTGGCAGCCAAATCGGCTAAACAGGGAGACCACTGAAAAGGTCCCAATTGATTTGAAGCTCTCCAAATCAATTCAGAAAAGATTCAGAGAGCTTTGGAGATTTGGGAAGTCCCTACTCATTGCCACAGGGAGCTGGACCTGAACTCCATGCCAGTAAGTAGGGGGCAAGGTGGGGCTGGAGGAGGGGGGAGGGGACCATGAAGAGACCCCCCCACGGCTTCATCCCCTGCCTGCTCCCCCAGCTCCCCCCAGAGCACCCTCCAGCCCCCACCCACACTCTCAGCCCCACCCCCATGGCTGCCCTGCCCAGCCCCTCATTCACCGGCTTCTGCCAAGCAGGGGAAGGCGATCCCCTGACCCATGCTGTGTGAGGGGCTCTGTCGCAAGCTCCCTGAACCCTGCCTACTCTCTCAGCCCTGCCCCCATGGCTGCCCCGCCCAGCCTCAGCTCCTGGTTCTTTTTTTTAAAAAAAGAAGCCCTGCACTCACTGGCTGCTGCAGTGGCTGCTGGGGCTTCTGGGGGTTCATAGCAGAATCCCACCCATATGGGGCAGTGGGGTGCAGTGGGAATCACCCCCCCCCAGCATGGTGGAAGCTGATGAGTGCAGGGTTTTGTTTTTTATGTTTTTAAAGAACTTGGACTCTGGTGCTGGGTGGGACAGCAATTGACAGGGCTGGCAAAGTAAGACCTTTTTGATTCAGAGAATTGGCTGATTTGGTAGTGGTTGATTCTCTGAATCAGATTCAGCCAAATTGATTTGGGGCTTGAATCACTGCCCCCTGAATCAGCTGAATCTGAATCTGAAGGGAATACTAGCCACTTTGCACAGGCCAAGTGCCTAGCATATGTAGAATCATAGAATCATAAGGCTGGAAGGGACCCCGAAGGCTCATCGGGTCCAGCCCCCTACATGAGCAGGAATGACGTCTGGGGTCAGATGACCCCACCCAGATGGCCATCCAGTCTTCTCTTCTCTTCTCTTCTCTTCTCTTCTCTTCTCTCATTTACCCTCTAGGGTAAATGATTGCATCACCTCTGGGGGGAGTTTGTTCTATAGTCTGGACACCCTAGTTGTGAAGAAGTTTTTCCTAATGTTCAGCCTAAAACCATCTTCCAGGAGTTTGTGGTCATTGTTTTCCCCTAGGGCATCCTGGTGAACAGCTGTTCACTGAGCCCCTGATGTATGCCTCTGATATAGCAGTAAGCTGCAATCAGGTTCCCCCTCAGCCTTCTTTTCTTTAGGCTGAAGAGTCTGAGATCCCTCAGCCTCTCCTCGTATAGCTTGACATTCAAGCCCCTGATCATGTGGGTGGCCTTTCTCTGGACCCTCTCAAGCTTTAGCACGTCCTTGTTGAAGTACAGCACCAAGAACTGGATGCAATACTCCAGCTGCAGCTGCACCAATGTTGAGTAAAGCAGGAGAACCACTTCTTTGGTTTTACTGGAGATGCATCAATTGATGCATGCCAGAATTTTATTGGCCCTAGTGGCTACTGCATTGCATTGCTGCCTCATATTCATGATGGGGTGTATTATTACCCCCAGTTCCCTTTCATTTGTACTGCTGGTCAGGTTGGTGATGCCCAGCCTGTAGGTGTGGTGAGGGTTCTTCCTTCCCAGATGCAGCACTTTGTATTTCTCTATGTTAAAACTCATCTGGTTCTGTTCTGCCCAACATGCCAGCCTGTTTAGGTCTGCTTGTATCTGCAGCCTATCTGAGGATGTGTCCGCACAACCCCATATCTTGGTGTCATCCATGAACTTGGCCAATGGGCTTTTCACCACCTAATCCAGGTTGAAGATGTTGAACAGCACTCGGCCAAGTACCGACCTCTGGAATAGGCCGCTGCCTACATCTCACCAGGACAACACTGATCCATTCGTTGAGACTGTCTGCATCCTACCCCACAACCAGTTTTGCACCCACTTGACAGTCCCATGGTTGAGCCTGGTATCTTCCCATTTTCTGATCAGTACCTTGTGGGATACCAGGTCAAAGACTTTCTGGAAGTTGAGGTATATGATGGCAACTGCTTTTCTCTCATCCAGGTAATGAGTTACCTGATCATAGAAAGAAATGAGGTTGGTCAGACAAGACCTGCCTGTGATGAAGCCATGCCAGCTGTCATTCAGTATCTTGCCTTCTGCAAGTTTGGCACATATAGTTTCTTTGATGAATGTTTCTAGGATTTTCCCTGGAATAGACATTAAGCTAATTGGCCTGTAGTTTCCTTGGTCCTCATGCTTCCCCTTCTTGAAGATGTGCACAACATTGGCCCTCTTCCAGTCCTCTGGGATTTCTTCAGAGGCCCAGGATTTTTTAAACATCTTTGCCAGGGGCTCTGCGATTACTTTGGCCAATTCTTGCAGCACTCTTGGGTGGAGTTCATTAGGTCCTAGTGATTTATATACATCTAATTTCTCTAACTGATCATACACCAGTTCTTTGGCAATGGTGGCAATGGTGTCAATCCTGCCCTGCTCGTTGTGTGTCCCACATGGCATGTTGTTCCCCTTGGCCTTGTGAAAGACTGAGGCAAAGTAGTCATTTAGGGGACCCATTTTTTTCCTGAGTGGTAGTGTTCAGGTATCCTGAGGCACTGAACAGTAGCCCCACACTCCCATTTGTTTTCCTTTTACGCCCTATGTACCTAAAGAAGGACTTCTTGTTTTCCTCAATTCTTGTAGCTAGTTTTAGTTTGGTTTCTGCCTTAGCTTGCCTAATCTGGTTTCTATAAGTGTGGGCTATTGTCAAGTAGACTTCCTTAGAGGCTGTCCCAAGCTTCCATTCTTTGTACACCTGTTTCTTTTTCTGTAGGAGGGCTGCAACTTCCCTTCTTAGCCAAGAGAGTATTTTGATCCTTTTGCTACTTTTTCTCCATAAGGGAATGGATTTTTTCTGAACCTTAAGGATTGTGTCTTTAGGGAATGACCATTCTTCTCATGCTCCCTTTACCTGTGGTTCTTGGTCTCTCGGGGCATTCTCTACTTGTGACCTGAGCTTATTAAAACTTGCATTTTTGAAGTCTAAGACTTTAAGAGGAGGCTAGAAGAACACCTTGCTGGGGTTGTTTGACCCCAGTACTCTTTCCTGCCATGGCAGGGGGTTGGACTTGATGACCTGCTCAGGTCCCTTCCGACCCTACCAACTATGAAACTATGAGCTTGGTATCTGTTTTGTCAGCCTTGCGATGGACCATGAATGCAATGATTTCATGGTCAGTATCACGTAGGCTGCCCTCTATGTTTAAGTTGGTCACCGGGACACCCCCTTTGGCCATGATCAGGCCAAGAAGTGCATTCCCTCTAGTTGGCCTGTGCACCTCCCAAGTCAAAAAAAGCTCTTCAGTGCTGCTCAAGAAGGACTGTAATCAATCCGAGCTGGCCGAGCATTACTCCCAGGATATGTCTTGGTAGTTGAAGTCACTCAGGACAACCATGTCCCATGCACGTGCAGCCTCCATTAGTTCATAGATGAACGTGAGATCAAGTTCCTCCGCTTGGTTAGGTGGCCTGTACTATACACCTACAGTCAGGTCTATCTCACCATGCCTCCCCCGGAGCTTGACCCAGAAGGTTTCAAGCTGTTCTTCTTGGGGCTGACATCAGCATGTAGGGAGGTGTACTGCTCCTTCACGTAGAGGGCAACACAACCACCTCTCTTCCCTACCCAATCCCTTCTGTTAAGAACATAGCCCTTTATTGCTATAATCCAGTTGTGAGAGGAGTCTCACAAGGTCTTCATGATCCCCACTAGATCATAGTGCCCAGTGGAAAGCAGGAGGACTAGTTCTAAGTCCTTCTACTGAGGTCATTGGCCACCTGTCACATTGAAGAGGAACTGTTTCCCCAGCTCCCATAAGAATGGCTTGCTTGGTTTCACTGTCAGTGGTGCTTTCCTGTATATTGGTCCCCAGGTAGGCTCCAGTTAGCATTTCACCATCTCCCTGCAATCTTAGTTTAAAGCCCTATATAAGAGATCATCCATCCTGGCTGAGTAAATGGTCTTACCTTTCCACATGAGGTGGATGCTTCTCTCCCCAGGAGTTCTCTGTCCTTAAAGTGGGTGCCATGGTAATAGAAACTGATGCCTTCTTGGTGGCACCACCATCAGAGATGTCAGTTCACTTCATTGATGCATTCTTGCCTTCTTGGACCAGGAACAAGGAACACAGAAGAAAAAAACTACCTAAGCACCTGATCCTTTAAGCCCAGCTCCCAGAACCTTGTAGTCACTCATGACATGGTCTGGATTTCTCCTGACCATGTAATTTTCCCCACATGGATAAGTACCATAGGGTAGTAATCTGTGGGCTGGACAAGACTAGGGATCCTCTATGTGACATCACAGATCCATGCCTCAGGGAGATAGAAGACCACCCGTGCTGTGGAATCTGGGTAGCAGATGTCTCCTTCTGTTCCTCTCAAAAGGGAGTCACCTACTATGATTACCCAACATCTTCTCCTCCAGTTACTCTGTTGCCTTGCAGCCTGCCTGGTGGTAGTTGTGGGTGCAGTCTCTGTTGCTGTACTCTCCATTGCTGCACTCATTCCCAGTGATGCCAGGGCCCCAAATTACTTCCCCAGCTACACTGGAGGAGTTTTTCAAGCAGTGCAGGGTCTAATTCCACATCATCTAGAACTAGAAGTGACTATCTTTCATCTGTCCATGTCAGGTCCCTCTTGTGTTGTCATCTCACCATTTGAGCAATCCTGCAAAGAGTGGAAGTACCCATCAATCTAATCCTCAATGACTCTGATCCACGCAGCCTGCTAACCTCTGCCTGGAGTTTCATTACCTGCCCCTCCAGGGGCACATGTGGGACAGGTGAGGGGACTCCCAGACATCCCTCTGCCCCTGTGCCCCCAAGGACCCACCGGGCAATCCCTGCAGTCAGGGGGCCCTGGTGTTGCTGACCTACCCAAAGGCTCCATCTGGGTGGAGGCCTCAGAGAAGTCCCTAGTGGGAGGAAGCATTAGGGCAGGGTCCCTGGATGAACTCCAAGTCACTACTCCCATTCAGACTCTCTCACATGCACTCACCTGGTGACTCTGGAGACTCTGTCTGAAGCCATGGACTCCAACGCATGGAGTCTCAGGCCTGTCCTGCTCTTCCCTCTGTGCAAACTCCTGCACAAACCTTTGAGCTCTTCACATTTGATTTCAGTCTCACTGGAGTATAGAATTTCATAGTGTTCAGTCTAACACTCAAGTTGTTTTTGTTTTCATTGATGACATTTCCATTTAAATCTTTCAATGGAGCCCTTTTGTTCTTGACTGGCCCAATTGCTTGTTTGATGCCTTCATTCATTCCACAGCATCATCTGCTTTCTGAATATCATCACAGAGTTTCAGCCAAAAATCTTGGGCATACCTCCTAGCCTCCTTTTGAATTTCTCTTTGAGCCTTTCTCAAATTTTCCAGGATTGTGTTATTGGAAGATTTCTAAACCAGTGACAGAAGGGTTTCAGAGTGCTTTTCAAACCAGTCTGCATTTTTCTCACATTTTTTGCTAAATGCTGTTACACCAGTATTGGACATGCTAGTTGTTAAGCTTTCCCCAGCCTCAGTGACTGAGTTAAGTAAACTTGCTTTCACCACTTTTTCACTGAATAGTCTGCATCTTTCTCTGTCTTTAGTTTGGCTGATGTCAACCTGAGGACAACTGGTAGTTTTGCTACAGCGGGTCTTTTTGGCATTCATTCCGACTTTGCAGCAGACTAAGGCACGGTTAGCGTCACAATTAGCTTATCATATAAAATAGGGCTGGCAACCATCACTGCCCCAGAAGTCAGTGCTTTTAATTAAAGCAAAAACTGCCACTACATTTGAGAGGAGCCTGATCTTGTTGGGGTATGTGAGACACGTTCTGAAATTAAGGCCCTCAGGGTTTTTACCCAGAAGAACACCTGGATTTTGGTTTGGTCCAGGAATACGTTAGGTGCTCAAGATACGAATGGAGGCAGAACAGTAGGTATCTTGGGAACTTTAAGGTTAAAAAAATAAGATGCTTATGGGATTTATGCAGCCCCAGTTAATCACTGCTGAGCAAGGGTTTTCAGAATCAGAGTTTTGGACTTTGCCACAGTCCTATTTTCCGCACCTATATCCCTTTTTAAAATCTAGCCCTTAACTCTTAGTTTTTTATATTCTTATGGAACATTTTTTTATGGCAGTAAAGTAGTAAAACTCTGCTGCCTTAAACAACTCATTTCAGTACCTAGTTCAAAATGACCCATCTATGGATGGTATCTTTTCCTATTCCTCTTCCATCTTACTCTGCTCACCTAACATTAGCATCCATCCTTTCTTTCTCATCTTACTGTCTCATATAATAGCCTCTACTCACATATTATTTCTCTACTCATAACCTATATTTATTTAATAGCCTCTACTTCATCACCTTGAACAGCTTTCCCTTTTCTCTACAATTCATCAACTCTTTCACTATTTGGGACAATAATGTAAATATTCAGTTCGCATCTAAAGTTTTGGTCCACATTATGCTTTCAAGTTGATAATAATGTTTCTATTAGTTCAAGAAAGCAAAACAATACAAAGAACAAATATTATATATCCATGAGGAAAAACCCCCCAATGTACATGTTTCTGTTCCATTAAAATCTAGGTCCTTTCCAAGAATAAAAACAGTGTCATACTCTGTGCAAGGAAACTTAAAGTGATAACATGTGGAAAGCTGAAAACATGAAAGTTACCTAGTGTTAAAAAAACCAACAATATAGACATCATTTTTACCTTGTGAAAATATTGATGACCCTGAGGGGCCATAATGTAGTGGTCAACAGTTAAATAAAGTTTGGATGCCTCCATATTAAAAAAGAATGGAAACAAGAGACCTGTTTTGATAGTTTTCCCCCCTGCTTATACAAAATGTTGAGATAATTTTAAAAAGGAATGAAAAGAAGTATCCCAGTATACTGAGAATATCAGAGACATCAGCACTAATACCATCTTTTCTGCCAGCCAAATTACAGTCTAATCATGCAGAACATTCAGTTCTTTTCTTTTTTTCCCATTTTTGTTTTAGTGGAAAGGGGGAGAGCAGAAGGAGGGACTCTTAACCTTGAATCCTTTGGAATAATTTGCTTTTCACTCTTGGCTGCTCTACATTAGTGCAGTACAATTATGAAGATGTAAACATCACAAGGGCACACAGCACACGGGCTGTCACAATGAGTTAAACCTGAGTGCCCAATTCCCCAAACAACTGCAGAGTGAGCGAGCAAGCTGCCTCATCAAGAATTCAGATGTCTCAGTTTAAAGGGGGAGCAAAGGACAGGAGGGGTGGATCCATCAGGCTCAAACAGGACCCTGACCAACCTTCCATTTTCCACTTTCATTCAGGTGATAGAATCAAATCATCCATGGGTCCATCAAGCCTATAGTCAGTTGACCTCAGCTAAGCAGGAACCCAGAAAATACTTCAACTGGTGCCTAAAGATGTTTAATGCTTAATCCAGAAAGCACATTTTTTTTTCAGTCAAATGGTGTAATTTACATGTTTTAACTGGCTATCAATCAAAGGAGAAAGCAAATTGGCTGGAGAACAGAGCAGTTAATTATTTTGTTTTCAAACCATTAGGAAATTTGAGGTGCGGCACACTGGAAGACTGATGCAGCACTCAGTGGCTATGTTCATTTGTGCTCCTTCACTTCCATGTTAACCTTGCTTCTCCTTCCTCTTTTTTACTAAGAGAGGAGATCACCTTCCGAACCTGTGGAACCTTTTAAAAGCTAATGGAGAGAATATGGGTTGCTGGCTGATAAAAGGACCAGGTAGTTAGAATGGTGTTTTTTTATTGATGTTAATTTTCAGAGTGCACAGAAATATTCTGAGCACTTTACGGTACACACAGAAAAACAGAATTTGTCTCAAAGAGCATAAGGCTAGGTTTTTAGACTGACTTCTATTGATTTCAGTAGGAGCTAGGCACCTATCTTTAAAAAATATGGGCCTTACCCTCCAATTTAGAAAGGCCTGATTCTACACTCACTTACACCAGTTTACCAGAGTAATTCACTGACATCTTTAAAGCCCATAGGTAACTAGTTGTGTAACCAAAAAAGGCTCTGCTGGCAGCATCTTCTCTGTTTTGTGTACTTATTTGTGTTCACGATCTGCCTTCATGCAGATCCTGGCTTCCCCAATTGTATCCATTATTCAGAAGTTTTCTGCAAATAACAATTTTTTAAGAAGCAAAACCCATTTTCAGGAAAAAGAAAAAGTATAAATTCATCTAATAAATAGCTTCTTGAAAATACGCTGCCCAGCCCTGGTTATTTCAGCCTACAGCATATTTACACTGAAAACCTATAGGTTAAAGCCTCTATATTTCCTAAGCTATCCAGTCCCCCCAAAAATGATAAATCTTTTATAAACATATCATTAGAAGATGTAGTCATATGGTAAGCAACTTAGTAAAGCAAGCTGAAATTTGATGTTGTATCTACTGTTACAGTTGCTTCGCTATTTACTTTGACTAATATTAAATAAGTCAAGTATAAGTATAATAATTAGAATATAATATGTATAATGAGTAAATATAATAATTAAAATTCAGCCATCATTTTTAATAAAAGAGTTACTAACTTCCTTAGTTTCATAATTCTCAAAATAACCCAATATATTTGGAGAGATATATAAGAGGTGACCAAATGTCACATCAAAGCCTCTCAATATAGCAAGTAATCATGTTTAAGAAAGACTGTATTTCTCCATAAATTAACAGGCTTTGTTTCTATGGCATTTCATAATACCTTTTGCAACTGAATTCTACATATGTTTCAAGAGTGAAAAGCAAATGATAGGGGTGTGCTAAGTGGGCAGTATTTGATTCAGATTCAGTTTCAGCCAGATTCAGGGGACAGTGATTCAATTTGCTGATTTGGATCACTGTCCTGATTTAATTTGGCTAAATCTGAAGATTTGATTCTGATTCGGAAAATCAACAATTTAGCCATAGACACAGTTTTATGTTTTTTCTACATACCTAAAAGTACCAGGCATAGCTTGTGAATGTTGAGATGGGTGGATGGAGTGTGGGGGGAGTCCCCCATGCATTCAGCAAAGAAACCAGAAGTGAACTGGAAGTACTTCCAGTCCACTTCCAGGTTCACTGCCAAGCATACATACCCCCTGGCTTGGCAATCAGCCATGGGGGAACCCCGAGTGCCCCCCCAGACCCAAGTGTAGCAGATCACCTTTGGGGTGCTCGCCATGTGGCAGAGGCTACAATAGGCTGGGGCAGAGCCCAGTAGAGAAGGCAGCCTAGGGACCCCCCCCCCCCCGGGTTAATTCAAAGGGGAAGGTGTGTGGCAGAGCACCTCTGAGCCATTTTAGATATCTGGCTGCCTATATAAAGAGCTCAGTTTCCTACTGGCTGGCTGTGAGGAGTCTTAGAACATCCTGGAGGTAAGGGAGGACCTGTAGGGGATGGCAAGCAGGCTCCTGATCCTGGGCATGACCTAAAACTGCACCCTGCCAGGAGTGGGTGGCCTAGTGGGTCTCTCAGTGGTATGGGACCCCCCAGGAAATGCCAAGCCAGTTAGAGCCCTGATGAAAGGTGAGGAGGTGGTTTGGAGGCCTGAGTGAAGGGAGTAGGCCCAGGTAGGTCTTTAGATGCCTGAGAGTGAAGCTTGGGCCAGAGGCCAAGTACAGGGGGCTTAGCCCAAGAGAAAGAGGGCCAACCTGGTGGCCTTTTACGCTCAGATCACCAGATCATTAGATGCAGGGGTAGCAGTGGATATAGTCTTCCTGGACTTCCAGAAGGCTTTTGACACTGTCT
>NW_017728947.1:84271478-84281720 GCF_001723895.1 Crocodylus porosus | reverse complement strand
TAGATATCAGGAGACGCTACTTCAAGGTCAGGGCGGCTAGGGTCTGGAACCAACTTCCAAGAGAAGTGGTGCAGGCTCCTACCCTGGTGGTTTTTAAGAGGAGGTTAGATGCACATCTTGCTGGGGTCTCTGACCCCAGTATTCTTTCCTGCCATGGCAGGGGGTCAGACTAAATGATCTGCTCAGGTCCCTTCCAACCCTAGAAACTATGAAACTAGGAAGTCCTGACCCTGGTAAGTCCTCCACTACTGGGAGGTCAAGTGTGGGTCAAAAGTAAGATCTTAAGTAGCACCATGACCTGCTGCTCCAGGGTGGGGGGGGAGCGAGAGTCCCCTATGAGACCCTGGAGCACCAGTCATGCCTGGTGTGAGCTTCCCCAGCTTCCACATCCAGGAAGGTGGGCCCAAAAGAGAGAGTGGGGCTAGTGAGAGAGGCTGGAGGTAGAGTACCCTCTTAACCAGTCAATGCTGGGGCCAGGATCAGGAAGGTCAAAAGGGCCAGGGGCCCACCACAAGGGATGCCCAGAGCTGAGGGCCTGGGGTCCCACCTGGCCTTGAAGGTGAGGCCAGGGCCTGTGTGGCTGAAGGTCCCGGGGGACCATGCCTGAGAGGGGAGATAGTTAAAGGGAGCTTAGCAGCCCAAATAATGATGGAGTAGGCCACCTGACTGAAGGGCTCAAAGCAAGGTCCTGATAGGAGGATTCTGGAGCCCAGTGTGGGGCTGATGTGACTAACAGTTGGATGCCATCTGCAAGGCATGGGCTGCAGTGTAGCTGCAGATAGCATCTCCTGGCATCAGGACATAAAATGATAAGCCTCCTGCTTAATTAACATCGTAATTAATAAGAACAAGGTGTGGCAGAAAAGTCAAGTGGGAGGTGTGCTGAAAGGCAAGTGGAGAACCTAGCACTGTGGCTAGGTGGGCAGCCTCACCTCAGCTCACGAGACAGCATCAGTTGATGAGCTGGAGGGCAGAGCAGTGGTCCCCCACATGCTCTGTGGCAGGCCCAGAAGTGGACCAGAAGTACTTCTGGTCCGCTTCCAGGTCCACCACTGACTGCACAGGGGTGCCCTCCATGCTTCTGTGGGACTCTGCATTGCCCCTTACCATCTCAGCATTCATGAGCCGAGCCTGGTTCTTCGAGGTATGTAGAAGAAACTAATAAAGCTGTGACTATGGCTGAATTGTCGAATTTCTCTGAATCGAATCAGAGGGTTTCAATTTGATTTGGAGAGATTAATGGGTCTCCTGCTTCAATTTGGATTCAGAGATTCAGTTGCTGAATCAGGCCACAGCTGCTCTGAATTGAATCAGCAACTGAAGCTTTGCACAGCCCTAGCAAATGGCGCTAACCAAGGTGAAAATGGAAAGCAATTAAAGGCGAACTCTAAAAAGAAAAGGCCCTTTCTCAACAATTAAGCACATTAAGAAAATAATGAATGACTAATGAAATAGGATCGAGTGGATCCAGTAATTCTGCTTGGATTCCACTATGTTGACCTTGCTATTTTCTTGTTTTGTAATGAATGTGACACTAAATTATCTTGTGGAAATCTGTGGTAACTCCCCAGCACTACTACAGATCTGGTCAGATATTCTCCAAGTAGTTTTCTCATAACATGGTGATTGAGGCCAATACGTTGTTTTTCCTAACATAAATTAAATTATCTTTTGCTAAATTGCAAGGGAGGGTTTCAGTGGAACTCTGCTTCAAGTCCTAGTGCATTATTGCAGAGCTAAAGATTCAATGGGTGAGTCTACATGTTCATTAATGTGCCGTAGTTAATGCACATTAAGTTTAGCACTTGGTTATCCAAGTGCTAAATCAATACACAGTAACTGGCACTACCATTCAGTAGCACTGGTACACAGGTTTTTACAGGTGCTAACTGTGCAGTAGTGTATTAGCACAGGTTTTGCCCTGCACGCTACTGCACGCTGTTATTAGGCTACTGCAAAGTTAGAGTCTTGTGTAGATGCACTCAGTGGTCTTCAGTTCCATGGATTCAGGTAAAGCACCCCCTATACCAGTCTCATGGTAATCCAGACCCTATTGTTTTTTGTCAGATGTACCTCATGGACAAACCCAGAGTTTGGGATTCTGAAAATTGCGGGTCCCTAGTTTTGAGACATTCTACTTGGCAAGTTTGCTTGGAGCTGGAGGCTGTTGTCTTTTGGGTCTATAGTAGGAATGTCCCTTGAGAATCCTGGCTAAAATCTGGGCATTCGGAGCACCCAACTTCCCTAATGCAAAGTTGTACTATAGAATCTGAAAGCCCTGTCCCAAGGTCTCTGGGTAGCAGACGGTGTATGATATAGGCTACCCCTGATCCACAGATTTTGACAGCTATCCCACTTCACAGAGACACTGACGTTCCTATCAGTTTTACAGATGACACTAGTGAAACTCATAAGAATATCTTTTTTTTTCTGAGGAGATGCAAGGTATAGGGTACTATTTCATTCCAGAAATACCATATTTTTATGACTTGAACATCTTATCAAAGCTTCCAGTCCATGAGGAGTTTTTTTTCTGTGTTTTTTAACATATGTATTTGATCCAACTGGACTGAAATCAAATTTTGAGAGGGGCAGGGGCAAGCCTAAATTTCCCATGAATTGGAGATCCTACTTCCAGCAGGTCAAATTAGAGGCATTTATGCAGTTTAATTAAAGTTCACTCACTCTTCCATAAAAGTGTCAAGGGAGACAGGCAGGGGAAAGAGATGGAGAAAAGATTTGGTTCTTTTCCATCCAGTTATCTTTGTTCAGAGACCCCAAAACTGCTTGGGTGGAATGGCCAGAGAAGTGCCTATGAAATATGCATTTTCTACTGCCTATGAAATGCGCTACTCAAGGGGGAAAAAATCAGAAGATTGTTACTTCCCTTAGGTGTTGAATACTAGTTGCATGCATCACTTGTAGCAGATGCATCAATAATTAACAAGAACAAAACTCAACTTCAGCCTCTACATTTTCTGATTGTTTGCCAGTTGAAAACTCCCTGACCTCATGTGCTAATACCAGTCCTATTAATGAACTGTTGTTGCTGTTATTCTTTTAGGCCCTTACTTTGAGGACTGATATCTCCAACACAGATTGACACTAGTGATGAAGGTACGAGCACAGTGGGGATACCCAAAATGAGCCAAACAGATAGGTAGTTGCTACTTCACTATTATCTGGACTTGCTGGATTTATATCCTCCTGAGGACCAGACATGAAGTACATACAAAAAAATACTAAATTTACTAAATTTTTAAGGTGACTTCCTTCATTGTGGAAAGCCTCAGGCTGTAGAGAACAGTAATTCCTGCACTAGTTGTCTTGGCTGCCAGTTCTAAGATTTTCCCCTTGTTCTCCAGCAGCATCTGCTTTCTTAACACTAAAAGTAGAATCCTGATTAGCATGGGTTTTGCTCTTAAAGAAACAGCATGGAAACATCTATATTTTATTCTGTAGTTGTGTTTAACATGTTCAACTAGCATATGTTAAATAATACAGTTGTAGGTAGATATTATACAAATCCTTCATTATAGTTGTATCTAATCTTAAGCACAAGCCATTAGGAACATCATTCTGCATCCTGTCTACACCCATCTTTACAATCATTTCAGTAAATGTGATAATTATGATTAAACACATTGAAACATTGGGGCATAGACATAATCTATGTGGTAACTTGTAATGCTATGAGTTTTAAAATGAAGTGAAAAAGTGGTGCTTGGACATTTCAAAGACTGACATGGTTTGTATTGAACCAAATAGAATATAATCTTTGAATTCCACTAGGACCATCATGAGGAAAGAAAACCAAATGTCTTTATCAGCAACAGTCATAAGCCATTGGTACTTGGATGACTTCTATGATCAATTAATTCACTACCAGTAAAATCACCAGTTTAATTGGTCATATATAGGAATTTACAAGTGAATTGTCATTAATTTAGTAATATCTATAGAATTTTGTGAAAAGCAAGACAACTTTTGAATTTTAATTAAGACATTTTATACGAGGTAAGCTAACACTAAAGGGTAAGTAGAGATGCTTAAAAAGCCCCTGGTGGAAGTGCTCTTTTGCACTTTACTTAAAGTGCTATAAGTTAGAATGGGAATTAACCAAACAGACATTAACCATTTGGAGAGGGTAGGGGGGCTCAGTGCCCACCTGCACTGCCCAAGACCACCAGGTGGGGGCACTCCTGCATGCCTTACAGAAAGCTGCTGGAGCAGAGCCTCTCCCCAGCACCACCCCTTTCCAGTAATTCCTGCACTAGTTGTCTTGGCTGCCAGTTCTCAGATTTAAAACTAAAACTGTCAGCAGTGGCTGAGGGGGCAGGGAAATACAGCTCCCCATTGTGAAGGGCCCCCAGAAGCTTACTGTCCGGGGTCTTGGTGGGGAAGGTGGGCAGATAGGGCAGGGGGACTCCCTTCCCCCTGTGGCCTAGCCTGCTGACAGCTATAGCCAGGAGCTGCACAGCCTGACTTTTTGCCATGCCTGGAACTGGGGCCAGGAAGGGAAGGAAGTTCCCCTTTCATGTGGACCTGGCTTGGTCCCCTCAAGACCCCAGTCAGCAAGCGGGGGGGGAGGGGTTTGTGGCAGAACAGTCTCCTTTCCCTCCAAATCCCAGTTCCCAGTGTGGTAAAAATCTGGGCCGTGGAGCTCCATGCTGCTGCTTCTGGCTGCAACTGTCAAGAGGCTCAGGTAGAAAGAAACAGAACCCTCTGCTATGTGGACCCAGCTGACCCCCTACCTGTGACCCCAGCCAGCAAGCTGTGGGGGGAGGCTCTGAGTGGGGGAGGTCCCTTCCTCCACCCCATCCCCCACCTGAGCCTCCTAACAAAGGCAGCAGGAAGCTGCAGCATGGGGCTACCTGGCCTGGCTTTTCACTGTGCTGGGAACTGGGGCCAGGGGAGTGGGGAATGGAGCCTCTCTGCTGTGTGGGCCTGGCTTGGGTGGGGATCTTATGGGCAGGAATCTGTTCATGATGGGTGTGGTACAGACATTCAAAAAAGTGCTATAACCTAAAGAACTGTAGTTTAATCTACATCCATTAAGGTTTAATTTAGAAAGGGATCCACCATGTTTAAATCACTTGCTTTAATTGTCATGAACATCTGTTCTGTTATGGCCTTGAAGTGCTTTCTGTACACTTAACACAAGTTAAGTACAACATTTGTACCTAGTCATAGTCATCTAGCATGCTTGTTCTTTTCAAAGTGAATGAAAGTCTAACTGGTTTACACAGCCTTATTTACTGAAGGATAGATTAAACTAGGGTTTAAATTGCTTTTGCTAAACTAAACTAAACTAAAATAAACTGCTTTGTATGGGGCTGAATCTTGCCTTCCCACAAACATGATTAATACTGTATTGGGAATCGCAAGAAGCCTTAAACTGTGATTCAGAAACCATTCTATATCCTCTCTTAATTCAAAACACTGTTTAAAAATGCTGTTTTATTTATGAAAAAGAGGGCACAGAGCAGTGGTGAGACCATCTTTTATGCTATATTTAAGTTCAAATAAATAAGCCAATATAAGTAGCTGAGGGTTGCATAGTTGTGGAGGACCAGAAGCTTGCATGTGCCCTTTATGTCTGGAACTCTTTGATACTATACTCTCGCTATATATTTAACTTTTAACAGCATTTATTTTATTTTTTTGTTCCAGAAGAGGGCAAAAATACCTTCAAGGCATAAAAAAACTACCAACCTCCCTCCCCCCAACATATAGCCAGTCTTGGCATAATTTGCAAAAATGTTCCCTGTTGAGTTCGAAAAGGGCAGTTCCCAAGCCAAAAAAATGACTAATATATATTTAACTTACTTAAAGCAGCAGATTGTAGTCATACCATATTTTTAAATAACTGTACACCATTCAATTCTATTGCTTCAATTGAAAATCCATTCCACTTAATTCAGTGAAATAATGCCTACAAATTCTTCTCATGTATATTCCTTCCTAATTTAAGCTCTCTTCCCAATTCTAACCTTCAATAAATCATCCAGTTTAATTTCATAATAACCTTTAGCCAGTTTAAATATTTAAATCATGTCATCTCCTAATCATCCAGGGCCTTGCCTCTAGCTAAATTGTTTAGTTAATGGTCAAAATCCCAATGCCAACTAACAAAAAAGCTGTCACCACCAGAAGGCTGTATTTCATTATTCACACAAGCCCGTTTCCAATGATTACACAGTTCTGAGATGTATTTTACACCAATTGTGATGGAAAAGAAAGAGTTCCACCCTCCAAACACATCAGAAATCTTTATTTTCAGTGTGTTAGAATGTGAATTGGACTACGTGCCTTCACAATGGAGTGAGGAGGAATAAGAACTTGCCTTGTGCCAAATAAGACTACCTGAACATTGGGTCTTGGCCCAACTCCAAGTATTCCCCATGTAATGTTGTTGGGTAGCAAATAGCAAGGAGAGTCAGCCAAGGAAAATGTGAATCTACTTCCTACCACTACTGAAGTAACTTGGGGGTTATTATACTTGCAATTTTATGCTGTCTCCACAGCACTAAAGGAGGGGGAAATGTGTCATGAAGCATTAATTACTGCTGCTGTTATAGTTGAGGTGGTGCTTAGGAGCTCCAGTAATAGAACAAAACCCCATTGTGCTAGGCCCCAAACAAGTAAACACAGGGAAAAAAATGATCTCATTACTAAAGTAATGATTTCTGGGTGCTTCTTTACCTTCAGTTAATGTGAAGCAATAAACTCCAGCGCATAGCACACCAGAGTTCATTGCTCCTGGGCACATCTATTTATACATGCACTGAAGTCTGTAGCACATTGAGCCAAATTGGAACAGCTTCAGCTGGCCAAGGATCTGGGGGGCAGTGAGGTCAACCTGCCAGCCTGGAGCTGCTCCAACCTGGCTCAATGAGCTGCAGAGAAACTGGCTTGAACATGAGGGTTGTCCAGTGTGGCACTAGCCAGCAGGCAGCCCCTGCACTGAAGTTCCCTCATACCCCAGCTACCTCCATCAGCATCTACATGTGTGCTGTCATGCAGTAAATAATACTGCAGAAGGACAGTGCTTGCATTTACAGATACTAACCTATGGCAACATTTATTAGTTTACTGAGGCCTAACAGGGCTGCATGCATAGATTCAAAGACTTCACTGCAGAGCTAATTAGGGAGTAAACATCTCATGTAGATGCACCAGCTGTGATTACTCTTGAAACTCTTCACTTTATGTATAATCTCTTACTCTGGGCTGTCTGGGAAGTCATAATCTAATAGTTAGTTGTTGTTTTAATATACAAGGGAATCAAATTTCAGGGCATCTGTCTATTTAGATCCTGCTAGTTGGCTATATATACATTTGGAAATATACACCTGAAGTTGTAAGAGCAGACTGAATTAATATGTTTGCAGTTGGGTAATTAGGCACATAACTTCCTGCATGCATGGTCATTTACTCAATTTGCTCACTTACACTTTGTAACTATATGGATAAAGTAACTGTATACCAGTTTTTGTATTTGCTATCTATTTAGAAGTGGTCTAAGGGGTGTTGTCAGTAGAAATATACAGCAACCCTCAAAGTGACAGAAAGGAAACTACTGTCAATCATCTCAAGTCTTTCTTAAAATAGAAATGTCCCCAAGATCATTAACAAAGCTGTAAGGACTTTAATTGTTTCTAGAAAATGTCAAATAAGTCTTGCAGAGAGACCAACCATGACACAGAGAGAACAACAGTACATTTGAGGAATTTGTATTATGTTCACTCTTAAAAACAGCTTGTTGTCAAACTATTATTGGTTACATCTGTTGTCTTTATTCTGCATATAGACATATTACTCTAATTTCCTATGTATATTAACCTGTAGCACTGTCCTCTCAAGTAGTGGCATAGAGAATCAATACATCATCCATGCCTCCTGGGAACCAAACTGACACGTGCACATTTTTGTACAGTTTTCAGTGTTGCTCCTTTTTTATGAAATCTTCCTCAAACTAGTCTGTAAAAACACTGTTGCCTTAGTCATTGTTACTCTCCTATCTATGAAAAATTGTCAAAGGAGAGTAAGGAAATGGCCCAACAACCCAGTGGCTTCAGTTACATGTGAGTTTATAGTTACATTACTAACATTTAATTTAGTTCAAGATACTCCTGGCACTACTATAACTGGTCCAGTTTCAGTCACTATCACTGGCCACACACATTCCTTTCCACCAATAGAAATTATTCCTGGAGACAGATTAGTAAAGGCCTTCAACCTGCAACTGCCCCACCTCCCCCTACTGTTTGTACCTTCCTGATTTTAGCTTGGGGAAAGTGTGGGGAGCAGTGGTTGCTCTAGTCCTCCTATTCTCAGGGGGTCTGGAGCAAAGCAGACAAGTTCCTGCCTGCTCCTCACACTGGGGACTACAGTGTGAAGAGCTGGCAGGGAGCATCAGGTGGCTGCTCCTCCCCTCCCCTTCTGATCTATGGAAGGGAGAAGAACAACTGCTCCCCATATATTCCCTAAACCAGGATGACCTTGATCATTCTGGGTCAATCAACAGTGACATTTCCTCAAAGCTCAACTCCTCCTACTGCCTGGGAGGGGTCAAGCAGCAGGAAAGTATGCAGGCATTCATTCCCCTGGGAGAAGTTTGTCCAGAAGTGATGTCTACCAGTTGGGAGATGCATTATTTTTCTCCCAGAACCAAAACAAACTATATGAATGTCTGTATGTTAATGGTTTCTACTAGGAGAGCTGAGATTTTCCCTAGAATGTAGAAATGTAATGCTTGTATGTGGTCACTATCATAAGGATTTGTAGAATCTATGAATTTCCTAAAAGAGGCAGGGAACATGAATGGGTGAGGTGGAGTGGATTATTTTGATGGGGGTAGGGCAGGGATTAGTCTTGCTATACCATCTTATTTTATTACTGTACTCTGTTTTTAAAAGTTTATTTTGTGCTGTAAACTACTTTGATCCTTTTTGGGGAAGGATAGCATATACATCTAATACACTTATTAGATAACTAGCCAATTGCCCATCAAGAATGATGGGAGGGGGGGAAGCGGACAGGGATGGAATCCCAGGCCTGCCCTTTATCCAGGTCCACTCCCCCTTTACCTTCTCTTGCTTGGGGGCTGGGCCTGTTCCCCCCTCCCTGCTGCAGTGTTGGTGGGGGGAGGGGAGGACTGGGCCTGGGCCCGGGCCCAATATTGGGGAGGACTGGGCCCAAGGGTGGGGAGAAGCCAGGCTGCCACAGGGAGAAGTAGCAGGCCCAGGCTGAAACCAGCAGTAGCAGGAGGAATGAGGGAGGGGCCAATGCAGGGGAGGGGGTGGAATGGGGAAGGAGTGGGACCAGGCCCAATGGGTGGGACGACTGGGTCTGAGTTTGGGGAGAAGCTGGGCCACTGCAGCAGGGGGAGCAGTGGACCCAGGCCAACCCAGTGGTGGTGGGGTGGACAGGAGGAGTGAGCTCAGGGCCAATACAGGGGAGAGGGAGGGATGGGGGGGAGTGAGACGGGGCCCGAGGGGAAGGAGGAGGCTTGTTCCTTCCCTCCCCTCCCTCAGTCACTGTCACTGCTGCATTGGGCCAGGCCTGATGCTTGTCCACCATTGCCGTGGCGGTCTGGCTTCTCCCCCAACTTGGGCTTGGTCCTCCTTCCCCACCCCTTAGGCCTGCTCCCACTGTTCCCCCTCTCCCCTCCTCCCATCCCACCTGCCATCACCAGGTTGGTGCAGGTCTGCTGCTTCCCCTGCCATGGCAGCCCAGATCTCCCCACCCTCAGGCCCAGTTCTCCCCTGCGTCGGGCCTGGGGCCCACTACTCCCCTCCCCCTACCACTGCCACCACAGCACCTACTATTCCCTCCAGCACCACCGTGTCAGGCCCTGCAGTTGGTGACGATGGAAGGGGAAAGGGGCAGGCTGAGGCCAGGGCTGGTGGCCACCCCCCATAGCATCCCAACCCCACTCTCCCCTGTGCCTGTGCCACCACCACCATCACCTGCAAGGAGTAAGGGGGTGAGGCGAGGCCACCAGCTCTGGCCTTGGCCTGCCTGTCCCCCCTTTCATCATTGATGATCATAGTTTCATAGTTTTATAGTACAGGACCTACACCTCGTGCAGGAGGTACACATCCCCACTAGGGAAAAAGCCATAATGGATCTGTTCTTAGCCTCTGGGGATGACCTGGTGGGGGAGGTGCTAGTGCAAGGGAGGCTAGGGGACAGTGATCATGAAATGATCCAGTTTGCTATTCAGAGAAAGGTGGG
>NW_017728947.1:84267204-84269485 GCF_001723895.1 Crocodylus porosus | reverse complement strand
CAGGGACCACATCCAGGCAGACCTGGATAGGTTAGAGAATTGGGCGGATCTGAACAGGATGTGGTTCAAAAAGGACAAATGCAGGGTGCTGCACCTGGGGAGAGGGAACCAGCATTATGGTTATAGGTTAGGGGCTGACCCTCTCAGCAGCACAGAGGCAGAGAGGGATCTTGGAGTCAGGTTTGACTCCAGGATGAATATGAGTTGCCAATGCGATGAAGCAATAGGCAGAGCCAACCGCACCCTGTCATGCATCAACAGGGGCATCACTAACAGGTCCAGAGAGGTCTTGCTGCCCCTCTATCCAGTGCTGGTCAGACTGCAGCTGGAGTACTGTGTCCGGTTCTGGGTGCTGCACTTCAAGAGGTACGTGGAGAACCTGGAGAGGGTCCAGAGGAGGCCACTCACATGGTTGGGGGCCTCCTTGGCCAGCCCTATGAGAAGAGGCTGAGGGACCGAATCTCTTCAGTCTCTGCAAGAGGAGACTCAGGGGGGATCTTGTGGCTACCTACAACTTTATCAGGGCCACCAGCAGGGACTCAGGGAAAGGCTGTTCACCAGGGCCCCGCTTGGAGTCACCAGGAACAATGGCCACAAGCTGAGGGAGGATAGGTTTAGGTTAGATATTAGGAAGAACTACTTCACAGTAAGGGTGGCCAGAGCCTGGAATAGGCTTCTCAGAGAGGTGGTGCTCTCACCTTCCCTGGAAATCTTTGAGAGGAGACTGGATAGGCACCTGGCTGGGGTCTTATGACCCCTGCCACCCCCAGTGTTCCTTCCTGCCCATGCTAGGGGGTCAAACTAGATGATCTGTCTAGGTCCCTTCCGACTCATTGATTCTATGATAGTAACTAGGGTCAGGAGGGACCTGAACAGATCATCTAGCATGTCCCCCTGCCACAGGCAGAAATGAATGCTGGGTTCACAAGACCCCAAACAGGTGATCATCCAACCTCCTCTTGACTTTGCCCAAGGTAGGGGTGAGGACCACTTCCCTGGGAAGATGGTTCCAGATTTTGGCCACCCTAACTGTAAAATATTGCCTTCTGATCTCTAACCTAAACTTATTCTCCATCAGCTTATTACCACTGTTCTGTGTCACCCCAAGTGGTGCTGGGGAGAAAAGGGCTCTATCTATCTGCTGTTGATCTCCCCTGATGAGTTTGTAGGCAGCCAGCAGGTCCCCCCTCAGCCTCCTTTTGCTGAGACTGAAGAGGTTCAGATCCCTCAGTCTCTCCTCGTAAGGCCTGTCCTGCTGCCCTCTCACCAAATGGGTGTCCCTCCTCTGAACCCTCTCCAGGCTGGCCACATCCCTCTTGAATTGTGGTGTCCAGTACTGGATGCAGTACTCCAACTGTAGCCTAAACAAAGTTGCATAGATGGGGAGTATCACCTCTCTGGACCAGCTTGAGATGCATCTTTGCATGCATAACAAGGTATGGCTGGCCTTACTGGCTGCAGTCTGGCATTGATGGCTCATGTTCATCTTGGAGTCAATAATGACTTCAAGATCCCTTTCTGCTTCTGTGTTTTCAAGAGGGGAACTCCCCAGCCTGTATGTATGCTGTGGATTCCTTTTCCCAAGGTGCAGCACCCTACATTTGTCAATGTTGAACCCCATCCTATTCTTGTCTGCCCACTTTTTTGGTCTGCCTAAATGTATTTTCAGCCTCTCTCTCCCTTTAAGTGTCCACCTGGCCCCACATCTTAGTGCCATCAGCAAATGTGGACAGCGTGCTTTCCACCCCCTTATCCAGGTTTCTGATGAACAGTGTGGGCCCGAGGACTGAGCCCTGGGGTACCCCACTGCTCACATCGTACCAGTTTGAGTACAGCCTGTCCACCACTACTTTCTGGGTGTGCCCCATCAGCCAATTTTTTACCCATCCAAATGTGCAGGCATCAATGCCACAGTTGCTTAATTTATTGATGGGGATGGGGTAAGAGACAGTGTCAAAGGCCTTCTTAAAGCATAGAAAGACTGCATCCATGGCTACACCATCATACAAGGATTTAGTTACTTGGCCATAAAAGGCAATCAGGTTGGTCAGGCAGGACCTGCCTTGGATGAACCCATGCTGATTGTCCCTGAGCATGATCTCTCCTGCAGTCCCCCCACAGATGTTCTCCTTGATGATTCTTTCCAAGCACCAAGGTGAGGCTTACAGGCCTATAATTACTTAGGACCTCCTTCCTCCCTTTCTTAAACCATACCTACATGTTGGGGAACTCCATTCTTGTCAGTACAGAGGTGGAAAAGGATCTTGGAGTCATCATTGAC
>NW_017728947.1:84245656-84266674 GCF_001723895.1 Crocodylus porosus | reverse complement strand
CAACTTCCAAGAGAAGTGGTGCTGGCTCCTACCCTGGGGGTCTTTAAGAGGAGGCTAGATGTACACCTTGCTGGGGTCGTTTGACCCAAGTACTCTTTTCTGTCATGACAGGGGGTCAGACTAGATAATCCACTCAGGTCCCTTCCAACCCTAGAAACTATGAAACTATGACCACATTAGCCAGTCACCAATCCCCTGGCACCTGGCCAGATGACCGTGAATGCTCATACAGCCTGGCCAAGGTCTCTGTGATGACTCCTGCCAGCTCTCTGATCATACTGAACACATTAAGATACTATTATTTACTGAATGAAAAAATGACAATTATGTTAAGAATGTCTACAATGTAGGCTTCTCATTTTAGAAAAAAAAAAATACCACTAACTGACTTAATTTTCATCTTCTAAGCAAACATATTATACTCTTAATTAGAAAAGCATATCTTTAACCAATACAATTCTTTATATAGCAACTAGATTCCATATGGAATTTTACAGTACTTGGGCAAAATCTCCAATTCACACTAAGGACTTATAGTTCAACATGTTTTCTCAGATAGGTTTCAGTTCTCCTGATGTTCTTCAGTACTTTGTTTAGGAGTAAAAATTCTAAAAAAAACCCTCAACCACTGCCATACATTGGTGCAATTTCATGATTTTAGGTCAGGAACTAACTTAGCCATTAGGATTACATTTGTGTATCTTTACAAAAGACCTGATGTCTTGAGCAAGATAAGAGCACAGGCAGGGCACATCAGGAAAACTGATGAGAAAAAGCGTGTTAGATAGACTTTCCAAGTTAAAGTGAAGGTATCAGACTTCAAGATAGACCAAGGCAACAGTATAAGAACTGATCTGGAATGGATAGGTGAATATTCAGTAACTTAAAGGGAGATTGTGCAAGATAGGAGGACATAGAAGGCTTTAGTTAAAGTGGTTTTAGGGCCCTGGACCCTGTGAAAACAGAGAGAAGGCTACATCTGTAACAAAATTAAACTCTGTATTTTAATCATTACTCTTAGAAACTTAATATCAGCTTAGAGGCCTAACATTTTCTTTAACTTTTAAGAATTCACTATTCTCTTTTTTAATTTCTTAATGAACCTAGATTTGGGGCACTTCTATCCATTTTACACATGAACGTAGTCACAGAGGAATTATTTTGACTTTTTTTGTTTTAAAGTTGGATGGAGAAATGTGCTACTCTCAGACCTTGAAAGATCATTTTATTTATATATTCTTCTTTTCTGTTTTATGTATAGTAACAAAAACCAGTTCTCTTACTAGTTTTATTTTTCAGTAATGAGTGCTATTTTTTTCATTGATGGTAAGTAATACTGCATTATTTACTGAAGTTTTGTAGTCAGCCTTGGTTTAAAGATAGGTGTCAGGGCTTTTATGAGACTATAAAACATAATTTCAGTGTATTTAGAATAACAGACCAGGAGAACAAATGCATGCACCCGAGTAATGGCAAAGAATCAAATGTCATCATAATGTCAATAATACAATTTTTTTGTGAGTATGTGACAGTTTCATGCTGAACAAAGGTAGAAATACTCTTACTTTCCAACTTTCTTTTTATAATGCATAACAGTAAGCAAATTAAAATTCCATTCTCACCTTGCTTGTCCATAGTTAGCAACTTGAATTCTTGTTTTGAGCACTATTTTCTGAGAGAAAAAACAGTATCTGTTTCTTGTTCAGTGTGAATATAAACATTAATTTTTCAAGAATGACATGTTATATAGGTATTAATTGTTTTCCATTAACAGGGAGTTCATAGAAAAACAAAATCATGGGAAAACTAAGGTTAGAAGGTAGCTCAGGAGGTCATCTAGTTCAACATCCTGCTCAAAGCAGGACCAATCCCTAACTATAACATCCTAGCCAAGGCTTTGTCTACCTGGATCTTAAAAACCTCCAAGAATGGAGATTCCATAACCTCTCTGGGTTACCAGGTCCAGCACTTTACTACCATTCTAGTGAGAAAATTTTTCCTAAACTTCTCTTGCTGCAACTTGAGACCATTGATCCTTGTTCTGTCATCTGCCACCACTGAGAACAGTTTACCTCCATCCACTTTGGAAACATCCTTCAGATAGTTGAAGGCTGCTATTAAATCCATCCCCACTCCCTCAGTCTTCTCTTCTCCAGACTAAATAAGCCCAGTTTCCTTGGCCTTTCCTCAAGTCATATTCCTCAGTCCACTAACCATTTTTGTTGCCCTTGGTTGGACACTCTCCAATTTGTCTACATCCTTTCTGTAGTGGGGGGCCCAAAACTGGACACAGTACTGCAGATGTGGCTTCACCAGTGCTGAATAGATGGGAAGAATCACTTCCCTCAACCTTCCGGCAGTGCTCCTATGAATGTAGCCCAGTATGTCATTAACCTTCCTGGGAACAAGGGCACACTGTCCACTCAAATTCAGCTCATTGTCCATTGTAACCCTGTGGCAGAGCACAGGTTATGCCTGCCACTGTAAGAGGCTTGAGCAGGGTGGAAAGAAGCCAGCAGGTGTGGATAGGTCTAATTAGGTGGTCACATGATTGCAGGAGGGCCCCTGGATTGGGGCAGCCTCAGTATAAGACCAGGCCCTAGGAGCTGAATGGGCAGTTGCTGCAAGGAGATGAAGGATGAACATCACTTCAGACGGCAGGACCTCTGAGGCCTGGGGTAGTGTCAGGGCCAGGGGTTCCCTTGCCTGTCCTACAGGCCTGGATTAAGGCTCTGGTGAGGGAACTCCAGGCAGAGGTGAGCAGGCTATGGGGGATCAGGGCTGCAGAGGATGTGATTAATGGATAGTTTCATTCTCTGTAGGACCAGACATGTAGCGCAGAGACATTACGGGAGAATCCTAGGACAGCTGAATGGAGGATGGTTGCCTCCAGAGTTAGATAGCGTGTGGCTGTGACTGCTTCCCCAGTGCAACTGGGGAACAGATACAAAGCCCTGGAAGTTCTGGAGGATGATGCAGCAGAGGAAGCCACAGGGGAAGACATGTCCGCAACAAACACCAAGCAGGCTGAGCAACAACTGAGCAGATGGAGGAAGAGATGCCAGGTCATCGTGGTGGGCAAGTTCCACCTGAGAGGCATGGAGGTACCTATCTATTAACTAGATCCCATGGCATGGGAGGTTTGCTGCCTACACAGACCCAGGACATCATAGCAAGGATTCCCCGCTTCATCCAGCTCTCTGATAACTGTCCCATGATCCTCATCCATGTGGGAATGAATGATGTGGCCAGGATTAGTCCAGACACTGCAGGCACAGATGGTCTTCTCATCCATCCTTCTGGTCAGCGATCAGCATCAGGATGCCTGAATCAGGGAAGTCAACCTGCAGCTCCAGAGTTGGTGCCATCATGTGGGTTTTGGCTTCTACATCCATGGTCTGCACTTCCATGAGAGAGGCATCCTGGGATAAGATGGTGTTCATTTCTCTTCTAAAGGTAAGAGTCTATTCTTTTACAGGGTGGCTGATCTCCTCTGAAGGGCTTTAAACTAGGTTAATCAGGGGACAAGGAAGCAGAGGATAAGGAGAACCTTGGATCAGTGAGCCATAAGCAATGCACTAGATCAGCCCAGGTAAGCATTAAGGTAAGCACAAAGGGGCCCCGATTAGACATCAGGACATAGGGGTACCCATTGGGGGGGCTTAAATTTATCTACACTAATGCTAGGAGCATGGGGAACAAGCAGGAGGAACTTGCGTTCCTGCTTGCAAGCAACAACTTCAACCTGGTTGGACTAACTGAAACCTAGTGGGACCCTACTCATGATTGGGCAGTCGGCATTGAGCATTACAGGTTGTACAGATGGGATAGAGTGGAGGAAAACGGTGGGGGGTGTTGCTCTCTATGGTAAGGAACAATATAAATCCTTTATATTCAAGATGGGATCAGAGGAGGGCCAAACTGAAATACTGTGGGTCAGGATACAAGGGGGTCAGGAGGAAAGGGACTAGGTAGTGGGGGTTTACTATAGACCACTACACCAGGAGGATGAGCTAGACCTGGAATTCTCCAGACAGCTGTCAGAGGCCATATGGTCAAGAGATATGGTTGTCATGAGTGATTTAAATTGCCTTGACATCTGCTGGGAGGAGTAGTCAGCTAAATCTAACTGCTCAGGTAGGTTCTTAACCTGTATAAAGGACCTTCCTAATGCAGGAGGTATATGATCCCACTAGGGGAAACACCTTGCTGGACTTGGTGTTAGCTACAGGGGATGACCTGGTAGGGAATCTGCAGGTACAAGGTAACATAGGGGATAGTGACCATTGATTGATTGAATTCACTATCCAGCAAAGGGTGAGTAAACTTCAGCAGGGCTGAAGTGCTAGACTTCAGAAAGGCTAACTTCACTGTGTTCAAGAGATTAGTTAGTGAGGCATTAAAGCTCAAGAGCACTGGCAAAATGGGGTCCAGGAAGGGTGGTTGTTCCTAAAGGGAGCAATTCTACAGGCAGAGAAGGAGAGACAATCTGATTGCACATAAAAGGGGGCAAAGGGGCCAAGAAGCCATCTTGGCTAAACAGGGAAGTCCAGAAAAGCCTAAGGGCATAGAAAGAGGTTATAAACGCTGCAGAAACAGGTGGTAGCTCCCCAGGAGAAGTATACCTTCCCGGCTTACACTTGCAGGGAATCAGTTATGAAGGCAAAAGCAGGATTAGAACTTAGGTTGGTGACCAAAACGAAGAACAACAAAAAGTCCTTCAGGTATACAGGGAGCAAAAGGAAGGTGCAGCATAGCATAGGACCCCTAGAGGACAAATTATGGCAATAGGTGACAGAAAGGTGGGGGCAAAGTTGAGCTCTTCAATGAGTTCTTTGCATCTGTATTCTTAGTCACAGACAAAGACAAATCTCCCAACTAGATCATAGATAGACACAGGAGGGACACCAGCCCGCCAACTGTTAGCGCAGACTTGATGAAGGGGCACTTGGAGGGGCTGGATGTGTTCAAATCAATGGGCCTGGATGAACTTCATCCAAGGGTGCTGAAGGAATTGGCCAGTGTCATAGCAGAGCCACTGGCATAGCTGTTTGAGTACTCATGATGCTCAGGTAAGGTCTCAGAGGACTAGAAAAGCACCAATGTGGTCCCTATTTTCAAGAAGGGGAGGAGGGAGGAACTGGGAAACTATAGGTCAGTTAGTCTCACCTCTATTCTTGTGGAAAACCCTGGAAAAAATCATTAAGGATCACATTTGTGGGAGCTCAGCAGGGGAAATAATGCTGAAAGGAAATCAGCATGGATTAATTGCAGATAGATTCTGCCTGACTAACCTTGTTTCTTTTTATGACCAGGTCACACAGTGCTTAGACGCGGGAGTTGAGGTAGATATCGTCTACCTAGACTTTAAGAAGGCCTTTGGTACAGTATGTCATTCTGTTCTTGCAAATAAATTGACAGGCTGTGATGTAGATGATTACATGGTCAGGTGGGTGGCAAATTAGCTTATGGGTCACACCCAGAGAGGTGGTGGATGGGTCGATATTGATCCAGAAAGATGTGGGCAGTGGAGTCCCACAAAGCTTGGGCCTTAGAACAGTGCTATTCAATGTCTTCATCAGTGACTTTGGCAATGGCATGGAGAGCACCCTGTCCAAGTTTGCAGATGATACCAAATTATGGGCAAAGTTAACATACCAGAGGGTAGGGAACAGATCCAGGCAGATCTGGACTGGTTGGAAAAATGGGCAGAATGAAATAGGATGCAGTTCAACAAAGACAAGTGCAAAGTGCTGGACTTGGGCAAAAAGAATCATGAACACACTTACAGGTTGGGGGATGACAGCAGTGGAAAGGAATCTTGGAGCCATAGTTGACTCTAAGATGAAAACAAGTCATCAGTGTGACAAAGTGATCAACAAGGCTAACTGCACTTTATCATGCATTAACAGATGTGTGATGAACAGGTCCAGGGAGGTGATGCTTCCCCTCTATGCAGCACTGGTCAGGCTTCAGTTTGAGTACTGTATCTAGTTTTGGGTGCCGCACTTCAAGAGGGATGTGGAGAATCTTGAGAGGGTTCAGAGGATGGCCATTTTTATGGTCAGAGGCCTGCAGGCAAGGCCCTACGAGGAAACAGGGACCAAGATCTCTTCAGCCTTTGCAAAATAAGGTCTGCCCTCCTCAAAGCTTGCCCTTTTGCCCTCTAATCATTTGCGTGGCTCTCCTCTGGACTCTCCTGAGCTTCTCCACTTTCTTTCTGAATTGTGGAGCCCAGAACTGGACACAGGATTCCAGCTGTAGTTTCGTGAAGGCTGAGTCAAGTCAGAGGATGACTTCCTGGGTCTTGTTTGAAATGCATTGGAAAATGCAGGCCAGAGTTTTGTTTGCTTTACCATCTGTAGCATCAAATTGCTGGCTTATGTTGTTCATCTTGTGGTCAATTATGACCCCCAAGTCTTCTCCAAAGCAGTGCCGGCTAGCATAGTACTGCCAAGCCTATAAGTGTGGTGTGGGTTTTTTTTTCTCCAAAGGTGGAGCACCTTGCATTTCTCAGCATTGAGTGCCATCAGGTTTTGATCTGCCCATCTTATAAGCCTGTTGAGGTTTGCTTGGATTGTCAGCCTATCCTCTGGGGTGGTTGCACTTCCCATAGTTTGGTGTCAGTCCACTTTTAACACCTGAGTCCAGGTCATTTATAAACACATTGAAGAGTACAAGTCCAAGAATGGAGCCCTGGGTTACAGGTTACAGTGCACCAAGTTGATTTGGTTCCCTTAACTATCACTGTCTGGGTCCATCCACAGAGCTAGTTCCCCAGTCATCAGACCGTGAAATTTTCCAGGCCTCAATTCCCCAATTTTTCCATGAGAACATCATGGGACACCAGTTCAAAAGATTTTTTTAAGTCCAAGAATATGATATCCACCTCTTCTCCTTTCTCCAGGTGATGCATCACCTGGTCATAGAAGGAAATCAGGTTGGCCAGGAAAGATCTACCCATCACAAAACTATGTTGGTTGCCTCTCATGATTTTCCCTTCTGTTAGGATGTTGCTAATGATGTCCTTAATGATTCTTCCAGGTATTGAGGTCAAGCTTATTGGCCTGTAGTTCTCTGGATCTTCTCTTCTCCCTTTCTTGTAGATAAGCAACACATTGGCCCTCTTCCATTCATCAGGCACCTTGCCCAAATGCCACGAGTTCTCATATATCCTCACCATAGGCTGTGCTATAATGTCAGCTAGTTCTGGAGAACTCATAGTCAAGTTCTTGTTCTTGATTAAGAGGTCTATAGTAGACGTCTACTATTTTATCCTCTTCACCATGCTCTCCCCTTATTCTTACCCATATTTCCCTCCTTGGTTGCCAATCTCTGCCTGTAGGGAAGTGTATTTCTCTTTCACATAGAGAGCTACACCCCCCCCCCCTTTCTTGCAACACTACCTCTCCTGTACAAAGTATACCCACATATACCTGTGGTCCAGTCATAGGTGAAGTCCCACCAAGTTTCTGTTATTCCTATGAGATCATAATCATTACTATTTAGGAGTAGGGCCAGCTCCTCCTATTTGTCGCCCAGGATGCTGGCATTTGTGTAAAGGCAAATGAGCTTTACATGGGATTGTTCCATCCTAAGTCCAGGACTCTGCACTTCTCCTTACTGAACCTCATGAAATTTCTTTTGGTTCAATCCTCCAATTTGTCTAGGTCTCACTGAATCTTGGCACTACCCTCTAGCATATCTACTGCTTGTCCCAGCTTGGTGTCTTCTGCAAAGTTGCTGAGGGTGAACTCCATCCCATCTTCCAGATTGTTGAAGATATGGAACAAAACTGACCCCAGGACCAATCCCTAATCTGCTTGATACTGGCTTCCAACTAGACATTGAACTATTGATTACTACCCTTTGAGCCTGATGATCCAGTTAGTTTTCTATCCACCTTTTACAATCCATTCATCCAATCCATAGTTCCTTAGCTTGCTTGCAAAAATGTTGTGGGAGACTTTACCAAAATACTCCCTAAAGTCAAGGTATATCATGTCCAGTGCTCTCCATGCATCCACCCTAGCCAGTCATCTCATGAAGATAAGGAGGTTGGTTAGACATAACTTGCCTTTGCTGAGTCCATGCTGATTGTTCCTTATCACCTTCTCCTCCAAGTGCTTAAAAATGGATTCCTTGAGGACCTGTTACATGATTTTCCCAAGGACTACGGTGTAGTTGACCAGTCTGTAATGTTCTGGATTCTCCTCCTTCCCTTTCTTAAAGATGGGCACTATATTTGTCCTTTTGCAATCACTCAGAACCTCTTCTGACTTACTATGAGTTTTCAGATAATGGCCATTGGCTCTGTAATCACACCAGCAAACTCCCTTAGCACCCTCATGTACATCATATCTTTCCCCATAGACTTGTATACATCTAGTTTTTCCATCTTATCTGTTGCAGAACTGTTTCCTTTGTGAGCAGCAGGGGTGTTATGTGGGCTCCCATTGGGTATTTTCCACATTTAGATTTACTTTTAAGCTGTCTTAGTGCAGCACTTTCTTTTTAATTGTAATGTGTATGCAATTATCATGTCTTACACCATCAAGTGCACCGCTAGGGTACAAACTATCAATTTAACAGCTACAGCAATGGATCAAAAAATATAGATATGAGCAGTATCATTTACTTACAGTATTATTTTGCCTGTTACCATATTTACAGTCATATTTTTCTACAATTAAAATCCTCAGCACAGTAGGTATATTCATATAGATGTATACCTACAAACATGTATACAGAACTATCCAAGGCTAGATGAATTTAAGATATGCTGGAGGAACCCGAACTGGAACATCAGGTATAACTAAGGGTCTCTCTACATGTCCAGATAAAAGCACAATGGGATCTAATGTGAGATCAACATAATAGCTCTGCCTGCCATGCCACACATGCACATTTTTGAGATCTAACTTTATAGGTGGTTGAAACTTTTTATGTCATGATAGGTACTTTTTACATGTAGCTGGCCTAAGTTAATTGTGCAAAACCTGTAATGTGTAGAGGGGGCCCAAGATTCAGAACTAGGAATAAATCACAAGGGCACTGGGAGGCAGATCTGTAAAAAGATATCGTGCAGGATCAGAGGGGAATGGCAGAGCTGTGCACAGAGGGCAGTTTAGTACCAAGATGTGCCACTTTTTCAGGTATCAAAATTCACCATTCCACCGAAGTCAAAAGGAAACCTTCACAAATGGTTATAAATTCTCTGATATATTTTCACTCCATTTTTTTCTTTATATCCAAAGACTTTGAAGTCTTACTTCCAGTTATTTTGACATTCTTTAAGGTGATTTCTGTTTTCCAGAAGAATAGAAATCAAAGAAAGGGATCATTTGTTACCTTCTGGTCCTCTCTTCTCGACTCAGTCACCCACACTGCCTTTCAGCAATCCATCCTAATATATTCAACAGAGTTTCCATGACAAGTAGCATGTATCAACTCTCCTTTAGAGGCTTAAGGTTTTGTTCTCCTTTTTACATTTTATTTTCAGTAAAACACTTTATCCATTCTGGAACTTTCTGCCTTTTTTTATTTGAATGTGGATCTTCTACAGATGATAAACTAATTTCAAATCCAAATAATCCAAAAATACAAAATAAATACTTTTTTTTTTCTTTTTGTGCTGATAACCTCCAATAAGATAAATCCCTCCACACTACCCAATTATTTTCTTATTACAGAGGACATAATTACTGTACAGGAAGGTTAATTTCTGTGGGACCTCTAAACCAGAGAAACCATATTTGAGATGGGTCCTTAAAAGTACCCCAGTAGCCACAGGACTACAAATGAGTGCAATTTGTCAACAGACAATGGTCAATTGGCCTTGGTCAGTACACAACCTTTTGCAAAGGGTACCATTTATAAATTCAAATAACAGACTAGACTTTCAAATCCATGTTAATATATTAAAATTATCACATATGATGATCTGAGATGTGCCAATATGGTTTCTTCACTCCTGTTTGCATGCCATGTGCTTATTTGTACAATGAGCATTTCCAAAGTTGCATTTTAAAAGCTTCTTGTAAGTTAATGATGGAAAAAAGTTTTTAGGTCATGTTGCTTATCCTCCTGCCAATCAAGAAAACTGTTGCCATCACATACTCCTTCCACTTTTATGAGAATGTTTGTCTTCCTTTTAATTCAATAACACTATATACAGTTCTTTTAATATTTTTAATGAACCAATCCTTACTTATGTCTGTTGCTGTTTTCTGTGTTTTCCCCCAGTTCATCAAGATTTTGGTTATTTAAATACTAGGGCTGTGCAGAGGTTCAGCAGCTGATTCAATTTGGAGGAGATCTGGCTCAATTCAGGGACGGAATCTCCAAATTGAATTGAATCAGGAAACCAATTAAAAGCTCTGAGTCAATTCAAAGCAACTGAATCAATTCAGAAAAAACTTCAGACTAGATTCAGCCACTTCAGAGATTCACAGCTGCCTCCAGCTTGCAAGTCTGTTGGGGTTGGGGAAGGGAAGGGGCATAGGGAAGGGAGGGATTGAGGCTGGGACAAGCTGCCCAGCTGGGGTGGGGGGACACTTTACTTGGGGAGAGGGGGTGTGGGATATGGGCACAGCAGCACTGGGAGTGGGGGCTCTGCCCTGCTGTTGCTTGCCCAGCCAGAGTGGGGGGACATGTGGCATGCGAGTGCAGCTTGCTCTGGATGAAAGGTGGCAAGTGGCATCAGGGCATAGCCCCCTCCCCCAGCAGTGCCATGCCCACATCCTATGCCCTCTGTGCAAGCTGGCAAGCAGTGGCAGGGCAGAGCCCCCAGCACTGATGTGGGCACAGCAGTGCTGGGAGGTGGGGGCCATGACCTGCTGCCATCTAGAGTGAGCTGTGCCTGCATCACACCCCCTGTGCCAGTTGAGGGGCATAGCACCCATGGCTCCCCCTGCTGGGGAAGAGGAAGGCACCGCTGGAGGAGGAGTGGGGCAGAACCCAGCCCAGCCTCTGACACTTAAAAAAAACCAAGCCCCTCACTTACCAGCTCTGGCAGTGGTAATTGGGGACTCCAGGTGTTCCTGGAAGAGCCCCCCTCCCCCCCAGCACAGGGCAGTGGGGATCACCCCCCACACACACCTGGCACCCATGAGGCAGCTACCCCATGATGCGGGTTCAGTGCAGCTCAGCAGGGTGCTGTGTTCTGTCCAGGAGCTGGGGCAGCTCCATGGATTCTCAGTCTTACAAAGTGATGCAATCTCTCTCATACATAGTAAAAAATCACCTTGGATTCTTGTCTTACATACTGTGTGTGAGGTGTTAACAAACTTTGTCATAGTACAGGTCACATATAAACAGAAAAACTAATCATGTGGATGACTTCTTCTGCCATTCAAGATTGTGTAAACTGTTTCCTATTCATTTGTGATTTTACAGCATCCCTGTGACACATACAGTGATTTTTTGCACGTGAGTAGTGACAGGAAAATATTTTAAACACATTTTAGCTTTCCTTTAATTAAGTTTATCAATTGGAACCAAGGAATGAAATTCACTAGCATGTAACCAGTCAGCTCCCTGTTTGATATTCAAAGGAGAGCACTGTGGAGCATAAATTGGAAGCCACTATCATATTGTATTGACAAATCTATACCTATTTTGAAATCTAAGAGGGTATTTCAGAAACTAACAGCAGTTTGAAATAACACCATTTTGTGTGCAATGATCATTTACTGCACATTACTTCTCTATGGTCTTAAACAATAGGTGCATTCAACAATGCTGCCATCAGTGTTCCCTGCTGCTGTGTAGTTCCTACCCCCTTTCATCACAGACATGCAGTATGGACAGCCATTGTCTCAGTAGTTTCTGAAACAGTCCTGTAGTATCCCTCAGTTGTATTACTTCTTTCCAAGTGTCTTCTTTTCCACAGACTATTTGAACAGCTGACAGATCTGGACACATGCATTCTTTGTGTATGTGGATAATGACAAACTTCTCTTTTTAGTTTGTGGGGTTTTTTGTTTTTTGTTTTTATGTTTTGCTAGTTTCTCTGCACAGTTGTTCTTATTGAACTGTACATTCAGTGGAAATAAAGGTCTATATTTTTATAGATATTTGGTGTCTGCAGATGTAGGTGTCGCATGAGATTTGTAGAAGGGTCCAGACACCTCAGAACCATAGCAAAAGATACTGGAATGGGCAGATCCAGAATTTTGCAAAGGAGGGTTCAGGAGCAGTGACCTGCACTACAGGGGTGGCTGTATCTCCCACTGTCACCCCACTGTACACTGGAGTGGGCAGACTGTGTTGCAGAAGCAACAGCCAGGGAGTTTTCTAAAATCCATCAAGTGAGTAAAAATCTTCCCTCCCTCCCTACCCCTCCAAGCTCGCAGCATGTCCCTCCCCTCCCCTCTCCATCCAGCCCTCCCCCACCCCCTGCTATTGATGCTGACCCCGGGCCATGGTGTAGGAGCTCCAAAGCTGCTCCAGAGGTGCTCCTGCCACAGTCCAGCTGGGCTGCATGTACAGCCTAACTCTGCTATAGACAGTGGCTGCAGTAAGAGTGTTTCCTTCCCTTGTGCCTGCTTCTAAGCTGGCAGGAAACACCTAGGGACACTTGGCAGAGAGAAGGAGTCTATTCATTGCTGCCACTCCCATAGGCAGAGCCCAGCTGGAATTGTCAGGAGAGGCTCAGGAGCCCTCCCTCCCATTCCTGCCCTCACTTTCAGGCCCAGAATTGCTGGAGACAGTGGCACTGGTGGGCAATACAGGAGGGAAGGGGAAGAGTGGAGAGGGGAAGTGTTGCTGAGCATGGAGGAGAAGAGAGGTGGAGATTCATACTTGTTTGAGGACTTTATAAAGGTTTGCAGTTGCTGCTCCTGTGGCATGGTCAGCTGGAAGGGGAGTGAGTCCGTGCCACTGTACCCCTCCTGGATTCACCCCTGGATACCAGTAGGTGCCTATTTGTATCTTTAGGCATTTAAATTGGCTTTTAAAATCTGGACCAAGGTACTTTGAACTTTTAAATAATTGTAAGTAGCAGACTTTTCTATCTTGTTGTAGAAAACATTTTATAAGATTTCATTATACAGCTCACAACCCAATCAAGCGTTGTTGCTATAGGCAAAATGAAATGCATATAAGATAAAAGTTAAAAAGTATTTAAAATCCTAGATCATTAACAGGATATATGACTGTAGTTGTAATGTAATGGCAATTGATAAGCTTGGGTTAGGATTCTGCATAAGTTTAACCTTCTTCTGCTTCTTCTTTATGTATCTTCTTAGTTCCTCCTTTGCATAACTATCACTTTTGGAAGGATCTCCATTACATGGTTAAAAAGGAGTCAATTCAAGATCATTTATATGTCCAATCACTTCAAATTTTCAGAAAGCTTATTTAGATCTGTAGATGAACCTCATAGGTTCCGTGATAGGCTAAAACCACATAATCTAAAACCATCTAGAAAATCTAGGCACAGTGGTGACACGTAGAGGTGCACAGGAACACTGGTGAGCCCCTGAGTGGCCATGCTCGCCACTTAGGCAATGGGTAGGGAGGCAGGTGGGAGCAGCAGTGCCCCACCTGCAAGTGTTGGCCAGTTGTTGCAATCACTGCAGCTGTTTCCAAGAGTGGCTGTGGCCACTTCTGGGAGTGGCTGCAGTGATCAGCCAGCACTTGCTCCCAGAAGTGGCTGCAGCCACTCCCGGAAGTAGCTGCAGCAATTGTAATGGTCGGCAGTGTCACGCCCCGATGACCGGTGCACCCTTGACCTGCGAGCCTGGGTTGGCACAACCGGCTTGGTGAGAGGAGGGATTTATGACTGGACAGGTGGGGGTTAATGGCGAGAAGGAGTCAGATGATTTAAAGCATGATGGTTAAACAGAAAGTTTATTTTACTTATGCTACTGATGTAGTGCAGCGTAGGCAGAGGAGTTGATTTATTCAGTTACAGCATGCAGATGCTCTGTCACCCAGCAATTACAGTGGGTTGCAGACTTGCTGAATACAGGTTTTAAGCAGTTCACACAAATTACTACGGTCTACAGATTACCGAGAGCTCTTGACAAGGAAGATGGACGATGAAGATAAGATGGGCCAGCAGAAACGGGGTTACGCCAAAAAAAAATATACTGGGGTGGGGAGATGTCTGTAACTGATCAGGTTACAGATTGTGTCTCCTGGGAATGCTCCGAGATCTCCGCCATGGGCGGAAGTTCTTTCAAAGTTATGCTAAGTAGGGTGGCCAATTATTATATGCCAGGTATGAATAATTAATGAGTTGGCACTTGTGCTCTCTTTGTTTGCTCAAGTTTCAGGAAAAGGGGGGTCATTTTTTTATTTGGGTGGTACTGGTCTTGTTTGGTCACAGGAGGGCGAGCATAGTACATTATTTAATTTTACAACTTTATTACAGTCAGCCAATTTGGTATCTCGTTACCAGGTTACGGTATCTCTTTTGACGTATTCAAGGTTAGTTTCTCTTGTGTAGGGAGCTCGAGTGATTTGAAATGAGGCACAGACAGGGGTGTGTATATGCAACACTGTTAATACAGAAGGATAAATTACAATTGCAGAGTTTGTTGTGTTATCCTCTGACCTTTTGCCTTTGACCTTTTGCCATCGGCATCTAAAATTAAAGACTTTGATCTTTGACAGGCGGACTGGTCACATGGGGTATGTGCCCCACCTGACTAAGGCGGTACCAGTAGCCCATGCCTAAACATCCTGAATTTGGGGGAAATTAGGATCCTGATCTAGGCCTCAGTTCTTCAGAAAAATGAATCATGTGCTTAAGTCATGTTTAAGTCAATGTAACTGACTTACATGTTTAATATTAAGTGCTTTACTGAATAAGTTGCTTTAATTACGTGTTCAAGGGCTCTGAATTACACATTGATCTGGACTTGGCTGCATTAATTTAGGACTATCAGTTTTACTATTCTTATCTTATCATATTGTGATGGACTTCTTTAAATGAGACATTATGTAATCATGTGTTATTAAACATAATTAATTGCACATTATTAAATGTGTATGATGAACACTCTGAGGTGCATTTTGTTACCAGGTGCTCCACTTTGTGCTCCTTTCTACCATAAAGACCAGACCAACTTGGTTCTGCCTGTCGCCTCTTAAATTACATTTTAAAAGACATTATTTAGGCAAGGTAAGAGAGTATGGAATTGGGTGAATACTGCCAACAGCAACACAGTAATTACAGTCTATAGACAAATTGACAGGAACAGCAGTCAAGCAGCCATAACCAAGAACTGTTAGAGGCAACAGCCCTGAGAACTGGCTAATAGTTCAATCAGCAAAAGCAGAAGAGGCACCCATAGGAAGAAAGTAGGGAGGACTAAAGGAGTTCATACCCTTGAAAGGGAATTGGAAGGGAAAACTGCCTCTTTCATGTGCTATGGAAGGAAATTGTTCCTCAGCATGTTGGGTATTCCTGACTGGCAGGGCCTAAAGGAAGGAGAACCACTCAGCTACAGGGATTTTCCTCAGACAGAGATTTTTATAGTAAACCCTGATCTTAGAATGTACAGTTTCTTGGACAGAACCCAGAGGGCTGGCAGTTGCGTATGCTGCTAAGAATAGTTTTTCATTACTTTCTTGTTGTCTTTGCTTAGGATGGGAAGATTGGGCTTTTTCACATGTTGTGGGACTAGTGCTGGGTGCTTTAATTAATGAGTAGTGCTAATTAAAAGCACACGCACATCATGTGTATCAGCATTGATCCTACACTTAAAAAATGGAGGCGGGGTGCTTTGAACTAAAGCTTATTGAATGTATTTTATTTCAAAGTGCCCCACTGCCACTTTTTCAGCATGGAGATGCATGGCGACACTGATACACGTGACAGCGAAGGCTGCTGGTGCGCGTCAATTTTCATGCTCCAGAAGACTTGATTAATTGAGTCTGCTCCAATGCACTGGATTTCCATTGCACCCATTGGGACTGGATGATAGCAAATAAAATGCCTGGGGTCCATCCATGGCCTTTGATTACTAGCCAGGCAATAGCCAATTTTCCTGGAAATCTGCAAGTTTTTCTTTACAAATTTCCCAAGGTAGAAGCAGAGATGATTCTAACTGCAGCCATCAGACTGCTGCCCATTGTAGTCATTAAATTTCAGTGTTTGCTATTTCACAAACAAGAAAATCTAACAAAAGTTCAGGTTCCTGTAGATGAAAATAACTTCTGAAAGGCTGCTGTAAAGAACAGCCACTGACAAACTGGTGATCTTTTTTTTTATTTTATTTAAAAAAAAATGTTTTTGATCTGTGGTCCATATGGAAGATAGTTTTTCTTATCATGTTAAATTTGTGTAAGATTAGACACTAACATATTTCAGTTATGCTATTTGTTAGATGATTCTCTTCTTTAAGTAAATGTCAGCATCTGCTCTGGGCTTTGGTGCTAGTTAAGGCTGACATGATTTTTTTTCCAGTCTGAAAGATTTTTCTTATGAGTAATTTCTGTTTGAAGAAAGTCTTCAATTGGAGAGATGCACACAATGTCTCCTTTTTCATGAAAATGCTTTTGCCAGATTTTCATGATGCCTAATGATTAATCTTTGTCCTAATAAGTTCAGTTTCCTGCCTTAAAAACAAATCTGCAATTGCTAGATGTTAATAGGAGGATTATTGCAAAACCTAGTAGGTTTGGTTCAAGATTTTATGTTGTTTTTCTTTGCAGCTTATTATAGTGGGCCCTTTAGAGTTACGGGTTTGAATGAAGCCCCTGACTCCCTGAGTCCCTCCAAGTGCCAAGTTTTGCCAAGTTCAATTTTTAAACATAAGGCTGTTATTATTTCTTATTTTTATTATCAGAGAATATACAAGTCCTAATCATGGATCAAAAGCCTACTCAAAGACAGAGTAAGATAATAGCTCTTGCCCCAAAGCTCTTACATAAGATTGGAGGGAACAGATACATACAGGCAGATAAGGGGGTGCAAGTAGTTGATAAGATAATGTGGGTCAATATAAAGGAAATGTTCTTAATGCACAGCAGCCTCCCTGTTTCCTGGCTGTAAGCACAAATCAACAGTGGGCTTTTTACTCACTTGAATTCAGCCTTCATCTCAATGAGTAAGGCAAGCACAAAAATCAGCCTAACTCTGTTAAACTATTCATGTATTTCATAGGCCCTTTTACTGACCTGGGTCTTGAACTTATGGGTTCAATATACAAAGGTATATATATTGTATTGGGTGCAGAACACATGCACCTTTCCCTTCAAAATTGGGCTGCATGTTTTAAGTATGGAAGTTGATTTTTGACTGAGATAAAAACAACCTGCTTATTTTTTTTATTTTTTTTTTGGTCCATACAGCAGTGCAGAAAATATTGCACTACTATGCAGGCAGCTGAGGGAGTCAATTGGTTTAATGGTTCATTGTTCTTTGCTCCAGAGGTATTAATGATCATCTCTACTTTTTAATGGTCTTGATGTTCCACTCACTTCTTAGGGCAATTTTTGCTGTCTGCTAGCTGCTTCTGGTATCTCTCCTCCTATTTCACAGCCTTTGAGAACTTTTAGCGTTTTTCAAAATCATAGATGTGCCCAGGGAGACTAGCATTCAGCAATGGTTAGGTATTCAGTTTTAGTTATGTAGAAAAGGAAGGGTAAGTCAGCTGTATATTAGGCTCCGGCCTAATTTATTCAGCCATAATGCTGGAAACATTTTTTCACCTTTGTTCTACATTTAAAAAACAAGTTGTATATTATATTCTGGGTATGTTGTATGAGAAAAAATATGGCAGGGAATAGTAGGGCTCTGCAGAATTTCACTGAATGTTTAGTTTTGAAATTATTTTGATGCATTTCAAGCTTGAAACAGTGAAATTGAAATTAAACAAAAGGCTTTGAAATGAAACAAGGACACTCAAAATGTTTTGAAATGTGTTGAGTTTTGAAGCTGGGCTTGCTTGGCTTCAGTGCCAGTCCCAGCCAGCAGTGGCAGCCTCCTGTCATTCTGCACACAACTCTCCGGGCCCACACTCCCTGGGAGGAGTTTGGCACAGCCCTGCAGCCCTCCTGGGGGGCACGGGCCCCTGGATCTGCACACAGGATGACAGCATGCTGCCGCTGAAGGCTGGGGCCAGCAGTAGCAGCAGTCTTGCTGGCACTTGGCATGGGCTGTGCTCACCACCGGTCCCAGCTGGTAGCAACAGCCTCCTGTTATCCTATCAGCAGATCAGGGGCCCACACACCAAGGAGAGCTGTGGGGCTGTGCTGGGCTCCTCCTGGGAGTGTGAGCCCACAGATCTGTTTGCAGGATGACAGGAGGCTGCCAGTACTGCCTGAGGCCAGTGGAAGCAGTCATCTTCCCAGCACGGGGTGTGGGTTATGCCCAGCACCAGTCCCAGGTGGCAATGGCAGCCTCCTGTCATCCTCCATACAGATATGGGGACCCACACCCCCAGGAGGGTTGCAGAGCTGTGCCAAACTCCTCCCAGGGGTGTGGAGATTGGATCTGCATGAGGCAAGACAGGAGGCTGCTGCTGCCAGCAAGTGATTTGAGTTTTCCTTTCAACTGTTTCAGGTGAAGTTTCCCAGAAATCTCTACATTTATCTCTTTGAAACTTGTCAGGCCTCATGCGCTCAGAAGGGACTACCATCCCTGCAATTTTCATCTGAATCAGGCAAGAAATAACAGTTTTAGGCATTTTCATGATTCCCTATTATAGCCTATGGGCAAAACATCAAAATGCATCAAAACAGCAAAAGTTTTGATGACACAAAATGGAGCAGTGCTTCAAAATGAAATGACTAAACAAAATACTGTCCCTTCAAAATGGTGAAATGGAAGTCGAAACAAAATGGTGCTGTTTCGCACAGCCCTATATAATAGTTTAGGGAGAAATCCTATTGGATACAATTTTTCTAGTCTCTGTAAGCACAGCCTTAGTGATTTGTTATTAGTTCATTTTTTGCACTAGCTACTGAACAACAGGTTTGTTGTATGTGTATAATCGTATGTGTTTTATGTTGCTGGAAGCTTCTGAAAAACATTGCAAAGTGTTTCTAATTTAAAGTTAACTGGAGATTTTCTGTTTAGAAGTTTTGTTTTGAATGATATTGATGCACAGTATATTTAAATGAGAAAGTAGAAAATAAGGGATTCATGTAGCTCTAAAAGACAAAGCTACTTGGTTTCTGAGTGACTATTGTGTATACCTGCCAATGCCAACCTCACATTTTCACAAACAGTACAGCTAACTGTCCATGTATATAGGAACCTAAGTGTATAGCTAACTGGTTTGCAAAGCCACTGAATTCATATATTAAGCAACTTTTCTGAATATGGAATCCATTACTAACAGAACATGCAATCCATTGCTTTAATGAAATCAGATTGTGTTTAAATTTAATCTTTTTACAGTGTTCAAGATGCCATGGCAAATAGCACAATTTAACTACAAGTATTTGCAATTGTCATTATTATATTGACACAGATATATTTACCATCATTTAAGTAAAAAAAAGAATCCTGTCCACTTACAGTTCTGCAATGCTTTATTTGAGAAGGAAGGGAGAAAGGGGGAGAAAAATGATGAGTAGAGACTCTAGGTCTGACCTTAATGCTGTTAAAAGAGTTACATTTTTTACATTTAAGCAAGATAGCTTGTTGGAAAATAATTGCCAACCGACACAGTTCTAGCCCCTGAACCTCCTTGCATCACAGCTCTAGTAATTTTCTTATGTCCCCTTAGTCTGCAGAAAGGTGAGGATTTTCCAAACATGACTGCATTTGTTACATCTATTTGTAGTCATATTGCCTCATAGCATAACAATGATAATTAATCAAGTGGGAAAAGTAAAGCCAAAGGGGAAAGTGTCTGCATGTTCGCCTATATGTTATCCTCCAAGGATGGAGTTCAGTTACATGCGCATCAACAAATCCATCCACATACAGCAAAATAATCAGAAATACTTGGCCAAGAATAATAATGTTCCAAGCAGGAAGGAAACATGAAATTCCAGGAGAAAGTTTTGGGGGTTTTTTCCTTTTAAATCCCTGTATCCATATTGGCAATGAGCATATTTATTTATAGCCCTATGGGCCATACTTCTCTTACATTAGGACCATATGAAAGCCTTGTTCTCCACGTTGTTTTATATCAGGTTTTTGATGTGGTAAATATAATATAAAAGCCTCTGGAATGATTTAATATGTTGAAGACATTACCATGGAAAATTCTGGAAAACAGATAGCCTGACAGGCAGGAGGTGAATATGGAGTAAGTCCCCTTCCCCCCTCCCCACTAATGCTTCTCCATTCTTTTACAAGAAGTAGCTGTAACTTTTCCTGTTTTGCACTCTAGTTAAAAGCTACATGAGGAAAACCCCTAATAAAGATATGTAGCCTTTGGCAGAATCTTTTATTGAACAGAAATACCACTGTGTTTATTTCTTTGAAATATTTGAAAGGGGGGATATCCAAAGCAACAATGTGACTAAGGAGCACAAGAATTCATTGTATATGTTACAGTGTAAACTGGATGTAATTGCTCAGCACGATTAACTATGAGGCAGCTTTCAAGCCCATATCTACACTAAAAACCTGTAAGCAGTGGTAATACAACACGACTTCTAATTCTGTGCTGAATTTCACAGTTCCAGCCTGCATCCCAAACACCCATTCCCTGTACCATGATTGACATTTACAGAGTCTGTAGAATAAAAGCACAGTAAGTCTGCCAGCAGCAATCCACAACTACTGGTCCCTTATTTCCTGCCCCATTTCCTGTCTCTGTGGCCCATGAATCAGAGACATGTACAGAAAGAGACCACTTTTGACTATGGTTCTTCTGAAAAAAACACGAACCACAATGCAGAGCATCTTGAGTGTGGGACATAAGAACCAAATGACTTGCCTTTCCCCATCTATTTCATAACTTAAGTGAGGTCCCTCTCTGGATTGATCCTAAATATCAAAGATAGACCATATTTGCCTGTACAGGCATACCTCGGAGATATTGCGGGTTCGGTTCCAGACCACCGCAATAAAGCTAATATCGCAATAAAGCGAGTCACATG
>NW_017728947.1:84234894-84244851 GCF_001723895.1 Crocodylus porosus | reverse complement strand
ATCTCGTTGTACATCTCCATCAGAGCTCTTGGGTGACCAGATGCATTGTCAATGAGCAGTAATATTTTGAAAGGAATCTTTTTTTCTGAGCAGTAGGTCTCAACAGTGGGCTTAAAATATTCAATAAACCATGCTGTAAACAGATGTGCTGTCATCCAGGCTTTGTTGTTCCATTTATAGAGCATAGGCAGAGTAGATTTAGCATAATTCTTAAGGGCCCTAGGATTTTTGGAATGGTAAATGAGCACAAACCTTCAATTCGTAAAAAATGCAATATCTGCGAATCGCAATAAAGTGAAGCGCAATAAAACGAGGTATGCCTGTACCTAGGCCAAAGCAAGGGGTGAATATATATACTTTTTCTGATTCTGGAGATGTAAGGAGGTCACATTTGAACAACAAAATTACATCATCTTGTTCAATTTGAACTATTCCCAAGTTTTAGTCAGTCTGGTCCCAAATGGTCAACTAAAATTTAACCTTGTGGAATGAAATGTCTGGGGATGTCCAGACAAGCATGGACATTTGGTGCTCTGGAAACTAGGGCTGTACAAAGTTTCAGTAGCCAAATAGATTCAGAGGAGATTCAGCCCAATTTGGTGGCTGAATCTCTGAATCTGAATCAAATTGGGAGACCAATTAAAAGCTCTGAATCGAATCAAAAGCTTCCAAATTGATTTGGAAAAGATTCAGCCCAATTCAGAGATTTGGCCATGGACTAAACAGGCAGCAGTCCTTGAGGATGCTGGACACAGTTGTCTGTTGTGGTGGGTGGAGGAAAGGATTGTGGGGTGAGGAAGATCAATGCCCCCACTGTGAGGGAGGGATTGGGGCTGGGGCTGGAACAACTTTTCCAGCTGGGGTTGGTGGGGTGCAAGCAGAGCTGTCCCTAGAGGTGTGCAGGGCCTGGGGTGGGAGGGGGGTGGCAAGCAGCAGAAGGAGCGACCAGAGCCAGCAGAGCAGGGGGGATTGGTCCCCACTCCCAGCACCTTACATCGCCCATCTGGAGCACAGCCCAGCTTAGCCTACCCCACACAGATCTGAGGGCATATACCTACTCCCATGCCCTCCTGGACCAGAAGCGTGTAGCAGCAGGAGCCCGGCTCCCTAAGTCCCATGCCCAGGATCAATCCTGGGATGGGGGGCGGGAAATCAAGGCAACTGCCCCAGGGCCTGCTCTTTCGGAGACCCTGCAGACAGTCCCATACAGGCCCCACCGCAGCTTCCACGTGCTGCCACTGCTGAATGCTGCTGGCTCTGACCACTCCTTCAGCTGCTTGCCGCCCACCCCCCACTTCACCGACTCAAGCCACTCCTCTGGCCACTTGCCATGCCCCCTTAGCCTAGCTGGGCAGCTTGTACCAGCCCCAGCCGCAGCCCCAGCCCCAGCCCCAATCCCTCCCTCTCTGTGAGGGCATTGATCTGCCCCTCCCACACTAGTTCCCTCCATGGACCACAACAAACTTACCTGATGGAGGCAACAAGCTGTGTCCAGTGTGCTGCCTATTTAGTCTATGGCTGAATCTCTGAAGTGGTGCTGAATCTTTGGATCTGATTCAGCCAAACCAAATCAGGACAGTGATTCGAATCAACAAATCAAATCACTGTTTTTTCTGAATTGGCCAAATCTGAAGGAGATACTTGTTAGGCCTACTGAAGACAAATACCAGTGGTGTACCTTGTGCCACCACTAGTTGTCCCCAAAGAATCATGTGCTACATTAGCTTTGGCACACTGCATGTTACAACAGGTGGGGTAGGGGAGGCTGGAGCCAGCATTGGGCTTCCCCTATTAGCCTTACCTGGGATCCTGGTGGCCTACCAGGGCTAGATCAGTGGCTAACCTGCTGCTCAGAGCCTAGCCAGAGCACAGCTCTAGCTGACCAGGTTCCAGTTTTGGGTGGTGCACACTGCCCCCATATGCATTACTCTGCTTTGTGTGTGTGTGTGGGAGGGGTTCATAGATTGTTATGGGCTGAAAGGAACCTTGCAGATCATCAGGTCCAGCCCCTGCCTCTAGGCAGGAAGACAACTGGGGTTATGTCTCCACAGAGAGGTGACTGTCCAGTCTCCTCCTGAAAACCTCCAGGGTAGGTGACTGCACCACTTCTGGAGGGAGTTTATTCCACAGTCTGGACACCCTAACAGTGAAGGAGTTTTTCCTGGTATTAAGCGTAAAGTGGACTTCCAGGAGTTTGTATCCATTGGTCCTGGTGTTCCCTGGGGATGGCCTAGTGAACAGTTGTTCACTGAGCTCCTGGTGCACTCCTCTGATATAGTGGTAACCCACTATCAAGTCCCCTCTCAACCTTCTCTTCTTTAGGCTAAGGAGGCCCAGGTCCCTCAGCCTTTCCTCGTATGACTTGCCTTGCAAGTCCCTGATTATACAGGTGGATCTTTCCTGGACCCCTTCAAGTGTTTTCATGTTCTTATTGAAGTGTGATGCCCAGAACTTGATGCTGCACTCCAACTGTGGTTTTACCAGTGCTGAGTACAGTGCTGTTCCTTAGTTTAATGCAAGATGTATCAGTTGATGCATGCCAGTGTGTTATTTGCCCTGCTGACCACCTCCTTGCACTCATATTCAAGGATAGCTCATATTCATGTGATGGTCAATCATTACCCCTAGGTCCCTTTTGGCTGTACTGCAATTCAAGCTGTTACCACTAAGCCTGTATGTATTTTGAGGGTTGTTTTCACCCAAATGGAGCACCTTACACTTGGATGTGTTAAACTTCATCTGGTTCCAGTCTGCCCAACTCCCCTGAAGCTTGTCCAGGTCTGCCTGTATCTGCAACCTATCTTCTGATGTGACCACACTGCCCCATAACTTGGTGTCATCCATGAACTTGGCCAGCAAGCTTTTCCACTTCCCCATCTAAATCACTGATAAAAATGTTGAAAAGCATGGACCCCTGAGGGACCCCACTTGCCACTTCATACCAGGATGACACAGATCTATTCATGAAAACTCTCTGGCACTCCCCATAGCTCTGTAGCTGTAGCACTGTCCCATCCACTGAACAGTCAAGCAGATCAGCCCACAATCTTCCAGTTTTCCCACAAGGATATCATGGGATACTAGATCAAAAGCCTTTTAGAAGTCTAGGTATATAACGTCTATCTCATCTCCCATGTCCAGGTGGCAAGATACTTGGTCATAGAAGGATATGAGATTGGTAAGACAAGACCTACATGCAACAAAACCATGCTGGCTGTCATTCAGAACCTTACTTTCTGTGAGTGTACTGAACATAGATTATTTAATGAGCTTTTCCAGGATTTTTCCTGGGAAGGAGGTTAGGCTGACTGACTATAGTTGCCCAAGTTCTCCCTCTTCCCCTTCTTAAAGATGGGCACAATTATGGCCCTATTTGAATCCTCAGGATTCTCCCCTGTGCACCATGAATTCTGAAAGATCTTTGCCAGGGGTTCTGCGATGATCTCAGCCAGCTCCTTCAGCAATCCCGGATGAAGACCATCTGGTCCTGCTGACTTATAAATGTCTAGCTTTTCTATTTGGTATTGCACCCACTCAGCATCCACAGTGGGGAGGCTGTCATTCCTGGCATGACCCCATGAGTTTTATTTCTTGCTTGTCTTTCCCCTTGGTCTGGTGAAATACCAAGTAAAGTGGGCATTCAGGAATTCACTTTTTTCTGAATGTTGGTTACCAGCTCTCCTGAGGTGTTAAGCAGGGGTCCCACACTTCCATTTGTTTTCCTTCTATTGCCTACACACCTAAATAAGGACTTCTTATTGTTCTTGACTCCCATGGCTAATCTAAACTTAATTGCCACTTTGACTTTCCTAATCATTTCCCTACATTGCTGGCCAATGTTTTATAGTCCTCCGTGTGTACACGACTTTTTTCTTTTATAAGAGGACTGCAATGTCTCTATTAAGTCAGGAGGGCTTGCCAATCCTTCTGCTACCTTTCCTCTTTGCAGGAATGGTTTTCTTTTGTGCTTCAAGGATCATATCCTTGATGAAAAACCACTCTTCATGAACTCCATTTGCCTTACCTTCCTGGTCTTGTATCGCCTCCCCTTCTAATGGTCTGAGCTTGTCGAACTTAAAATTTTTGAAGTCCAGGACTTAAATCCTGCTGGTTGATTTGTTGACCTTGTGGTGGATGGTGAACCTGATAATTTCATGGTTGCTGTAAACCCAGGTTACCCTCAGTGTTCAAGTCACACACCAGATCATCTCCCTTGGCCAAGACCAAGTCTAGGAGAGCATTACCTCTGGTTGGCCCTTGTACTTCCTGGGTCAGGAAGAGTTCTTCAGTCACAGTCAGGAAACTGCATGAATGATCTGACCTAGCCAAGTGTTCCTCCCAATGTATACACGGGTAATTGAAGTCACCCATGACAGCCAAGTCCCTTGCACATGCACAAGAGAACTCCAGATCCAGCTCCTCTCCTTGGTTCAGTGGCCTGTAGTAAACACCTTCAGTTATGTTTCTCTCACCTTGCCCCCCTCCCCCATAGCTTCACCCAGAGGGGTTCAAGCTGCTTATCTTGGAACCAATGTCAGCCTCCAGAGAGGTGTACTGCTATCTCATGTAGAGAGCTACCCCTCCACATTTTCTCCCTACTCTGTCCCCTCTGTGCAGGGTGTAGCCCTCTACAACTATACTCCAATCATGCGAGAAGTCCCACCAGGTCTCTGTGATCCCTACCAGGTCATATTGCCCACTAGAGAGCAGGGGGGCTAGCTTCTCCTACTTGTTCCCCATGGTCCTGACATTGGTGTACAGGCATCTGAGGCCCCCAACTGACACCCTTGATTTCCTGAGATGCTGTGGGAGAACTGTTTGGTTAGCATTTGCAAAAACAGTTGTGCTAGTGTCCTCCACAAGGGACCTTCCCTGTGTGCCAGTCCCCAGGCATGCTCAACTTGGAGTTTCCCCATCCCCCAGAAAAGTTAGTTTAAAGCCCTGTCCAGTAGATCAGCCATGCAGGCTGAGAGCAGGGTCTTACCTCTCTGCATGAGGTGAATTCCATCTCCTAGGAGTCTTCTCTCTCTGAAGTGTGCACCGTAGTCAAAGAAACCAAACCCCTCACAATAACACCACCATCTGAGGCATCTTTTAGCCTCTTCCATGCAGCCTTCTCTCCTTGGTCCATGGCCTGCAACAGGGAGAACAGAAGAGAAAACTACTTGAGCCCCTAATCCCTTATGCCTAGCTCCCAGAGCCCTGTAGTCACTCATAACCCAGTCAGGGTTACCCCTGGCCATGTTGTTCATGCCCACATGGATGAGGAGCACAGGGTAATAGTCAGAGGGATGGATGAGCCTGGGGATCCTCTCCACAATGTGGAGGCTCCAGGGAGACTACAGACTTCTTGGGCTAAGGGATGTGTATGGCAGACAGGTCACTCTGTAACCCTGAGGAGAGAGTCCCCCACCACCATCACCTGGCGTCTCCTCCAAGGGATGGGAATACATACCTCCTGAATACTTACATCCTCCTCCAAAGTCTCTGTTGGAGTCTCCTCATGTGTAGTGAGGCAATTGTACCTGTGGTGCAGTGCCAGGGGAGGAGTGGCCCCAGCTCTGCATGCTCTGCACCTGGAGATGACTGTTTTCCAGGTAGATCCAGGGGGTCTTTGGGGCTAGTCTTCTTTGTGGCCACCTCTTCCCCCTCATTCTTCCACATTCTTCTTCTATATCCAGGGGTCAAAAAAACCTCCTACAGGATATCTGGGGACAAAAAACCCTTCTACACTGCTCCTTGCTGCATGGAGAACAGTTGAATGTGTGGTATGTGGTGCTGCAGACACGTCTGCAGTGTTACATACCTCACAGCCTTGCTCGTCTGGATGTGACCTCCAAGGGTATAAACTGGGTGAAGTTAGTTCCCCTACCAGCCACCAAACCTATCTCTAATACAGAGGTCATGCTGGAAGAGGTCATGATGGGGTATGTCATGGTAGGCATGGGCTGTTTGGAAGAGGGAGACTATAGAAAAGCAGAGTGGAGAGTTGATATAATCCTTTATTTACATAAATTAGAAAAGCCAAACATCTCTAACTTTAATGGGACTATTCAAGTACATATTTAGGTACCTATTACCAGCTTCCTAACAGCAGCACCTAATCTAAGCAGTGAAGATGCATGGAAATACTAAGTTCTGTTTTTTCTACATTATAGCTATAGTTATTGAGGTGCCAAAGTCACCTTTGATATTTCACTTCCTTCTGTCATATTGACAAAGATGTATCGTAAGACCTATATACAAAACATGGGTTAAAAGTAACTACATGGAATGTTATCATGAATGTCACTGAAATCATTGCAAACCTCGCCTTGAGTAGGACAGAGTAAATATTGACTAACGACTTCAAGTTTTTCCTGAAGTCTGTTCTATTACAGTTTACCAAAATATATGATCTGTATTTCTGAGCAGCATCTTAAGATATACTGCAGCTTCCTACATTTCTTTCTTTTCTAATGCTTTGCTCTCTGTATCATTTGGGCATTTTGTAAAACAGATACTGAAGTACTGGGCATAATTTACATTTTGTTGTTTTCCTCACATTATCCTTACTGATTTAAAAAAAAAAAAAATCAAGCAGCACTAAATCCTTTGGAAAGCAAATTCTTTTGCCCTAGAAAAAAGATAAGTAGAATCAGCTGTCAAGAAGTGGCTTTAAAATGTTTCCTGGTGTTTTTCAAAAATGTGAACGGCTCATTTTCCAGGAGATTTTATTTTTTTAAGGAAGGCTTCATAGGCAGAATCTGGGATTTATGCAAAGGCAGTGCACATAGCCCTATTTTCCAGGTAGAGGCATTTGGATCACTGCACCTGTTATTTCTAAAGTTGGCCTTACCCCTTGCAAAGTTCTGCTACTTAGCCTCAAGCTTTTTGTCCCTCCCCAAGGAGTAATGTACTAATGGCCAGTGCCATAGGGAAGGGGATGGGGGAGTGAGGTGACTGGTCAGGCTCTGAAGCAAAGGGGCACCAATAGGTGCTGCTCAGCAGGGGTGGGACACAGGATGGAGCCATGAGTGGCTCATCTGGGTGTATGAGGACAGGGGAAGGGCAACTCCCACTGTTGCATGCACTCCTGGGCAAGCATGAGGGGGCATGAACCCCCATGGATCTGTGTAAGGGGCAATGGTGGGATGCCACTGCAGGCTTTACCCCAGGTGCCAAACTCTGTTGCTAAGGCACTGCTGTTGGCCATATGAGGCAGACTTTCCATTTTGTAGCAGATATTAGGGATGTGTCTAACTCAGACAGCATATCCAAAGGTTGCATTACATGTACGCTTCTGACATACATGTACCACTGCAAGTTTATTGATAGCATAAGTTTGGCTGAAGACCAAATCTTCAGCTATTTTTTAAAAATAACTGTATAATTTATATCTGGTTTAGCTTTGGCATACAGGAAAGGAACTGAATCAAAGTTCTTGATAAATTAAGGGAGGGAAATTATGCCAGGTGCTAATGAGAGGAAGAGAGGAAGGCGTGCAGGCAGCCATATGCAGAGAAGGAACAAATGGAAGATAAGCTGTGTTGGCTAAAGGTGAGAAAGGGAGGCTTCAGTTAGTAAGAGGAGATCAAAGGATGACTACTGTAGTACAGAGTGGAGGAGGAAAGGTGAAGAATTTGACAATGAAATACTTTATGAGAGGAAAGGAGGTACGTTTGGAAGTAATTGAAATAGAGATTGAAGCTGTATTTGCAGTGCTTTATTTAATGCAGACAGTTTAAATGAATAATACAGGACAAGACTAAGGAAAGCTGTCTGTGATAGTCAGTTTGAAAGCTAGGGAGCCAGGCCGATTCACGGGGGGTGTCTGTGTCCTCAATTTACACCATGAAATCACTTATTTATTACAATGGAGTCTTGACTCTCTTCGACTCTGAGAGACAGTATTGCCACCTACTGGCTGATACAGAAAGTGTCCTTGAAGGACTGTGAAGGACATCATTCTCCATGTGGAGGGCAGATTGTCTTGCTACTGTGTGAAACCTTTGATAAAGAACTAATGTGAAATTTGGAGCATTCCCCACCTCAGAAAAAGGGCATTTTTTAATTTGTCTTCTTCTCAAGATACTTTTAAAATCATGAAATACCCCAGGGTGACTTACAGGTTAGGAATGTAGTGTCTATTAATAATAACACCAATTAGAAAATTGTATGCATTTATGGAGACTATTACATGAACTAGGCTGCATATGGAAAATTGTGTGTGTGTGTGCTTCTAGAGAATGTATATATGTTTGTATGTGACAATACCTGTTTCTGTCTCACACACAACTTTAAAAACCTTTATATTTTGGCATCACTTGGCTTCTTTTGAATCATATTCTTATTTTTTTCCTGATGCAACTGCCAACATCATTATTGGCAGGCTAGCAAACATTTGAAGGGTGAACTCAGTTACAGGAGAATTCAGATGAAATGAATCATCAGGACCCATTCAGAAAAAAATGTCCAGGAGTATTTTAAATCATACAGCCATAAAGTGGAAACAATAGGTACGAAGCCTCTTAATATGAAGCAACACTTAAAATAATGGATGTAGCAGGATATGACTTCTTAACTTTAAAAAAAAATGTATGTTGACCTATTTTACATGCCATTAACTTTATCCTATTAATATCCTGGTCTATCATAATGAGCAGTGCTTTGGATTGACGTTTTCCCATATTTATTGTTTAGGTTGCCTTTTGCAGCAAATGTTACTACCACATTTCCAGTCTCCATAACCTCTTTTCTGGCATATTCTCTTGAAAAAGCCTTATTTCCATATGGTAAGTTGTAGCTTAGACTCCATGTAAGATCAGTGATGATAAAAGCAGAGAAAATTTTCAGTGCAGCTTATGGGCTAACAGGTGTGCTACACCTGTAAACCAGGAAAGAAATTGCTGTGCTTTATTCTATAGGCACCAGGCTTGAAGTATCCAGTGTACCAAATTAACTTTATAATCATTGTAAATCTTTTACAATTCTGCTCTAAATTAGAATAGGGCAATCCAGGTGCATGATATTTAGCATGAAATCTTCTATCTTCTCCACAAAAGTAGTTATCAATATATTTAAAAAGTAGAAATTCCATCCATTACCTCCAGTCTGACTCTTGTTTGCAATTGTCTAGGTCTGTTCCTGGTGAACTCCAAATAGATTTGTCTTGTCTAGAAGACTCTTTATTCCACATCCCATTTACTTCTATGTAATACAGTTGGTAACATGATGACTGTAGGCATGCATCCATATATTTACCATGGACCATAGGATGTCCAACATAAGTCACTAGTCATGGTGTTTAATTACCCACAGAGATATCTGCAAATTTAAGTTTTTATTAAAACATAGAATCATAAAGAAGTAGCGCAGAGTACACGGTGCTACGTCCCCTGGCCTATCTGAAAGTAACACAGTGCTAAGAAGTTTTGAGTCCTGCACATGTGCAATGAATGAGGGTTCTAAAGTTTTGAGAACCAATGAACTTTCCACCTCTAAGGAGGTAGTGACCTAGTTACATATAGTTTCGTAGTTTCATAGTAAGTAGGATTGGAAGGGATCTGAGCAGATCATCAAGTCTGACCCCCTGCCATGGCAGGAAAGAGTAGTAGGGTCAAACGACTCCAGCAAGGTGATTGTCTAGCTTTGTCTTAAAGACCCCCAGGGTAGGGGCCAGCACCACTTCACTTGGAAGTTGGTTCCAGATCCTAGCCACCCTGACAGTGAAGTAGCGCCTCCTGATATCTAGCCTAAATCTAGCCTCTGCCAGCTTGTGACCGTTATTTCTAGTCACTCCTGGTAGTGCTCAGGGGAACAGGAACTCCCCCAATGCCTGCTGGTCCCCTCTGACTAGTTTGTAACAGGTCACTAGATCCCCCCTCAGCCTTCTCTTGTGGAGGTTGAACAGGTTCAGGTCCCGTAGCCTCTCCTCATAGGGCCTGTCCTGCTGCCCCCTGATCATGCGAGTGGCCC
>NW_017728947.1:84227396-84234773 GCF_001723895.1 Crocodylus porosus | reverse complement strand
CAAGGTGCGGTTGGCCTTCCTGACTGCATCCCCACACTGCCGGCCCATGTTCATCTTGGCGTCAATGATAACTCCAAGATCCTTTTCTGCCTCTGCACTGGTGAGAAGGAAGTTCCCCAGCCTGTAGGTATGCTGCTGGTTCTTCCTCCTCAGGTGCATCACCTTGCACTTTTCAGTGTTGAATCCCATCCTATTCTCCTCCGCCCACCCCTGTAACCTTTCTAGGTCAGATTGTAGCCTATTCCTTCCTTCTGGCAGGCCCACATCCCCCCACATCTTTGTGTCATCAGCAAATTTGAACAGGGTGCTTTTTACCCCCTTGTCCAAGTCACTGAAGAAGATGTTGAAAAGTGCAGGCCTGAGGACCAAGCCCTGGGGGACCCCACTGCCCACATCCCTCCAAGTTGAAAATGACCCATCCACCACCACTCTGGGTGCGGCCCTCCAGCCAGTTGGTGACCCATTTGACTCTGTAGATGTTAACACCACAGTCGCCCCAGTTTTTTAAGGAAAGTGGGGTGAGAGACAGTGTCGAAGGTCTTCCAAAAGTCCAGAAAGACTATGTCCACTACTACCCCTGCATCTAAGGATTTGGTGACCTCATTGTAGAAGGCCACCAGGCTTGTCTGACAGGACCTGCCTTTAATGAGCCCATGGTGGTTGCTTCTTAGCATAATCTCCCCTGCTGGCCCCTCGTGGACACATGCCAGAATAATTTTCTCAAAAAGCTTACGCAGGATCGAGGTAAGACTAACTGGCCTATAGTTCCCTGGGTCCTCCTTCCTCCCTTTTTTGAAGATGGGAACCACACTGGCCCTCTTCCAGTCCTCTGGCACCACACCAGAGCACTATGAGTGCTTGTAAAGCCGTGCCAGGGGTCCCACAATGACCTTAGCTAATTCCCTCAGCCCTCTGGGGTGGAGATCGTACAGACCAGCTGATTTAAATACATTGAGTCCCTCCTGAAGTTCCCTGACTAGTTCCTCACTAACCCTTGGCCTAGGTGCGCCTCCCCTGGGGCCTGAGGGGGGCCCAGTGGGGGGGATGATCCCGTCCCTGCTCAGAAAAATGGAGGCAAAGAAGTCATTAAATTTGTTAACTTTGTTGTCTGGTGTGATGACGAAATTTCCTAGTGTGTCTTGCAGGGGCCCCACGTTACCTGGTGCCTTCTTTTTGCCCCCTATATATTTAAAAAAGGACTTCTTGTTGTCCTTGATCCAGGTAGCTAGTCCCAGTTATATATCAAAGCACATGCAGTGAAGACCTGGTGACATGAATTTTGGCGCCAAATGCTGACTAACATCTTATGAGGCAAGATGGATAATAATCGGCTTAAAGTGTGAAGATTGGTAAGTTTGTTTCAATGTGATTGATAGATGCACCAGTTGTATGAGCAGTTAAATGACATGTACACTAGAGATATGATTGGACTGTGAATGTAGTGTGATTTGGGGATATAAAAGGGCCTGAGCTCTGCTCTGGGTGTGTGTGTCTGGTTCTGGGTGTGTGAGATTGGATTTATGTGTGCATGGGAATTTTTGTGCCTGAGGTTTGAGTCCAGCAAGTTTGAGACGGTATGAGATGAAGGGTGTTTTGTGAGTGTCTAGTGTCTGTGGAACGACTGGAGTTGTGTGTGTAACCAAGATGCTTTACTGATCACTTTGGGATTCACCATAGACCAGTGCCAGTGGTCCACGCACTTGCACCAGTGCCCTTTTATACACTCACACACATGAAGAACCTTCTGTTCCTTGGCTCCCACCTATAGTGAACTCCCTAAGCAAATTCCTTCTCTGTTCATTGCTCACATGGTTGACTGGGGGCTGCTCTTTTACAAGGCTGCCTAAACTAGCTTCACTCTTCCATTACCTAAACTAGCTCCAACCTGAGCAAGTCCAGTCACTGAGTAACTCCAGAGTAGGGAAGAAAGAAAAGAAGAAAAACAGGTGAGGTGGGAGCAAACATACGCCATAGGGAGGAAAAGAAAAAAATCCCAGATACACACCCCAGGCACTAGGTAGACACTCTAGCACCAATCAGCCACCCTAAGTTACTAACACAGATAAACACCTCTTCAAGGCAGTCCCACACATGACCTGCTTATTACAGAGCAGCTGCTCTCTGCTTACTGCTCAGCTTAATTATGGGGGAAAAAGAGACTGGTAATTCATTTTCTTTTTATCTTTGTACATAACTTTTAGTCTTGAAATCATACTCTCTTTTTGTTTTCATTATATATTTTTTTCCTCCAGGCATTGATATTCTCATAATTTTCTCTACTTTAAATGCTTAGCAATTAGTCTAAAATAGTTTAATAAAGTATTTGTATCAAACTTGTAGGGAACTTATTTATATCAGTATGAAACAAAGACACCATTAGTCTGAAGGTCATGATCACTGTACACAGTCTAGACAGTTTATTACTTAAGTGTGCCAGTCTAGTAACCACAGCTTTGAGATACTGGCAAATCTATTACTGAAGAAAGTACTTCAGCCAGTCTTCATCCTGAACTAATTTTTGAAAATTAAAAAATGTAGTGTACTTGAATTTGGGACTTTGGGTATCTTCTCTCAGGGCACTCTCTCTTCCCTCCAGGGGCTACTCAGAGCTTGTTCTAGTATAAAGCGTGTCCTTTCTTCTTTTTTCCTCTCTATAGGTTCACGACTGTAACAGTCTTTGCCATCCAAGATCCATGCAGTCCTTGCATCATCCGGGATCCATGGTCTGGAGAGATGCAAGTACCTTGGCTCCTCTGAGCCAGTCTTAGCAGGGCATCCCACTTCTCAAGGTTGTCACCACTCACCCCTGCTAGGGCATTCATCAGTTGCATGCTGCTCCTTATCCTTAGGAGGCCTCACCTCTGGTCCTCCCTGAATGTGAGTCAGTGGGACTTTTATCTCATTTTCTGAGGGCCAGTTGACTAACCAGCATTGGCACACAGCTACAAAATGTACCCACACTGGTTCTGGGGCATGCACCTGATTCTTGGCAGCATTCTGCAGCTGCCGTTCTCCTCCCTTCTCCAGAACTGGTGTGGAGTGTCTTCGACCAGCAGTATCTCTGCCAAAGTGTCTTTGATCTTCAGTGGCATTTGGCAGTGGCCACTTTTCTGGATGCTCTGGGAGCAGAGGTAACTTTTGATTTGTGGGGGCATCCCTGCCATAGTCATTCTCCATGACTGTCAGTGTTGGCTCCTTCGGCTTGTAATATATTAATAACAAATTCTGAACACAAGAATTTGTATATACTAAACTAGTCATTCTCAAAATTTTTTGTACTAGGACCCATTTTTAAACATTGATGGCCAGTGCTGACCCAGTGTCCCTCACTCCCTACCCACTGCCTCCTACACCCAGCCCTTCAGTGTCTGGAACAAGGGCTGGGTATGTGGGACATGGGGGTAGGAAGTATTGGACATTGGGGACCCCAAGCAGCCCCTCACAGGCTGGAACTCTGTCAGCCTGCTAGGGAAAAGCTGTGGTTTCCTACATTTTTCTGAAGGATAATCCATGTTTTAAGTTTTTTGAACCATTTTTAATGTTTGCTCACAACCCTTTCATATATTCTTGTGACCCACACTTGGGTCATGACCCATGGTCTGAAAAATGCTGTACTTGACTATTAGTATTTGCAACTGCTAATTAAATTTGCTTTACTTGATGGGTTAATAAGCAATGGGAAACCTGGGTTTTGTTTTTGGATCAGCCACAACCCAACCCTGTGATCTCACACACACACACAGTCTCTCCCTATACCCCTGTCCCCTGTACTGGTGCTACCCCATGCTTCCAGTCCAGCAGCGCAACTGGGAGCCACATGGTGCTGGAGCAGGGCAGGGACAGGAAGGCAAAGAAATGGCTGGGGGTGGGGTGGGGTGGAGCTGGGTTCCTGCCTTCTGCTACTGGCTCCCCATGGCTCCTGTCATCTTTGATGGGCAGCCAGGAGCAAATAAATATTTTAGGGGTCCTGTGAGCTGGATAGAATGGCCTGGCAGGCTAGATCTGGCAACCAGGCCATATTTTGCCCACCCCTGCTCTAATTCCTTGCCCTATTTTCTTTCAGTTCCCAAATAATAATTTAACTATTTCAGATGAAACATCTAGCTAAGTTTGATCTTCAACAAAGTTTTGAACTTTACCAGTCATTTGCCTCTTAATCTAAAAACAACATAACATGTTTTGCTCTCTCACTTCCTAAACTTGTAAAAAGGCTGCAGAAGATATTACCCTTCCATACCATCACTTTTATTTACATATATACATACACACACATATATATAATTTCAAAGGTAATTTTAAATTGTTACTGTAGGAAATATGGGCTCCAGAGCTTCGGCATGACACGCCGTGATGGCCATGTGGCTCCTGCCTCACCCTGAGTCTCTGGATTCCCTTTCCTCTCACCTGACACTCCTTGCTGTAATCAGTTACACTGGGAAAAAAGGAAACTGCCCCAGAGTCCCAAAATGGGCTCTTGCATACTACCACTCTGTGTACTAATATGCTAATTGCCTTAAGGGATAATTATGTAGCCTCTGACCTTTCCTACAGCTATGCCCTTTCAAGTGTTACCAACAGAACGTTACAGTAGGCACTCAGCCCCAGTCCAACATCAGCCTATCCAAACATTTAGGTCCTTACTGGAGTCTCTGCCTTCTCAGTGCCCAGCATCATACCTACACTCTAGGGTCTGGTCCACATTGCTCTTGCCTGAGCTTCAGGCTCTGATCCTGGTACTGACTTGCTGCTGCTCTGATCTTGCATCTCTTGAGCTCATGATTCACCCCTCATGGGCTCTGATCTTGCCCCTCATGGGCTTAGGCTTCCACACCCCAACTGCTGCTTGCCTGCACTTAGAGCCTAACTCTGGGCAGAGCTCCATGCAATCAGATGCCCCATGGGCACCATTGGGATCTTCAGCCTCCCTTGCTAGTCCCCAGCCTAGGCCTCTGGTACAAGCCATAACAAAACATAAGCCACTGGGCTATAAACAAAACTACTATGCCCTCTGGCTATATACCACCTTTTACCAACATTCAGGTTCTTGCTTTCACCCTACATAGTAGGCAGGTCACAGCCAGCCCTCATCCATAGTCCTCTCAGTGCAAAAGCTCTTTCCAGGACAGCTTGGGGGCCAGACTGATGTGAGAGTTCAAGCCCTGAGTTTATATGTTGCCTAAGCCCTTCCCCTCCTGGTCTTGTGACTCTGCAGACACTCACAAGGGAACATTTTGTGCCTGATGACCCTCCTGCTCCCTTTGCTAGAGCTTAGCCTCACTGTATGCAGCCCTTTACTCAGAGGCTGCCTCCCCTGGTGCAGTTTGCAGCTCTATCTCCACTCCTTGGGTGAGATATCCTCCGTGTGTTGATCTCTGCCTGTATCTAGCAATCTGCCTGCCTGCTGGCAACCAGCTCATTAGCAGCCTAGCTGCCAGCCCTCGATCTGCTACAGTTCCTTTCATTCAGACCACAGTCCTTCCAGCTTATAAGAAACTACAGGTGGTATTGGCTTTTATATCTCAAACTGAGCATCTAGAAGAGATTACTTAGATTATTTTTTGATCATGGTAAAGAATCTGCTACAATTTATAAACTCTATTCAGAAATTGAATTTCACTCTTTCTGAGAAAGATGTGTTCCAAGTAAGCCCAAAATAATTTGAATACCGGTGAATTTGTCTACATGCTTAAAGTCAAGTGGAGAATTTTATTCTCCCTGTTTCGTTTTGTCTGAGCGATTCACTGCAAAAACAGATGTTTGATTCCTTGTGGGAGACTACAGTACGTGCCAACCACTAAATTGAAGGGAAATGTATTGTGTTTGAAAGAGTGAACATGTGTCCTCTGAGGTTTAGAGAAGTTCTTATTGCTAGGGAAACCTTCCCCTTTACTGACTGTGTTCAGAATGGCTGGCTCAGTCAGATGTTGGTTCCAATGGAGAACATATTGTGTTGGAGAAAGAAAAACCTAATATTAAATACACCTAAATTATATATAAAAAAAACCCCAAACAAATTAATGAGGGACATACAGGTTTAGAGGCGGGATGAGGATTAGAGACATAAAAGATAAAAACATGTCAATATTTGTTTAGTATTCCTATATATTTGGCTGGGATCTTACTGTACAGTAATATTGTAGTTTATAACACTTCCAATCTAAATATATAGGCTGAATTCTCAACTGCCATAAATCAGCATTTCTCTATTTATTTTAATAGAAATATGGTTGTCACCATCTTAGTGTTAGCCAGGCCTTCTGATGTCTCTCTGATTGCACTCCCATGGAAGGCCTTGAGACTTCAACTATTCTAGCATGGAAGCCCATGAGTCTCCCCTTCTTAAACAGGGAGTATTGGTTTCACTAGACAGAGTTAGTACATATGCAGAGTATGGTATATGCAGCTGTCCCATCAGCAAGCACTCAAATAACCTTCTTAAATCTTAGTATTGCTTGTTTTTAACAGTAGGGGAAAACTATGCCAAACTATGACTGTAGAAAAGATAGGCATATATAACTTCAGACAACCCAAAATTTGGGTTCACCTAAACCCAAAACCTTGTCTGTACCCTTGAGGGAGCAAGATTATTATAGGTATAGTTTGCAAATAGAGCACTTTGGGTGGGGGAAGGGGGTGGAGCAGGGGTATTGTGACCACTGTAGACTTGTGAGGGGGAGGTGAGGGGAATGGAAGATTTAACTTCCCAGGGTACTTCTGCCACTGCTGATGTAGAAGCATCACCTTCTTTCTGTCAGCACTAACCCTGTGGCTAGGCTCCTTGGGAGGCAACCCTAAGGCCATTCTATCCAGCTCACGGGACCCCTAAAAATATTTATGTACTCCTGGTTGCCCATCAAAGATGACAGGAGCCATGGGGAGCCAGTAGCAGAAGGCAGGAGCCCAGCCCTGCCCCACCCCACCCCACCCCCAGCCATTTCCTTGCTGTGGCGGAATTCCGGGCTAGCGATTCCGGCACCGCTTGTGGAGCCGTGGGCTTTACGGAGTGGGTGAGCGCGTGGCTTGTGGGGTGGGATTAGAGGTAGCTTTATGACCGCCTTTGAGGTTCGCTGAGTTGGCACAAGTAGACGACTTAGAGTGAGTTGTTAGTTTTCTACAATAAGTTTGTAGGATGTCTGTTGGTTCATGGGGTTCCGGAGTAAGCCCTTGCGTACTAACCCAATGGGCTAGGTGCGGCTGCCAACTCCTTAAGTCCCAGAACTGGTCAACAGCTCATTGAGATAGGCTGTTAGTGGTAGAAGTTATTACGGAGTAAATATAAGGTAAAGTAAAAATTTGTTTTATTCACTCACCTGGCCTCACCCTCTTACGAATAAGAGGGGAGACCGGCTGGAATGAAGTTACAGTAAATATAAATAT
>NW_017728947.1:84204047-84227226 GCF_001723895.1 Crocodylus porosus | reverse complement strand
TTCGCTGGGATACGCCCAGGTGGGGAGGCTGAGGACTGGCTACAGGGTGATCAGGACTGAAGGGTCATCCAGTCGTCGTCTCTGCTACTTCTTGCCTCTATGCCTCTTTATAGATGTTGGTTGGACTGCCTCTGTGACACTAACTATGATATAAGCTAAGCACACAGGGATAGGATAGTTTTCTTTTACATAATAGTTACTAGGTAGATTTTCTACATAAATTTTGTTTCTGCAGGAATGACACTTATAGATAAGAAATGAAACTTACAAAATACGCATGTGCAGCTTAATACAAACGTGGGAAAATATAAAGCTTTCATTTTGATTAGAAGCCAAAACTACAAGGTCACATAAATGTGAGAGTGCCACGCGGCAGTTATACAGAAATTAAATAAAACATTTACACTTGCCTTCCTGTCCCTGCCCTGCTCCAGCACCATGTGGCTCCCAGTTGCATTGCTGGACTGGAAGCATGGGGTAACACCAGTACAGGGGACAGGGGTATAGGGAGAGACTGTGTGTGTGTGTGTGGAGGGAGGGACTCTGTGTGTTCATAGGGCGAGCCCCACATACACACCCCACCATACACATACACCCCCCTTGCACTGCCATATACACAGGGCCCCACCCCCTCACATATCCCAGTCATCCTTCCCTCACACACTGCTCCCCACAAACCCATACCCACCCACACCCAATATATCCAAACACACCCACATGCTCCCTTACCCCATGCTCACAGCCCCAAACTTATCCACCCCCACAGATACACTCACAACATACCCACAACCCCTCACAAACCTATACCCACTCCCCCATGCACAATATACAACACTAAGACTTTATTTTAGGCTACTATATGCAATCACTTCTATGTACACTACAGCAACACATGTAAACCAGGAAAAAAATATTTTGTGAAATCAAATTAATGAATGTTTTAGAACAGGAGTTTTCAACCTTTTTTAAGTGGGGGAGCGAATAGCCAGACGCAGAGCGGGGGTGTGGAGAGCGACACAGTGGTGGCAGCACAGTGTCTGTGCGTCCCTGCTCTTGCTTTGCCCCTACTCCTATGAGGCAGTGGTGTGGGGTGGTGGTGCTCCATCCCTGCCTGCCCCCGCATACCCACTGGGACCTTTAAAAGTATACTCAGGGGTACACGTATCCCTGTTGACCACCCCGATTTAGATGTTCACTTTTTAGAATATAATTTGGTGTTTTTCTGGTTCTGAGATGGAAAAACCCATTGCTGAAAGGAGTACTTCCAGGGGCAAGGGAAGGGACTTCTGGTGGGAAAGGTCAGGGGTTAGGGGGTGGGACTGTCAAGGGGTGGCCCTCGAGAGTTGTCAAAACTTGGTAAACAGCCATCCACCCAAAATAATTGCCCACCTGCCCCTAAACTAGAGGGTCACTGTAGCATACTGGCAAACACTTCAGGCAAACGACCCAGTCCCTGCCAAAATACCCATTTGATATATGACCTATGATATCGGTGCTAACTTGAGCTCCAAGTTTGGTGCTACTGCACTATCAAAGAATATACATTTTTGACAGGAACCAAGGGCAGATAGATATTCATTTTCTACATATTTAGGGGCCCCATGGGGCCAGATAGAATGGCCTTACAGGCCAGATGCAGGCCATGGGCCATATTTTGCCTGCCCCTACCCTAATGTTTGGCTTGCATGCTGTCTTCTGCAAATTCTATTTCTAGGCACCTAAGTTTTTCCTTTGTACAGAGAACCTAGGCACCTTACTTGAGGCTATGAATTTTACTAGTTGGCAGGAACATTAATAGATAGGTATTGCAAACACTCAGTGTTGCAACATCCAAAACGCCAAGTGAATTTAGTTTTGTGCTTGTTAACCCTTTAAGAAACAGAACATGCAATTTAATAATGACTTAGGAAACCAAAGTCCAGCATAAACACAAAATATATTCCATATTTAAACACACCCTTTCCTAGCACTACAGCTATGTGGGCAGGAGGGGCAAGTCTAACCACCGACAGGGGCAATAATGGTAAATGAACTGACATTAAATTTTCCACAGTATTCTAAATATCATTGTTTTTTATTTTGTGATGCAATAAATATCTGAAACTAACCAAAATATAATCATTGCAATCACCTTTCCTTACTACAAAAGAAAGGTGACCCAGAAACTGTTATCTTTAGCGCAAAACCTTCTGCTGAACAAGGGAATCTTTTCATGTCATCTTACCTTCTGTGACTTTGCCTGACCTTATGGCTAAATCAGACTGCTATAATTTCATAATTTTCCCCTTTCTCCTGCCTAAGACTTCCTCTGCATCTCTGTGAGGTTTCCTCAGTTTATACAACTCTTTCTCCTAATCAGGGCAGTCTGATACAAAAACACATTTCTGTAGCCCTCTCTTCTGTCCAAAATTTCTTGAGTGGTGGTGTTAGGATTCCTTCCATTCATATATCCCCCTTCCAATACCTTTGCTCTCTATGTTGGTGGTAATTTTCCACTGCTTCAAAATCTCCTCCCAGTCAACAGCCAAGAAAAAATGGCTTCTCTGAGTTCTAGCCAAACTCTTTAGAAAATTCATTTTTTGTTCAAAGAATAGTAGTTAAGGTTCAGTACTTCCCATTGCCCTTATTTTGGTAAAAGTTAAAAGTCTTGTCAAGAAAGGTAGATAACACAGGGCATTTCATGACAGCAAATTTCACAGTAATAATTGTATATTATTAATCAAATGTATATATTGAATGCACAGTCCTAGTCCTGGAAATTTCTCCACACAGGTTCCAGACCTTGATTGCTTATCTGAATCACATTTCCAGACCTTTAAAAGTTTTTTTGTAACTATTAAATATCTAGTTAACATGCAAACAAACAAATAAAAATAGCCTGGACAATTAAAAGTTTATCATTTAATCATCACAAAAAACATTGAACTTGGCTCAATATATATTTTGCAGATTAGTACTTAGATGTATTATTTATTGTAGCTTCTTCAATGACTTTGTGGGAGCTGTTGCAGTTATTTATATAATGCTTGATTACATAGTCTGTTATGTGTCTTACTTTTAATGGAGGGAGAGGGGGTGATGGGAACATAGTATTATTTGACTATAGGGTAGAATAATCACCATAGCTACCATAAATCTGATACTTGTGAAGTGATACCCTCAAAAGGGTTCAAGTTAGGACAGGGATCACAAGCTAGGGTTACATTAGAAAAACTGTGCTCTGGATATTTTATGTTGATCCTTCATAATATTGTACACCAGAGATTGGTTGCTTTGAAGGGCACTAACATTCCTTATTTCAATGAACCTTATTATACTTAAAGAGTATAACAGAATTTTGGAAATACTTTTCTGCCCACAAAGAATAAGGAAGTGGAAATGGGTGAGACAATTCCCTGTCCTCCTCCCCCTCCTCTGGACTCACCTGCCAAAAAAGGACAACTAGTTACATAATACCATCCTTTGATTTTTTTTCCCCATTAGTTATAATCTGGACTTCTTTTCTGGACTCTGGATTAACATCCTAAACTCTATAATACTCATAAGAATGCAGAATGGAAGTCCAGAATACTAATTTAAAGATTTATGGCTTTTGACCTTGTGAGATTTTTGCACTGAGAAAAGAAAGTGAGAGTTTACAGAAAGGTAATGGAACATATTGGTTAGAGCATGAGACTTGGAATCAGGAGTATTGAGTTTATCCTGGACTCTGAATAAAAAAAAAATCCCTCATATTCTGCTGAACATTCTCACTACAAAAGGTCTTAAATAAGATATGGGCTGCCCAACAGCAACATTTGTATTCTCATTGACAAAATCAATATTAGTGAGAGGACAGTATCAAATCTAGAGGAGAGTTGTTATAAATAATTCAAGTTCACCATAAAATTAGAAATGAATAAAGTCTCCTGTTATTACAGGCAACTTTGTCATGCTCAGAAACTAATCAAGTTCCATCTTAAATCTAGTTAGTTTTCTTCTACTGCTCATATTAGAAATCTCTTCCAGAACCTAACCCTTGTGACAGTTAGAAACCTTCTTCTAATTTCCAACCTAAATGTGTTCACGGTCAATTTATACCAATTTGTTCTTATGCCAACATTGTCCTTTCACTTAAGTAACTGTTTTTCCACTCTGGCATCTATCCCTGTTGCATCTATAAAGGGAAATTTTTAAAGAATCCTCAGTTCCCCAATTTCTCTTTGCTAGGTGGTTGAGGAGGGAAAATAATAACCCATCACTAGGTTTCTATCTGAAGGAGTGTACATCTTATGGATCACTAGTACTAGCACATTTGCTGATGCACTGATTGCAGCAGAGCAAAGGCCAAGACTGTTCCCAATATATCCAAATCAAATTTTCCTCTTTAATAGAAAAGAGAGAATATAACAGCCCCATGGAAGCTGCTTTTCTTGTAGATCCCCAGAGCATTGTTAACTTGCTCACATGAATAAGAGGACATTGTATGTTTAGGCAAATCATTCACAATGAATCAGTCATTCACAGATTTTTCATCTTTTTTGCTGTTAATACATTTTCACAAACAGCCTCTGATTTTAAAGAATTAATTCAAAATTATTTCAGTGAAAAATAAAAACTGAACCAAATAATTTCAGCAAAGACTTTTTAGTTTATTCCCCTAAAAATGAATTGGGAGAATCTGAAGCTTTTTTCAGGGCACAATCCTTGAGACTAAGAAAGGGAATTCCATCTTTTGCTTGAAGACAGACACAGTCAGGCGCAAAGGAGAAATGCTTGAAGATGCCAATTTAAAATGTGCTTTTCAGAAATATTCAGCAATATTTACTTAAATTTCTCACAGTTGGCAGTAAGCAGTCCTTCTGGTAATAGAAACACAAAGTGGAATCAGATCAATTCATGTCAGTTCATTAAAACTTAAATATGTACAGATTCATCTTTCTTGCAATACTGGCTTGGATGTTTGATCAACATTTTGGTTTGAAAACAGCAATAGAGAAGCTAAAAGGAGAAGCAAAACGAAAGCTATCTGAGAGGAGGGGCTGAGGGAAAACTGCTATGACACAAAGAAACAGAATAGTTAAGTCTTGAAACTAGGCTTGTGATCTGCTTTTTTGTGGGTCTGCAGAAGTGGGTAGTGCAAATAACCTCCCTTTTGTTGCATGACTTCTGCATGAGAAGAAATCATTGGACAAACAATTCCCCACAGGGGACTGCACATTATGATCCAAGAGATTCCTTCCAGTCCTATATTGTAACCTATCCCTGCCTCAGGATTGGTCATGAGTTGAAAGTCCAGTTTCTCAAGTAAGGTGGGGGGGTGTGGATGGACACTGCACATTGCAAAGCTGAATCTACGCTATTATGTCTTTGGATGTACAACCTATCCCGCTGCTCACCTACTGCAAAATAACTTCTTACCGTCCACTGCACAGGCCTTAACACAAGCATTAGAGTTGAATCTTTTAAACCCAAAGGGGATCATGAAGGATATTCTTCTTATTCTGGAATATTACAGCTTCTTATCCACAGCTGTAATTTTTTTGTCATCACAGGCAGACTGACTTTCCCATTACACATTAGAGATGGGGAGGTTCAAATTTCATATTCTGCTGCTTATCTCAACTATCACATATTCTGGAGTTAACAATATTTCAATCATAGATCTCATGAGAACAAGCTTTCTTCTTGGAGATAGAATGCATCCTTTTCTTAGTCTAAAATAGCATGTTGACTATTTTGTAACACTTCTGCATAAAAAAAAAATGTTTGCAGACAAAACAAATGGATGGAAAGTGATAAATTAAATGTCTCAGACTTTTCAAGGGAGATCCAGTTGCATTCAATCTTAAAAGTAGGCATCAATTCAAATAAGGTACTTATTTTCTTTCTGCATGCCTCTGTTCATCCTCAACATGTACCCAGCAATATTCATTAAGAATAAAGTATCTTTAGGGAAAGCATGCAAACATATTGAATAATTCCTGTAAGGACAACAGTGCCTGTGTTTATCTGTTCTCAGAAAATGCTTTTAAATGACAACAGACTTGACTGTTGGAGAAGCATGGGGCCTCAAGACACTATTTTGTCTTCTGAAGCTTCTTTGTAACTTTTGACCAAAGAGACTGAGAAAGCTGTTTTGCAGAAACACGCACACAGCAATCTCTTTGATCATTCCCAGCTGATTACATGAAAGAGTGCTCTTTTCAAACAAGCTGAATGTATACATACATGGTTCACAAAAGTCTCTTACTGACTTTAATTAACTTGGAACATAATAACAACATTTTTTTTCTGTATACAGCAATTTTCATCTGAGAATCTCAAAGCACTTTAATGAGCACTAATTAAGTATCACAACCCCATTTCACAGATAGATGCAATGAGAAACAGAGTGGATAAGGACCAGAACCAAATTATTCTTAGAGGTGCCTCTACTTATGTGTTGCAACACTTGAACTTCAGGTATCATTGCCAGGAGGACAATCCAAATGAACAGGGTTAGTAACATAGGATCCCCATGCAGTGAATGGAGAGAGGAAGCTACCTCTGACAGACAATTTAGATGACCAACTGTTTGCTGAACAGAGTGTAATACAGAGGTAGCCAATGGGAAATGTTAGGTACTAGCTTGCGACAGGTTTGGGTCCCAGGGATGGTCATAACACCCCCTGCTGGCCACGCAATTCCTACCCCAATTCTAACTCTAGAGATCCTCACCTCCTTTACTTGCCCGCCACTCCTTGATGTTGTTATTTTGAAAGGAGGGAGGTCACCTGTCACGCCTGTGTATCTGAAGTTTTCAGTCCTTGGAGCTCAGGCACCAGACTTGGAGCTCTACCACAGGTCCCAGAGATCTGCATAACAAGAGGTTCAGTTTAGTTGAAAGGACATCCTTCCTTCTCAAACACCAGCAATGGTATTGCCTTCCTTATTCACAATAGCCTAGTAGTTAGAGTACATGCTCACAAAATAGGAAACCTGGATTCAAGGCTCTTCTCAGCTTGCACAGATCCAAACCCATTTTCTTCCTGCCTAGGAAAGGGACCTAATCACCAGGTTGTTTGGCACTCCTCACTCTTCCTTTTGAAGCTGCATCACAAAAAGTAGAAGATTCATGGGGTCAGAAGAAGAAAAAGCTTGAGAGCCCACGTCCCTGGATCCCAGTGATCAGGGCATTGCCTGAGGTAGGAAAACCTCTGTTCTGGTACTTGCTTGCAAATTTATTTTGATCTTTTGCATTACTGGCAACTGGCACTAGAATTAAAGGGTGCCTATACAAATGCAACAAGTCTTCTCTACTACACTGTAACTACAGTGTATCAGAGCAGACTCACTGGGAACTACTCTAATTAAAAGACCTGCACTCCCATCAGCATGTGTATAGGCTGCCTAATAGACTAGTTTGCAGTTCCAGAGTGTACCAGTGACAGCTCTAGATTACAAATTGTGACTCTTACCCTTATCTCTAGACCTTGTTCAGTACCATATGTTTGGAAGCCAGAATATATTTGTAAATGTGAAAGAGGAGACTCTTCAATTATATAAACTAAGTGTAGGCTTTTCCAAATATGTCTGTCTTCTTTTTAAATCTATTCCTGACCTGGGTTTTGATGACACTTGCCAATCCATGCCAAGTGATTTATAAGCATTAGTGTAATTCTTGGAATAATGACAAATTGTAGGTACAATTTCACTGTTATCTGTGGAATTTTAGCTTTACGATAACTGTAACAGTTTATAGGTAAATCACAGTTAAAACCCTACTTCATAAAATCTGAGAACTTAAAAGGTTTTTTTTTAAAAAAAAAAAAAAAAGAAAGAAACCAGTCTTAGAGTTCATTTTCCCTGTTGGTTAAACTTAGTGAATCACACTGATAGGCCAATTGTAATATAATTTTAGAATTAAAATACATCTCTATTTAGCCATCCTAAAAAATATTCAATATATTTTGGGGCCTGCTTTCTAACTAATACAAAACAGAAAAGGATGGATAAGCAATGAATAAAATGGCCATGGATCCTGAAACCAGGCTTCTTGATCAAATGAAGAAGAGATAGGCCTTATATACAAAAGATATTTTTCCAGACATACCCAGGAAGTCTGGAGGAACGTAGAAGTGAGTGAATAAAAGGAAAGAAGCTCACAATGTTCATCCTTTGCTAGATCATGGCACGAACTGAGAAAAAATGTTTCAGAATCTTCAAAAAGAATCTTATTGCTTTGGGATTTCCACATTCCTTCCTGTTACAAGAGAGAATTATTAACAATGCTGTGAAAAAGGTGATTCAAGTGAAATCTTTATCCATGTTTTGAATGCTAAAGAGTGTCAGAGAGTGTGGAATCATTTATATTTTGAATGTTGATTCGAAGCAAACCTTAATTCAATGGGACGTTCTGGATTACCTAGCGTTTCCCTCACTATTATGAAATTAAAGAATTCCCTTACCCTTCTCCTCTCCGTTTCTTAACCTCATACTGGAAGCCAACAGTTCGGAGAGAAGAGGGATTTTCATTTCTAGTTCTCTAATACTTTCAGTGTAACAGATCTATAAACCAGCAGGCAGTCATAAACACAAATAGAAAGAGTTTAAATAAATATGAAAGGAAAAGGCTTGTAACCACAGCATTTTTAAGCTTAAAAAAAATATCGTAAGGGGAAAGAGAAAGCTATTGCATTCTCCATACTATTGTATATGTGTCACAGAAGTTAAGAATCTCCTTTGGCCACATCAGGAAGTCAATCCTCTCTACTTGTGCCAAAAATCTGCAGTGTAACAGGAGTAGCAGATAAAAACTTGCAGCATGGCATCTAGGTGGAATCCACAACTTCTCATCACTAGAACTTATTTCCATTGTTTAAGCTTTGCCTCTGTAGCACATTTCCCTGCATTCATTTACATGTGAGAATTAACTCTGTGAATGTTTATGATGTACATACCAGGAGTGAGGCTCAGGCTGCTCAGATTTATTTCTCAGATAACATTTCCAACTGTAGCACTCTTAAGGGCTTTTCTCCCCCTTTTCCCCCCCCACCCCCCGGTTGCTTCAGAATATGACTCTAAATCCCTGGATCACAGAAGATAAAGTCATTGTATCCGAGTTCCAATGAACCTGTGATCTTGCAGCTGTCCAACAATTGAATGCAGCTAATTTCACAGTAGTCACAATGCTGGCTGGGTAGCTCAGGCTTCTCAGTCTTCCCACCTTAAATCTTCCAAGAAAGTTGATGAAAAATAAGGCGATTGATTAGCAATATTATGAAAAAGACATTTTTCTCAAAGCAGAAGCCACTGAGGGGGTGGGGGGTGGGAGGTGGGGTGAGCGGAAGGAGCATCTGTTCTCTAATCAGCACACGGTTCTGTTCTTTGAAACATTAAACACTTTTTCAGTGAAGGAACACAACTGAAAGGAAAGATTTAAGACCTGTGATCCTCAACTACAGTGTAATTCCAGGCAATTTACACATGCTTATTTTTAAACTCATAGGTTCCAGTGCTTCTTTGTGTAAGAAACAAAATTAATGTTACTATATCAGCCCTTCTCAGCAACTCTATAACAACAAATCAGAGTCACCACTCTGATCTCCAGGAAAGGAAGTAAAAATTTCTCACTAGCAGAGCTTTGTATTTGGAGTACATTTCTCTTTGTTTTGAACTAAAAGATGAATCTGAAAATACTATGAGAAGGATGAATGACAAAAGTAGTATTTGGTTTGTGACTGTTTCGATTCAGATATCCACTCCTGTGCTACCTTGGTGTGCACACCTGATGTCAGATGCGGTAGAGCTTCATGTAACCTCTAGAGGAGACCTCAATTACTCTGGGGAAAACCCCAAAACTTGCCTGCCACAACTTTGGATGGATCCTCAGTGGTGGGGTCTCCCATTCAGGGTCCCTCAGGAAGGGTCATGCCTCCTAGTGCATAGACATTGGGCTCCACCTCCCCTACACCCCCCTTCCATATGCCAGCCCTTGAGATGAGCCACTTGATCTTTATGCAGCTTGCCTTCTGGTCTTGTTAATCCCTGATCTTCATGCCCCCTTGTGTTATTGATCTTATTTTCCTGTTGTTGGGCTCTGGGGCTGCTGGATGCCCAACCCTTCTGGATGTCTCTCTGACCGCTTGCTGGCTGCTTGTTAAATCTACGTGCAGCCATTGTCTTTGGAGCGCTGCCTGCATCCCGCCAAGAAAGGACTATGGGCAACAAAACCAAAACAATACAAAGGAACAGGCACCAAAAGAAAAAAGAAAAGAAGGAAAAGAAAAAGGCACTGAAGAAAAGGGGCTGAAAAAGGGAGGGATTGTCAGGCTAACCAGCCCTTCTACCCTCCCAGCCCTGGAGCCTATGCCTTAACTCAGCCCTTGACACAACTCCAGGTATTCACCCCCATTGAGGTCCTCCTCTGCTCTTTCTTATGCCAGCTCCTCTCCTGCACACTGGTACTCCCTGTAACTGGTGTGGGGAGCCTCCACAGCCTCCGATGCTTGTCCCTGCACTGGATCCTCTCTTGCACGCCAGTGCTGGCTGCAACTGGTGTGGGGAATCTCTGCAGCCTCTTCTGCCTCCAGTGTTGCCCCCTGTTCTGCCCTGGTGTTGGCTTCTATTCCTGCTGGGTGGCGTTCCTTCCTGACATCACCCACCTGCGCTGGTTCCAGCTGTAGATAAGTGTAGCTGATGAACCACACAGGTGCTTCCTCCTGGCATGGCTTGTCTTGTGCCCGGTGTCCTAAAACAGGTAAGTGGCCTTTGATTTGGGGTTTTTTTCCTCTGGGGTTGGGTTACCCTGTCCTGGGTTCCCCTGCGGGGAGGGTTTCTTGCTTCCTAGTGTTTGTAGCTCTGGGACATGGTTAAATTTCTGTTTGATTTTCTCTTGATTTTGTTCCTTCCATTGGATGTGTTGCTAAGTTTACATTAGATGTTATATAAGGATCTAGTAAATCACTGAGGCTAGGTACAGACATTCAAAAAGCTCAAGGTGGAATTGATCTAAGTTATGCAGTTTTCTGTAAGTGGTGTAGTTTAGATCAGTAGTGAACAGAACAAACATTTGCCGTCTGGTGCAGTGGGGGTCGGGAAGGAGCAAATCTTAGACCAAGTTCCACCATTTTAAAACCAGTCTATACACACCAAACTTCTGTTGTGTGTATAGACTGGTTTTGTATGCTGAACTTCTGTTCTGTTACAGGTAGAGACTGGTTTATGATTGGTTATACTGTTAAAAGTGGTAATGTTTGTACCTGGCCTGATAGTTCTACCCTTGATTTCAATTAAAGCAGGGCCATTTTAAATAAGGGCTCATTTCAGGCTCTAATATCATACTGTAAACTATCAAATATAATTGTAGTACATGGTTTGTTGCCGAAAACAGATATAATTTTCCCCCGAGATGACATTTGAAAGGTATATGACTTTGTAGACACAATAGCCTTAATGATGTCACTAGGTAAACCAGTCAGACAATAAGGATCAACATTTTCACCCAAACTTTTATTTCAACTCAAGAGTCTAGGAAGGTTCAGGATTGAGAGGGATTAAGACAAGTGCCCACAGCACTCTGTGCTAGAGGTCTTGTCTATGTTTAATATATATTCCCATATTTCACAAGATCTGTGGCAGGTCACATATTTTGGAAATAACTCAGTCAGTTAGAGATAGGACTAGACTACTAACTACTCACCTGCATAACAGAAGGCTCTAAGGAACATAGTACCTGCTTCCACCTGTGCTTGAAAGAGCCTTTTAAAGGTACGGTATCTACATTTTTCTTCCTCAGCCAAACATAATAATAACAATTAACAATCAACTTCAATATAATACAGATTTCCAAACACAAATAAATAACTTCCTACTAATCAAGCTGGTGTGAACTTGTAGCTGTCTTCAGAGACATCAGAACTGTTGATGTTAAATCCATTACTTCTGGTTGTGATATATTCTGGAACTTGGCCACCTCAACTTCTTGCGGTTTTTATTGGTCTAGGCTATTCTTAGGCAAAATAGCTTACTCAGTATCACTTATCTTCCTCTCTTTGGAGAAGGTGTCCCCTTTTTCAGTATGCATCTGACTGATAACCTCATACAATCTACAAGACTAGAATCTACTACTTGTTACACCACTACTATCTGCAATAATTTCCCATTACAGATGTGTACAATGACTTTTTTCATAAAATGTTTGCAGCTCCCAAGACCCGAAATCATATCAAGTTTTCTTGTTTTGTTTTTTGTTTTTAATTTAACTTAATCTGTCACTTTCTATATTGGGAAGCACCTAGTTACCCTGACATAAAAATGCTTACATGATATTGCACTCTCTGTCTGCAAAAAATAGAAGCCAATAAGAAGAAAACTGTTAGAAAGTAGTCTAGTTTCTAATAATAGCTGCCTCTGATGTTTTTAATAGTTTTCAGTTAGCACAGGTAGAGGAGGAAACTGTAGTATAGATATTAGTACACATAAAACGTGACTGGTTTTCTGTTAAAAAAGCAGTACAAAAGAAGGAGAAAGCAGTGAAGAATATGAGTGTGATCAAAGGTGGATGAGTAAGAAATCTAGACACATGTATCAGAATCCTGCACTGGGCTCTGCAAAGTTTGTCAAATCCAAGATGTTTTGAACAAATATTTTAAAGCTCAAAGAACTGAATATTCTGGATTAAACTTTATTTTGTTGGAAAATCTCCAATCAATTCTGTTCAGTGCAACTTCTTAATGCTGTCAGCTAAGACAGCAATACTTCTTCCTGGTTTTATCTAAAGTTTTCCTTTAGAGGCACCAGCCCATATACTGAGACAGTAATGATACTCTGTGTACTCTGACAAGGTCAAAGACTGTAGTGGTACTGCAGACCTGTACCTGTCCTAGCTTGGATTGCCAGCTCACTGAGAATTTACAAAGAATGTGGAGAATTATCAGCAACGGACATGGGAGGCTGAATAAAATTTAGAGCGTATGCGGGAAGAATGGCAGAATAAACAAATGGAAGAAAATGGAAAAAAAAGCAAGAGGAAAAAAGAAGAGTGATAGGAGAAAGTAGCCAGATAATAACCCATGCTAACAGATTAAGGATCAGGCAGAGAAGTAGAGTGGAAGCAGATGTACGATCAGAAAAGGGAAATAGTTTGGGCTGCACAAGAAAGATGAAGAAGAAGCACAATTTGAAGAAGGTAGAAAGAGGGATAGAAAGAGTAAAAGAGCTTACTAAATACCCCAGTGAACAAATCATTCCGAGTCTTTTAAATTTCACCCATCATTACTCAGCATGTGTTGGATCTAAACGAAATGATAAGAATTAATTCTAATATAACTCTTTTTGAAGGCTGACAATTATTACATATTTTCATGGCACCTGTAATACTGTGTGGTAATAACAAAGGAGAAAAAGCATAAAACATTTAAAATGGCAAAACTACATTTAAATGACTAAGACCTAGAACACTCAAGAGTCATGCAGAGAAAAACATCACATTCAAAAAGGAATTATCAGGCCGTTTATTCTAAATCTTCACTCTGTCCAATTTTTTTAACACCTGAAAGCAGATTATTCTATAATTTAGCACTAATGCTGCCTCAATGTGGTATAAACTTATTAAGATTAGGCAAGCTTGACTGAAAAATGCATTTATTTCAAGTGCATAGGCTGAATATATTTATATATAGAGAAAAAGCTCACTTTTTCTATATATTTATTAACTAGAAAATATAACCATGTCTCTCTGTAGAAAGAGCTGAGGGCCTAAAATTTACACCAAAGTAACTAACTAAAAGAATTAATTAATAATGTTAACAGTCATTTTAATGTTGCTACAGTTAACTACTACTTACAGCCTTACAGCTAATAAATAGATTGTACCCGTGGCACAGTATTTTACAGTGCATTAAAGCTGTTGTCCTATTGTTTTCTTTGTTAATGACATTTTTTCTATTTTGCACTAAATTGAAATATACTGTTTCCCATGCCTCACAGATGGCATCCTAAATAAAAGCTCTGCCTCAGGCATCGTCATGAATGCCTAGGCCTCCTGCCCTTTCACTAGGCCTCCACTTGTGCCTCTTCACTAGGGATTTACCTTATGCCCTCTTACTAGGGCCTCTATTCCAGCTACTCCAGTCAGCCCATGTGCAGTCCTTCAGGCCCCCTATGGCCCTATTCCATATGGCTGCCTGCTGCTGCCAGCCCAGTCAACCCATGTGCAGTCCTTCAGGCCCCATATGGTCCTACTCTACATGGCCACCAGATCCTACACTGCCCCCTCACTGGGGCTATGGGGCCTTGTACCCCATGATTCTCAGGTGTCTGCAGATGTGCCTGTACCCCACCCATAGCCTAACGGCTCACTCAGGTCTCAAGTGTCTGCAGACAACCTGAACCCTTCTCCAGGCCCCACAGTGGACCTAGGTCCCACCTCAGTCCCCACTCAGTGAGCCTGGGTCCCTTTGCTTTTCTTTCAGGGTGTGATCCCCTAGCCTTTCCCCTCCACAGGGTAACCCACAAGGCAGTGGGGGCTGAGGCTTTCTGGTGCCCCATACTCACCCTTTGCTGGGGAGGCACAAGTGTGGCATTTCCTGGAAGCTGCTATGCCAGAAGCAGCTCCACCATACCATCCAACCCCAGCAGGATGTAGCTTTAGGTCATGCCCCAGCACCAGGAACCTCCTGCCATTCCCAGAGTTCCTGCCCTGTACTTCCAAGATGTTATATGAGCAGCATCTCCGGCTTTTTGCAGGAAAATGCTGGCCCTACTACTTAGGACTTTTTCTTATATCAGGCAGCTGGTCCCACTTCCCAATCAGGCGGTCTCCTGCTGGCCATGTGACCACTGATTGGGATTGCAGCCACCTGAAGTCTGCTCTGCCACCTGCTCTGGCCCTTAAAGTGGCAACACCAAAGTTGTCCTGCCACACCTACTCTGTCAGCTGCAGATTTCTTTAATTTTCATAAGTATTTGTGAAAAAGTGGCTGCATCTACACACATGCTTAACTGCACAGTAGACTAATTTGCTACTGGGCAAAGTGTCACCAGCTACATGTGTGATGGTATTAGGCCACTGTAAACTAAGTAACACTGCAGTAAGATAGTACTGTCCCATAAATACTATCTTATGCCTGGGTAATTTACTGAAATTAAATGCTTACTGTGGGTGTAAATTGCATCCGGTCAGCCCAGCTAGCTGGGGGCCAGATTCCTGCCTTCTGCCTAGCCACATGGCCAGGCACTTTCAGCACATCATGCTCCATCTAGCCCCTCTGTCACCACCTACAGCCCGGACCTGATCCCCCATACTGCCTGCCAACCATGGCCTGCTCTGCCCTGACTCAAATTCCTGGTGTCCCAGGAAGACATGTAGATGCTACACCTGGGAGTAGTTTACTCCAGCTCAAACTGTTTCATAGTTTATTGCTTTGAATTGCACATGTAGATGCACCCAGTGGGCTACAATGCAATGAAATAAACTCTGGCATGGTTCATGACAGAGTCAGCTGTTCCCAGGCACAGCATTTACATGTGTGCCTGGATCACAGCAGTCTGGATCACAGCAGTAACAGCCATGTCAAAGCATCTCTGGGCTCAACCATGGGGTTCAGGTGGAGGAGCTGGGCTGTGGAGAGACTGGCTAGGGTACAAAGGTGCTGCTCCACAATGTAGCACCCTTGTGCCCCAGTCAGCCCGTGTCACAGTCTACATGTACATTTGGTCACCCATAAGTACTCCACCAGAAGATAATACAGTCTTCAACTGTACTATCTTATGGCAGAGTTAATTAATCTACTGTCCTTTAATATGGGTGCATATGCAGACTGTGACATTTTACTGTGGAACTAATTACTCTACTCCACAGTAAAGTAGATGTATAGATGTACCCATCAGTGCATCTACATGTGCTATTAAGGTGACTGAATATGTGTGCACCTGGGACTGCTGCACATTGAGCTGGGGTGGCACAGCCCCAGCTGGCAGGGGACTCTGGGGGTCAGCCTGCCAGCCTGGGGCTGTTCTGAGCATGCTCAAAATGCTGTAGTGGTGGGCTAAAACAAACGTGCTTCAGTGTGGAGTTGGCCAGTAGGCTGGCCTCATACTGAAGCACCCTTGGGCCCCAGCCAGCCCCATCAGTATCTACACATGTGTTGTGGCAGAATAAATAATTCCACCATCGGATAGTACTTGTGTCTGGCAGTACTATTCTATGGTGGAGTTAATTAGTTTACTCCATCCTAATGGCACTGCATGTGTAGACACTGACATTTTACCGCAGGGCTAATTAGTCAGCTCCACAATAACTCTTTTGTGTAGATGTGCCCTTTCAGTACTATTCTAATCCTATGATCTCTTCATAAACTACTTTGACTGTATGTATGACTATATGCATTTGTGGACCAGCTAGGTCACACACTACAATTTCCACACTATAATTTCCACTGTTCAGGTGACAAACTTTTTAAACAGAAAAGCAACATATCACAACAATACGGAGCTTTTTTTCTCTTGCAATTCTTATTTCTCCTATTGAACAGTTTCTGCTATGCCAGAAAAAAAATGTCACTTTTAAAACCATGACTGAAAATTCAAGGTAAACAAGAAAAACAAATCTGTATAAGGGGGAAATTTTGTATACAAAAAACCTTTTATTTAATCAAGCTGCATGTGAAAATGGTAATATGCTATTAGTTGACACCAGGGCATCTTCATCAAGGGTTTTGAAAAGCTGTGTTTTACACGAGAGAAATCTAGAAAATATCTCCTTTCTAAATCTGTGCACTGACAATAAATGAGAGAAAGAGTTATATTGTTAAGTCAGTAAGCTAATGTTTTTGAGCAGAAATTAAGTGTTTTTGTCTTATGATTTCTTGACTGTAAGAGATGAAACCCAGAGTTGCCAGAGTTTTTTAAGTTTTGTAAACGCCAAGTAAATGTTTTTTTAGATTCATCTGGGTCACACAGGTAATCGCAACTGGCCCAGAGACTACTGAAATCATGGAAAGACTGGACCTATATCACATTTCCAACATTGGAAGGCAGCATAGCCTTTTGGATTGAATACTGATCCATGACTCTGGGTTCATTCCCTGGTTTGCTGGGTAACGTTAGGAAAATCATTTCCCCAGTGCCTCAGTTTCCCCATTTATATAACTAGGGATCTCGATAATGGTTCTGTTGTAAAGAGTTTTCAGACTGATAAATTGAAAGTACTATAAAATAACCAAGTCTCATTATTTTGTTACAGATTGGCAGCAGAATAAAGAATTACAGGGATGCTGAAAGTTGAAACCAATGACTGAAAACAGGGAACTTGTATGAACAATAATTAATCTGCAAAAACATAAAGGTTCTATTCTGCATAAGTTTTGAGTGTAATTTCAGGGCTTTATAATTCTAGCTAAACCTTTCTGCCCATCTCTAGTTACTGTTATGTCTTTTGCTGTGTATAACTCTTACTGCTTTTGCTGTTGCTCTGCCAGATGAATCTCATACCTAATGGGTCATAATTTTTTTAAAATGTATACCCAGCTTAGAAAAGTTTGGTGCTGTGCAGGTGAAAAGTGACATCCAAATAAATAAATGATGATAATTTTAAAGTGTAATGATTTCAAGATGCAACAGAAATGTAATTGCTATGAAGGTGAACAGTTGAGTTTATTATTTTTAGGTTTGTAAATATGTGCTAGTTAAACTTAACATATAACCTTTCTGAGATGGATTTAATTTTAAATTTACCCTGCACTCTTCTTTGAAAAGAACTTGCAAAGCCCTGAATTATTTGAATGACCATGACCCTATCTTGTGTGTAACTGCCAACATGATTCAGAAATTTTCTTTTTAGAATACTTGAAAGAATAATTGACAAGCACTAATTATAAATGTCTTTGACTACAACCCCACCTCCCTCCTCTAATGGGATGGATTCAGAACTGCATTTGTGCAAATGAGAACACACAGTTCCTAGTACTACAATACCCTATATAGAATTGATATAAGGCCTTTATAGTGGAAGACATTTGTGATGTCCGCACTCCCAAACAGGTGTAACCAGTGGGAATTCTGGGGGGGAACCACCCTCAACTCTCCTGTCATGCCTTTGATTTTAAAAAGAAAAAGAAGGGTTCATATATTGTATGGCCCCCATGGATGTACTCATATAGTAATGAGTTGTTGACTTGGGGCTCTGCCTCCCCTACACCCCGTTCACTCAGCACCCATAGATGGTACTGATGATGAATCTGTCACCCTGTCAATGCCAACAGGCTACTCAAAGATGCTGGACTGGAATCAAATAGGTGATGTCTGCATACTCCACTGCATTGTCAAATGAACTTCAGCTGTCACTGGAATGTCCAGGCTCCAAGAAACAAAGAAATCTCTGTATCAATAGTAAACTAGTAATTCACACTTGTGGGACAGGAGTGGGTTTTCTCCATGAATAACACAGGTAAGTAAATCTCTACGTTTGTCCAGGCCTGCTGGGTTAATGTCCTTCCTCTTAATTGGGATTACCACTTTAGCTATGTCAGCTGTCTGTGCCTCAATCAATAAAGGAAGGAAAACAGCCCAGTAGGGCAGCTGAACTCAAAAGAAGAAATGAGGCTACTGAAAATAAAACCAAAATATTCACCAGAGTCCTCAAGCCAGACCTGAACCCTCGGGTTTCAGTGATTAGTCCTTCCAAATTCTCTCTCCTGGGAAAGCAGCTTCCCTTCTCATGGGTTCTTCTCTACCCATGAAGTCCAGCTCTGTGGAGTTAGAGGTCCCTTTGGGTCTCCACAGAGCAGAGACAACCCTGCACTTTGCTGGATCCTCCAGTCCCTGAGCTATGCCACCCAGCATCTCTGAATCCCCATCTGGCTCTGCCTCTGGTTTTATACAGCTGCTATATCACATTGATTTGACATTAATAGAAGTGTCTTCAGAGCTGCAGGGAACACGAACTGATAAAGTGCCTCAGCAGTGCTGTGTGCACCTTCAGCTCCTGCTTTTCTGCACCTGCAGGTGAGTTAGTCCTGTCTCCGGCCCTTACTGGGCTATGGCCAGTCATGTTAAGGCCACCCATTTTAACTACTGATATTCCTCCTGGTGAGGTTTGTCTCCCCAGGTCCTGCTGCTACAACATTATATGGTCAACATTGCTACAAAACTTGGCTGGTTTGGTTTAGGATTATGGATTTAGTACTTTCCCTTGGCAGTTTATGCCTGTCACCATAATCCTATTCTTTTTCACACAGGTTATGGTTTTTGCTTCTCATACCAAGATTAATGAAAGAGTGTTACCCTGCCCATATATGCTACCCTCATTCTCAATTTGATTTATGTCAATGAGCAAGACAAATGTGATATGTTTAGAGTTAATTTTAAGCAATGGATATTATAAAAACTTGAATATAACCTAGACAACAGCAATTTCATTTGATAAAAATAATAGTGTCCGCATGAAAAAAAACAAACCTTCACCCTTCCAGTTGAAATACCTTAGGTCCTTCTCATTTCATTAAAACTCAAGTTCCCAGTTTCTTAGTGTAGCAAAACCCCCAGTTTTTCTTTTTTTTAAAATTATTTATCTTAAAATGCATTCCCTTCCCTTCCCCAACCATTTCTGACTTTTCTCTCTATTCCCTATAGATTAGTATAAGTGAGCTCAAAATTAGGATAAGCTTTAAGCATTTTTATTTTTGGTGGCAAGTCTTTGGTTTTGGATGTCCATTGTTTTATAATTATTAGGTTTGTATTAATTTTTACTGTTGTATATTGTATTGTCATTTTTGTATTGATTTTTGTTGTTTCATATGCATATTGTATGGTTTAGGCCTGTGTTTGTAAATGAACCAAAGTAATGTCAAGTTTCCATTTTATATGTCAAGTCTCCAGCTTCTGTCATCTGCCTGGGCATCCCATGTTGCAACAATATGATTCATTGTACCTCTCCCATGTAAATTGGTTCCCGGATGAATGAGAACGATTGGGTATGATTGAGATACAATGGTAGCAGGCCTCTACTGAATGGCCTGTAATGACTGGGTCATCACCTCGCATTGATTCATCCAGTAACTATGGACCTTACCCAGGAACAGAGACAAGACCAGCATTTGAAAAACAAAAGACCCTGCAAAACCAGCAACTCTCACCATTACAGACACCTGAAACTGCACATCCCTGCATGGAGCTTACGTGCTCAGTATGCCAGGGGCTGACCCTTGCCAGAGCATGCCTCCTATCACTAAGGTCACACATGGTCTGCCCCTATAAAGAGGGGCAGTGAAGACAGACCCAGTGGGAATGCCATTTCCATCTGGACCAGACCAGCTTCACGCCACCTATCCACCCCAGAGGCCCTGCCGGTGACCCTCTCTGGGCAACATCTACTGGACAAGGACCCCTTCCATCCTGGATAGGTAGATATTACCTGCATACCTCCTCCTACAATTTGGACTCTCTTTCTCTGTCCTCCTGGACTTCAGTGGACTTCAAACCCTGCACCAAGCCTCTCTAACCCTTGCTGCCATTGTGTGTGTGGGTGTGTGCAAGGGAACCAATTTGGCATTGTGTCACCATCTCCCCTGTTCAATAAAACCACTGTCATTTGCAACACCAAGTTGGGTCATGTTTTACTGAATCTAAGTCCCTTCCCTATCTTAAATTCCAGCCTCATTCTCTCTTTCTCAGCTCTAGTTCCCACCCTCTCTGCTAGTTTCCCCATCTCCTCCCAATTCCATCTCCCCTTTTCTGCCACCTCTCAGCCTCTCCTTGCTTTTCTGCTGTCCCTCCTGCTTTTCCTGTGACTTTCTGCTGCCTCTCTGTCTGTTTTCAGGCTTCCCCCTGCACCTTCTGTAATCCTCCCCCCCGCCGCAGCTTCCCAGCTCCTATTAGCTGTTTTGCAGTTCTCTCCAGCTTCCAGCACCTACTGGCACTCTCTGCAACTTTTCTAGCTGCCCCAGAGCCATCCTCTGGCTTCCTACACCTAGAGTCCCTCTTTAACACCCACACTTTCCCTTAGTCCCATTTTTCCCCTTCCCTTTGTACCTTTTCAGCTCCCCCGTAGCACTGGCTCCAGTCTCACACACTGTGCTGGCATACTTCCCTGTTCTGCAGGCTTTGGGTGTTGTCTTTTAATCAATTAAGATCAATTAACCTAAAGTTACCCCTGAGTCTCAGTTCTTCAGCCCAGGCCCCGGTAGTAGTAGTTCTCATCCTGGTCCTGGTAACTTTAAACCCTACACCTTTTACTTTCTTACCTTAACCTTTCTCCAGGTATCCCAAGTTCACCAAGCACATACATATATACATATCACAATACCCAATTTAGGAACTCACTGATGTGTATGTGTAGGTGGGTGGTATGTGTATAAATTAGTGAATACACACACACAGATATACAGATATAGATACTGTGTATATGTGTGGTATAATTATTAGTAATCCACATATATGTATTGAATGTGCAGGTGTTGGTAACTGGTAACTGATTCTGTCCAAATTTGGTGTGTGTAGTGTGTCTGAACCCAGACTACTTATTTTGAACAAGTCTGTATCTGAGTTGCTAGTGTGAAAGTGTCTGTCTATATATATGGCATTGTGTGCATGATATACAAATTAGTGATCTGTGTCTAACTTTTGGGGTGTATAGTGTATGTGCCTGAGCTGGTAGTGTGAGTGTGTATGCCTAATAGGGGTGTATGCACCTAGTGAGTGTGCACTTAATTGATTTTTATGTGTGCATGTGCAATTGTACACCACACCCTCCTGTCTAACAGCACAATACTGAGACCTGAGCGTTGGCCTGACCCCTCAGGGCAACATTAGATCCACTCTGGACTCACAGGCTAGGTACAGACATTAAAAAAACACGTTTTTCCTTCGGTGGGGGGAAGAGGAAGGCATAGCTTAGACAGTGTTCCACCATTTTTAAACTAGTTTGTGTGTGTCAAGCTTATGTTCTGTTACTGTATAGACTAGTTTCTGACCACTTATATTAGTAAAAGTATATAATTTGTTCCTGTCCATAGTGTTCCAGACCCTTCAGTCAGACTGTCAGGTTTCTTTTCCTCTGAATCCCTCCAAACAACTATAAAATGGCTACTTCGAATTTTTATATTCCTTAGGCTGATCACAGTTCAGACACCATGAACAAAATTCAGACTCAAGTTGATGGGTCATCTTGACAAAGTAAATATTCACAGGGGTTAAACTGATGAGATCTCTATAAAGCACTGACCCCATTGTGAAATTGTGTGTTGTACTCTGTCCTTGGCAGACTTCAGCCAGCAGGTTCAGTTAGCTGCAATCTGCATACACACACACACACACACACACACACACACACACGAATTGAGTGTGCTGCATTTCAGAATATTCTAAAATTTGTAGAAATCTAATATTTAAATTAACAGTTCCATCCATTCTAATTTTTTTTCAAAAAGGTTTTGGCAAGATCCCTAACCAAAGGTCCTTAAAAGAATCGAGTTGTCATGGAATTGGACAGAAGGTCCTTTTATGTATTGAAAGCAAATTAAAAAATAGGAAAAAAAATATTGGGCTAAACAGTCATTTTCCAGGAAGGTCAGTGGTGGAGTCCCCAAGGTATGTAGTGAAATAAGAAAAAGGGAAGGGAGAACAAAGAGAAGGGCAACAAAGATAATCAACTTAATCAAGCAGCTTCCATACCAAGAGAAACTGAAATCATTAGGACTCTTGCTTTGGGAAGGAGAAAGCTGAAAGATGATATGACAGAGACCTATAAAAGCTTGAAGACTAGATAAAAGGAATAGGGAATTATTATTCACTAATTACAAGAGCTAGGGAGCACCTACTGAAATTATCAGGAAACAGGTTAAAAGAAACAAGAGGAAATAGGTTTTTTACACAGTGGGTGCATCTACACATGAAATTAGTGAGCCTGAATACACTCTGGTGCTGATCATGCCAGAGTTTATTGCTCCTGGGTGAGACGTTTATACATACATCCAAGACTGCAGTCCATTGAGCCAGGGTGGTGCAGCCCTGGCTGGCAGGAGACTCTGTGGGTCAGCCTGCCAGCCTGGAACTGCTGTTGCCCAACTCAACGTGCTGCAAAGGGGCTGATGGGGGCACAAGAATGCTACATGCCCATGCCTGCTATGGGACAGGGAGATCTGGGTGATGGGGATCCCCTACCCTCCATAAGTGCTGACCTCATGAAGGAACACCTTGAGAAGCTGGATACCTTCAAGTC
>NW_017728947.1:84176572-84203007 GCF_001723895.1 Crocodylus porosus | reverse complement strand
GTACAGATATGGACCTTGGTGTCCTGTTGACATTCTCTGGCTTTCCTCTTCCCCATGGCTGGCACCATTCAGCAGAACTGGGTCAGTCTTCCTCACTGTTATCTCACCTGCCACAACTTTGATGACTTAAGTAATGTGGAAGGGGTGATGATTCCCTGACCCAGAGTTGACTGTCACTTGCCCCGATGCCAGACCAGGTATACACAACCAAAAAAAACTTATTTGCAAAGGAAATATAATTAAATGCAAGTATCATCCAGTGGTACTTCCCCCGCAGCAGGGAACTCAGATGTAGCCTCTCTCTTCCCTCTTGTCCTTAGTCCATAAGTACTTGATCCCCAGGGACACAATCAAGCATTTTTTTTTCTTCTTCAGTCATTGATGCCATGCCAGCTTAATTGACCACCCACAGTGGCCAATTAATGTGGAAGCATATTTTGTTTTTTCTTTTTTCAGGTGTGTGAGCTCCTCTGAGCTCTCAAGACCCAACAGGTCTTTTGCCTAGTTCCTTGGGACTTCAGTTCTGGGCCAGCAGACAGGCATTCACCCTATCGGCCTGCCCAACTCTCTACTCTACCATCTCTCCTCATCCCATCTCCTGGGACCAGAAATCACCCTGGACTGCTGAATCAGCCCAATCTGTCTCACCCAGCAAGACGATAAAGTGGTGCCGGCAGGAAATCAGGAGCTCCTGTTGGAGCATGGCCACACTGCCATGAATGGTCAGAAGTCTGCTTCATGTATGTAATCTTGATCTTTTCACAAGGAGAGGTCCATTGGAAGCTATTAAATAGAACAGTAAAACATGTATTTTCTGACATTCCTAAACCAATGACGGTTGTTGTCAGGGAGGGCATGACAGGGGACAGGTTACTCTAGACATGGCTCACCCCTATACTCTCCCTCTAAAGTATCTATTACTTGCTACTGTCAGAGACAGGAGATTGCAGTAGATTAAACCACTGGTCTAAGCCCATATGACATTTATGTTCTTATGTAAAGCTTTAAAAAAACTATACTAATATTTATATGTTAATGCATTACATTTATATAAGACTCATGTGAACTCAATCACTTTCATCAACTATACATTGTTTAAAAATGTTACAGATTACCTGAAATAGTACCAGAAGGCAGCAGCCCAATGAATTGGAACATTAGGGAGAGGAGGAATCTTTCCAAAATTTAAAAGGTATTTGGTTCAGGCTTTGGTCAGCAGCTCTTCAATGAATTCCCATTTATTGCTTAGAAAAGCTCAAGTTAGTTGAAATATAAGAGGATGGGACCCTTACCTCCATAAAGACTTTCAAACCAGAGATGACCCGATGATCTGAGCAGGGTGCAGGGCCCAGGGCAAATCAGCATGTGTGGGGCCCCGCCCCTGGATAAAAGGAAGCCAGCAGCAGATTCATCAGCAGCGGGGGGGGGAGGGGGGCTGGCGGCGAGTGGCCAGACATGCTGGATTCAGCTGGCAGGAGGGGAATGGGGAGCAAGTGGCTGGATGTGAAGCTGGTGGCAGCGCAGAGTTGCTGCACTGCTCTGACCAGCTCCACGGGGCACCCCAAAGCGAGGGGCCTGGGGCAGTCGCCCTGATTCGCACCCCCCTGGGACAGCCCTCCCAGAGATTTATGCTTCTAAGCTATTCCATAGATAAAAAGTACCTAGATATAAAATGTCCCAATCAAGATTATTTATAGTAGTTTGAATTAAATTTATTTAATTTGATTGTCAATTTGTTTTTGAAAGATAAACCATGGAGACTGGAAATCTTTGGCTGGGAGATGTGAATGAATTCACAATTAGTATTTAGGCACTAGAACAAAACAAAACAAATATACTTATTGGAGCAATGGGTTGTATCCTGCAGCCATGTCCATATAAAATGAATACATAAGAAGTTAGTGCACACTAGAGGTGGAGGAGAAACATTAACAGAATATATAATTAATATTTTCCCCATTACATTTTCTTTCATTTCTATTAGGAAATGTCTGAAACTATTTGACTGCTAAACATACAATATGATCTTGATTATTCAAAAAGTTTATGACCTTATTTTTAATGCTGCTGACCACCTTCCTCACCATTTATTTTTTAATGGGACTTCAGGTCAATCATTCCCTCTGAATATGAGGAAATTATTGAGCATTTTCATCTATATTCTTTCTTGGAGTCAGTGGGAGTACTCACATAAGTCTGGCTTCTAAGGTCAGACCAAAGAGGAGATACAAAAGAAGAAGGTGGAGATGGGCCATCTTAGAATTAATTTAATGTGTTTTTACTTTTGTAAATTTAAGTATTTAAGGATGAACCTGAGGAAGATTCTGAGTTCATATTCAGTTTGGATAAGCATCTTAAAGTGGATCCTTATTCCAACTTCTTGGAACTGCAGAATGATGATGGAAATCTTTCAAAATCAAGCCCTCCATAAATCTCTTCCCAGTACCCAAAATTCAGCATAGGTTCACTTACAGGCCAGCTCAGGTTCACTTAAAAATGAGCCCAAGCTCCCTAAAATGCATTCAGAGTTCCATGAAACTTTCAGTGAAGTTTGATTAAATTTCCATTTTTATAAGTTCAGCAGGTTTTGCACAGTGTCAACTATCATTATGAAATTGCAGGGGCTTTAAATAAAACTAGATTGTCAAAGCACAGGACAATATACTGTAGGAAATATTCTTGTATTGTCATGGCTTTGGGAAGAAAATAGTAAAAATATATCAATGGCTGTTTTAACTTTGGTGTTACAAATTCATGAGAGTTACACAGGCATGAATTTAGCCCTCCAAGTCTTTCAAAATGGTGCTTGGCTGCTTGCATGACAAGGTTAACCACAGAGGCTTAGCTGCCTCTATGTGTAACACACTGCTCTCAAACACAAAATGATCATTATTTAAAACTAAAGAGCCATGAAGAAAAGATATAAATTATCATTTAGATGATAAATTATAGAATAAGCTCAATAGGAACCTTATAATATCTATCAGCGATTGGAAATTAAATGCAACGAAAGTTATTTTCTAAGACTCAGCAGACTCCATTAAAAATGTAAAATGCTGGAATCAGGTCTGATGACCTTGGTTAAAGTGGTGGAATGACTAATGTTAATTGTTTTTTATTCTAGTTTTCTTAATATAAGAGTTTGCCAGTTTCACTAATAAACACTGAGCAGGTCTCATCTGCCAAGAATTGGTTTAGTAAATAAAAATATTATGATAAAGAACATCTACTACTCAGTTGGGAACAGGTCATAACAATACTTTGTCTGCTTCTCTTCCCAAGATAGCTGGCCAACTACAGAAATGAATGCTGTTCACTCCTAATAAATAGCTGAACTGCTATAAGTTCCCAGGACCTAAGTCAAGAGACAGTTTAGAGTGATGTGATTCTACACTGTTCCATTTTTAAAGCCTAGCAGAACAAACTGAGAGCACAAAAGAATTGATTTTCTCCCTATTTAATTTGTCCAGATTCATCATCTTCCAATGCAGCCTGATTCAGGAGTAGAAGTACTGAATTACCATGAAAAATAGAAGCTGTTGATGTTTCTGCCCTGTCCAGTAACAGGAAATCCTAGATACCACTTTGGAAACTAAAGCTAGAAACAGACTTCACCAATAGACTTTACTATTTAGGACAAAACAATCCCATGCAGTGGTACAGGCTGGCGTCTGACTGGCAGCTCAGCAGCTCTACAGAAAAGGACCTGGGGTTACAGTGGACAGAAGCTGAACATAAGCCAACAGTGTGCCCTTGTTGTCAGGAAGTTTAATAGCATACTGGGCTGCATTAGTAGGAATATTATGAACAAATTGAGGTAAGTAATTCTTCCCATCTATTTAGCACTGATGAGGCCACATTTGGAGTACTGTGTCCACTTTTTACACCCTCACTACAGAAAGAATGTGGACATGTTGAAGAGAGTCTTGCAGTGGGCAACAAAAATGGTGAGGGAGCTGGGGCACATAACTTACAAGGAGAGACTGAGAGAACTGGGCTTATTTAGTTTAGAGAAGAGAAGACTGAGAGGAGATTTAATAGCAGCCTACAAGAGCCGAGTGTAGAAAGGGCGGGAAAGCCCCAGCCCTGCCCGGAGGGAGAGGGGGAAGGGCAGGGCCTGAGCCTCTGAGTCAACCAAGGCTCTGCCCACAGAGCTCAGGCTCAGACTTGCCCTTTGGCCCTGGAGGTAAGTGGGGCTGTGGGGTAGGGCTGGGGAAGATGGTTGGGAGCTGAGGGAGAGGGGCGTGGTGCCAGCCCCAGGCAGCACACCATAGCTGGGAGGTGGGCCAGGGGGTGATGGCAGGGGTGCTCCTCTGCAGCGGGCTTTGAGAAGAAGCGATGCAAGGTGCAGTATGGTGATGCCTGCCATGTGCATGCTGCACACATGCCACACAGCTGCCTGCCTGGGTGGGGGGAGGAGGCGGCTTGCATGCAGCCAGCTGCACAGCTCCATGGCCGGCTCTGCAGAGGCGGTGAGGGATGATGGCTGGGGGGGGGCTTGTGCATGGTGGCTGCTGCTGCTGTCACCACCACTGATTACCTGGAGGGCCATGCCAGCAGTGACAAAACCTCCCTGTGCCACCATGGATAGCCCCACAGGTAAGCAGCAGTGGCTGCTGTGTGTCAGCAGCGATGGCCGCTGCATACAAGACCTCCTGCTACCACCATGGAGCTATGCTCAGAGCTGTATGGCCAGCCACATGGTGGCAGCAGCAATGTGGTGGTGGTCATGGCTGCCGTGCGGCATGGGGTGGTGGTGGGGATGGCTGCATGCCCCCCAGCCGCCACCATACTGTTGCCATACACCCTGCTGCACAGCTGTGGGCACAGCTTGGTGGTGGTGGCACAGGGAGGTTTTGTATTCAGCGGCTATCACCGTGGCACTGGGTAAGCAGCAGCGGCCATCACATGTAAGCTCCTCTGCCCCCCCAGCCACCATCCCTTGCCACCACTGCAGAGCTGGCCATGGAGCTGTGCAACTGGCTGCATGCAAGTCTCCTCCTCCTCCCCCTCCCCTGGGCAGGTGACCGAGTGGCATGTGTATGTCCCACACATGGCAGGCATCACCACACTGCACCCTGCATTGCTTGCCAGCAAAGGCCCCTGCAGAGGGGCACCCCTGCCCTCACCCCCGGTCTTGCTTCTTGCTGCGGTGTGCCACCTGGGGTTGGCAGCACCCCCCACTCTCTCAGCCCCCAACCATCTTCCCCAGCCCTGCTCCACAGCTCCCAAGCCCCACTTACCTCTAGGATCCAGCGGCGAAGGAAATAGCTCCATGATGGCAGCGCTTGCCCACAAAGCCCCCCAAGCAAGCATGCAGCCACCAACACCCCACACCACCATGGAGTCATGCAGCTGGTCGCTAACCTAGTGAGGAGGGATTTAAACTAGGTTCACTGGGGGATGGAGACTATCCCAGGGGGATGGGAAAAAGGACACAGGAGACCCCTCCCCGGCGTGGTCCCCCTGCGGAGCTCCAGGTTGACATACACTCGCAGAGGGCTGCCCAGGCCCCTGCCGCCTCGGCCCGGGCCAGCCGCCCCTTCCCGGGGTCTCAGGGCACCGACCCCTCCCATGGCAGGACCCAGGATGGACAGCCCATTCCTGCAAGAAAAGCCCTGAAGACAGGGTGAATTTACTTGTTTCAGGCCAGGAGGAGATGGGCAAGCCACACCTGAACAGAGCACCCGTGGAGTTCATGAGTCATGTTTATTTCCGGGTAAAAGCAGTGCGGGTGGGTGACATCATCTCAGGCTGCTGCCTGGCTGTGGACCCATTGGAGGGATCCACAATGAAGTGAAGGAGTGAGGACAGCACTGAGGGACTGCAGGAGGCACAGAAGCTGGACCTGTGATTGGGGATGGGCCAAGGCCCTACTCCCCTTGTCCTTTCTGTTCATTTTTTCTTTTTCTTTTCCTTTTATGGATTTCCCAGAGGGAGGCTGAGATGAGAGTCAGTCACAGGTGATGATCTGGGGTTAGGAGCAGCTGGGGTAGCATGGCAGGGAGCCAAACAATAATGAAAGACCCAGCTGAAGAGCAGGGATGGGTTAGCATCCTAAAGAGACAAAGGGCTAGGAGAGGTCATCAGGAGCCCAGCTGATGAGAAGAGAGAGGGAGTCAACACCAGAGGGTGAGCCAACCGACCATCAAGTGGCCATCCTAAAGGCTGGTGCATGGCTGGGGCATAGGGGAGGTGGGGCACCATGAATACCCACCAGGAAGTGTGACTGGGCCACAGGAGGATACCCCACTGAAAGAAATATCAAAGTCGTGGCAGGTGAGTTTCTGAGTTTCCCTTGGGGAGAATGTGAGCCCTCGCTGAGACTGCAGGAAGAAATGTGGTGGCCAATCACAGGCACACATTCCAATGTGGCACGAGAGTAAGGTAAGTGGGTGACCTGGAGGAAGCATAAACAGGAGGGGAAAACGGGAGGCCTTTCCATTCTTTCTAAGAAAGTAGGGCAAACAGTTAGTTAATTCAGGTGCCTGTACACAGATGCATGGAGCCTGTGAAATGATCAGGAAAAATTGCAAGTCCTTAGACAGTCACAGAAATATGATGTGATTGGAAAAACAGAGACTTGCTGGGATAGCTTGCATGACTGGAGTGTTGTCCTGGATGTGTATAAACTCTTCAGGAAGAACAGGCAGGAGAGAAGAGGAGAAGATGGTGTGATTTATGTAAAATTGCTGTATGAATGCTCAGAGCTCCACTTTGAAACTAGAGATAGGTCTGTTTAAAGTCTCTGGGTTAGGGTCAGAGGGAGGAACAAACTAGAAGGATCATAAAACACTGGAACAGGTTACCCAGAGAGGTTGTGGAATCTCTGTCCTTGGAGGTTTTTAAGATTTGGCTACACAAAGCCTTGGCTGGGATGATTTAGTTGGGTCTGGTCTTCCTTTGAGCAGAGAGTTGGACTAGATGATTTCCTGAGGTCCCTCCCAACCCTACTTTTCTATGATTCTGTAATTCTATTTAGTCTGGAGAAGAGAAGACCAAGTGAGGGACTTGATAACAGGATCTAAACACCTGAAGGGTGATTACGAACACAATGGAGCATCTGTGTACAGGCTTTATTCAGTGTCTGGAGGAATGGACTCAAATTGCAGTATAGAAATTTAGGTAGTAGGTCAGGAAGAGCTTTCTGAGCCTGAAGAAAGTCAAGCTGTGGTTTGAGTGATGATCACTTGCACTGGAACAGACAACCTTAAGAAGTCAGGTTACCTGTGGAAATTTTCAAGAGCAGGTTAGACAGACACTTAACAGGGATGGTTTAGTCAGGTTTAGCAGGGGGCTGGACTAGAGGATGTCATATGGTTTCTTCCAGCCCTATTTTCCTATGATCTAAGTCCCAATATAGTTTGACTGGATTTTCATGTAGGTTAACCAACATTTTGTATGTACTAAAATAATAAATCAGTAAGCAGTATCTGTCTTATTTATTCCAAGTAATAGAATCCAGTACTTCTGAAGACTCTCATCATCCGCTATAGACTAGTGCAGCAGAAAAGAAACTTGCCTTTTGAATGAAGAAGGAAGAAGATCCAGTTGGCCTGTGTTCACTGAAGTGTACATTTACTAGGCGTAATGTGTTGAAAGTCCCAGTGACCTCTCATACATACACCATAATCCAGAAAAATTGATGATTGTCTACTATTTAGGCTTAGATTTCTAAACTAAGCAAAGGACTATAGACACATGCATCCCACTAAAATTTTCAACTTAAGCTTGTTGGTAATTGTAACAGGTAGCCAGAGACTCCTGTTACTTTAAGAGAATGCTGCAGCAGGTTAAGCTTCCTGAGTGGGACTGGCAGCTGGGGAAAGGCTAGCTGCCAGGAAGCCAGCCGGCCAGAAACCACAGGCATAGGGGCTACCCCTGAAGACTGACCATCCTGGGAGCATGATTTGAACAGTTTTCTGAAGCATCTGGTACATGCCATTCTCGGAGAAAGGATACTGGACAAGAACAGACCAGAAAAATACTGGTCTAAACCGGTCAGGAGATTCTGGATCAATTTCAATGCAACTAACAAGGAGAGTAGGAAAAAAAGAAAAAGACGCATGCAATTTTTTTTTGTCAGCTTGGAGCAGTAATTAGAGAGAAGTGTATTCCCTACCTGTTCCTGGTATTTGCCACTAATTTAGGCTAAACACTTCTTTGGTCCACCCCTTCATGTCACGAACAGGCATTCATTACTCTAAATACCTTCTTAGGCTTTATGTAACCTGTAATAATGCAGTTTAATCACCACAGCAAGAGAGAAAAGCACAGAAAAATTAGGTTAATCAATACCACAGCAGTGTGTTTGTCATTAAGTTCAGCAAGTTTAGCATGTCATTGCTAACTACAGGCCATATACTGCCTTAGGTATATAAGTGAAATTTGACACAGATGTGGGTTCTTCATGCAGATCTAGGGCAGAATGGAGCCTTGAGCTTATACTAACCATGTACCCCCTACTGTATTCTATCACTTCAATGTCTATACAGCTTTGTGCCACAGCTACTAATGCAACATTTCCACCTGAAAATCTTAAAAGGTTTTTTGTTCCTCATTGTTAGGGATGGACAAAGCAGGTCAGATAAATGACGTCCAAGATCTAAATCAAAATATCTATTAACAAACTATAACCAAACCCTTTTTTTAAATTACAAAAATTAAAAAAAAAAAAAAAAAAATCTAACGCTATATTGGTTTTTAAGCTATGTATATCTTGGTGGTTTCCAGTTTTGACTTGGACCAGAATAAATGACAACTGTGGCTGAAAAGACTAGTGTAACCTGGGTGGTAATTGGAAGGTACCTCTTCTTCAAATGGAAAAGATGCTAGTGGGAGTGTATATGCTGTGGGGAGCATGGCTGCTTAGGTATAGGGCAGCTCTCCTTCCCTACAGAGTAGAGCAGAGCCAGAGTCACAGTGATTCTTAACTATGCACAGGTTTAATGTTACACAATAATAGATAACATAGCCATAAATTTATATACATACATACATACATATATATACACACACATTTAAATGCTATTTACAGTATAAATTCACCAGGAAAAACTCTCATTAACCCTGAACTCCAGCATAGGCCTAATTCCCTGTGGCTTTTGGGATAGCCTGCAGTCCCTGCCCCTGGTCTGGCCCCTCTAACCCACAGGGGAAGGGGGACACTCAATGATAAATCAGACCAATTACAAGAATAACAGGCAGTGATGGATTAATATATAACATACACAATAAGGTTACATCAAATAGAACCTATATATATAAAAGAACCAATACAGTAAATACAAATACAAGACAGCTGATAATCCTCTTCTAATACAATATTGAATATGCAGGAAGGTAACAGAATCCCAGAAGCACAGAAAAAGAAACAGAAACCAAGAGTGGCAAAGCAGCTGTACCCAAAGGAGAAATAAAAACCAAGTAGGGACCCTGTCACCTGATTGAATACCATTACTCTCTCAAGGTTACACAGCTAGGTGGGGCCCTAAACCAGGGAACCCGCCATAGCAAACAGGAGCCCTGAAGCCCTCCTCTTTATGCTCCAGGGTGAGTTGTCCCCTCCCAAAAGGGGCTTCCCCTAAGTTGCTTGCAGTGGAGAGGGGCCCCTCCTCCCCTGTGGGAATCCCCTTCCCAGGTGACTCGCAACTCCACGGCTTTTTTGAGGGGTTGGGGTCGTCTCTAGCGGTGTGTTGGAGCAAGATGTCCCCACCTCATTTGAATGGTCGACCCATGCCTCTCCCGGTGAGAAGGCCCAAGCTGCCCGCTCTTCTGGCCTGCTGGCCCACTCCCCGCCCCGTGCACTGAAGGGGCACCTGCCTTGGGCAGGGGAAAGAGCCCGCTCTGTGTAGTGCAACCCTGGTGCCTGGCTAGTTTAGGATCCTGTGCACCAGTGCTCCTTGCGCTGATGGTCCAGCTCCTGCCTCATGCAGGGATGGGGACCCGTGCTGCCTTGTGCAGCTGCTGTGGTCCCGTCTGCTCTCAGACTCTCCATGCACCCCATTCTGTGCGCTGGCTCTCCAGTCGTATGCACCAGTCCATGCACCAAAGGCTTCTGCCCCTGCCTCATGCTGCTGCTGTGGTCCCGTCTGCTCCTGGACCCTCTGTGTACTGACCTGTACACTGTTGTTGTGGCTCTCTCCATGGCAGGACTGAAATGCAGCCACTTGCTGCTCCTGTCCATCAAAGACATCTTCTGGGTGCTTCTGGGTCAACTGCTTCTCTGTGCTGGTCAGCTACACCAGCTCTTTGTCAGCCCTCTTCATTGCCCTGTGTTGAAGCCACCCATGTGCTTGGCACAGGGTCCTTTATTCCCTCTGGAGGCTTCATCCCAGATTGAGAATGGACCAATGAGGAAGCCTGAGGGGTTAGTTCCCTTTCAGTTCCTCTCTTTAACCTCGCCCCTGGGCCAGGGCAGGGCTGCCTTCCCCTGACTGGTGGGGAAGGAAAAACTGTCTCCACCAATGGAACATGAGCCCTTCAGGCTTGAGCTAACAGTCTGGGCTGCCAGGGAGCCTACCAGCCAGCCCACCACGCTACTCTCTTAGAGATATCGCTATTGGAAGGATTGCTTTTTTGGTATAAGGCTAGGTGTATACTTGCGGAGTTGGACTGTGTCTACACCACAAACTTACCAGGCATTGCCAGTCAGAAAAAGCCATCAAACACTCCTTCTGAATCAGAAGGTAGTCTGTATTGTAGAGCTTGACTATTTGAAGGATCATTCCCTGCCATCGTTAAGTTTGAAACACTGACATCTCCTTAGAAACAGAAAAGATAATTTCAGGCTAGATACACCAGGTTGGAAATCCCTTGACTTCCTGAAGCCAACAGATTAATAATCACAGCAGCATTGAATTAACTTTTCATTTTTCTTAGGTAAATTCTATGCAAATTCACAATGAGTGGGTCATTTAAATGAGAAGTTACAAATGAAGACCTGGATGTTCTCAGTTATCACTAAGGACCCGTTCTGCAAAATTGGTGGTTTGTTCCAGCGTCTTTGGCCTCAAACTTTCCCTTATCCAAGCTTGTTTTTATGTCTTATGAGATGGTTGGTTTCTTCTTCTAACTTCAGTTTGGAGATTGGCCAAAATGAAGACTGCATATTGGTGATTATTGATATTATATGAAGAATGACTGTCATTTTATAAATCAAGTTGCTCACTTCTGTCACATGAAACAGAATGTGGTTAAAGGGAATTCAGCAGGTATTGTATAGTCTCCCTAAGATATTTTTTAAGATACTATAGCTAGGATTTGTTGTATATAAAATTAGTGTTCATAGGCAGAGCTCAGACGACTTGGACATGAAGATCAGACAAACAAAGAAATCTGAAGTCCAGATCTCCAGGTGGTTTAAATAGGTACATCTCCACAGACAGAACTCTGTGTAGACTTACATCATCTAAGTAACTGGCCTTGTATAATTCTTGCTTACCTTAAACTCTTTGATCTAGAAGTTAGGTTAGCAATCTCAATAAATTCACGTGTTATGAGATTTCTGCTGTATCTGAATTGTATTTTTATCTTAGTAAAGGCAAAAGGGTTAGTCCTAACATAAAACAAGGATAGGTAAAAAGTGACTTATGTGAACCAACAAGAATATTTAAAAGAGAATAACTGATAAAAGAAGAGTTAAGACATGTACTCCCCACTTCTTCCTCCTGTATTTTAAACTGAAAATGGAAACTGAATTTATATTACAATTTTTCTTTCTAAAGATGGTTAGAAAAAATGTCAATTTTCCCCTCACGTTTTTATGCTTTTCAGAATATCCACTTTCAGATTAATTGATTCTAATGTCAAAGGGATCATTATCATCATTTAGTCTGGCTTCCTGTAAAATGCAGACTTCTGGAGGCAAATCAGCCTCCAATATGCTTTGAGGCAAATTAGCTATGTACTGTATAATTGTTTGGAATGCTCTCACTGTTCATTTCCAAATATTGTTTGTTACTAGGCCACTGTTATAGTTATGGGTAAAATTGGAGTGTTTTGCCAGTAACTTCAATAGGGTTGGGACTTCACTCTTCATGTAAACTATTTATAAATCACTCTACTATCCTTGCATATGCCAAACTCCTATTCAAGTTGATGGGAACTGAGTTTAGAAGGCCTGTGGGACTGACCACCCAAGCTCGATTGTGCTAAACTTTCATGTAGCATGGGAGTAAATTTCTTCATATGCAGAAATGTTTGCAAGATCAATGCCAGATCTCAGAACAATAACTCTGACTTGTAAGTATTTTTAATTGTTTAAATGAATTCTTGTTGTTAATCCTTTACTTTTTAAAACTTCATTAGCAATACGTATTTAACAATATATATGGAGAAATGTCAGGCTCTTTTCACCAAACACTTGCCATCTTACTGATTAGTACTACATCCTTGCACTGGAAAAGACTAAGATGGATACTGTTTCACCCTCTAAGGCCTCTAAGTCACTAAATATGATCTCATTTGACCTTGCACAACCAAAAATCTCTTCAGGCTCCTAGATTCCTAATGTGCCTCCATCTTGTCCAAGGTATCCACATTAGGCTAACTGTACATGCTTAAAACACCTGACTTCTACCTATACCTAATAGAATAACTAATTTCTACCTCCGAGGACTTTTGCAATCTTTTCCCTGTGCCTGAAGAAGCATGCTTGTGCCCAAAACCTTGCAAATTATTAAAAAAAATTTTTTTTGCAAAAATCTAGATGGTCTAAAAAAAGATCACCTCTACCATGAGTTCTGATTCCTTTTGCCTCTAGACCAATACAACTACAACCTGGATACCTGACAGAATACCTAACGGCATTTATATTCTGTTGTGTTCAAATTCCTGCTGAGAAAGAGCAAATTCTCTGTATAAGTCCTGATACCTTTATTAAAAAAATCTACGTGTCTGTCTGATGTTGAAGTGAAGTCAGGGAGAGGTGCGGGGAGTTGTCCATGTTTTGCCCAGTACTTTTGTGCTTCAGGAACTTGCTCAGGAAGTAAGAGACCTGGATTCTAGGCCTACCTCACCCTGGTGAGATTTGAGCCCTCATCTTTCTTTCAGGAGGATGGCCTAACCACCAGATCATGAGAAAGGCCAGACTGCAATTGTCCTCCACTTCTCCTGTTGAACCTGGGCAATCAGGTAGAACAGAATGAAAGATTCATAAGGTTAGGAGGGCATGGAAATTGCCTGACTTAATAGCCCACTCAGAAGAGCACTGCCAGGTGAGAGAGGTTGTCTTGTGCCTTGCTGCCAAGGTTGTTTCTAGTTTTTTAAAAATCAAACTAATGGGTGTCTAACATAAATGCATAAACAGTGCAGGAAGCTGATAAAGGAAATGTGACACTGTAGTGATAAGGACACTGAGGTAGAAAGGGAGAGTCCTGGTCTCCAGTCATTACTCTTGGACTATTTGTGCCCTTTTCACTCATTAAAGTGGAGAATGAGCCTCAGAGAAGGCAGGGCTACTATCTCAAAGGGGACTTCTCCAAGCTGAATCCAAGTAAACCAGCTTTGGCATTAGAGACCTAGATCAAACTGTTTCCCAACTTGATGAAAGTAGGTAAGTCTACTTATAACCCAGTACAGACAACTGGAGAGACATGCATCTCTCTTTGGTTGTAATAGGATCAGCCTCTATGGCAGGAGTAGACAATTATTTTGACTGGCAGTCCACTTAATGAATTTTGGAGACCTGTTGAGGCCACATCCATCTCTCTCTCTCCCTTCCCGTATCTCTCTTCTCTTTCTCTTCTCGGATTCTCTCTTGGATTCTCTCTCTCTCTGTCTTTGATTCTCCCTCTCGCTATCTCTGTTGTTCTGCCTTTCTTTTCTCTCTCTTCTCTTGCTCTCCCTCTCTCCCTCCCACTAAAACCTGGCTGAAGCTGTAGTTCTCCAGAAGCCCTGAAACTCTGTTGTGGATCCAGATGGGAATTTCCACCATGGCAGGCAGGCAGCAGCATCTGCTGTGGGAGCAGCCAGCAGCTTCCAGAGCCCCAACACAGAACCTGCCGATGGTGTCCCAGGTGACACCAACTCCTGCTCAACTCAGCAGCAGCTCCTGCCTGGGTCCATGGCTAATGTTATCAGCAGGTTCCAGGAAGGGAGTTTCTATTGTGCTGGGAGGGTGGTGGCATTAGCCGTGGATGCCACAGGCAGGAGCTGCATTGGGGCTCCTGAACCTGCTGGCCCTGTTCATAGCTGATGTCACTATCCACCTGCTGCAACAGAAGCCTCTCAGGGACATAGCTGATACCCTTCATCAGCGGCTGATGCTGCTGGGCAGAAGCAGTCCCACCCACCCTCTTGGAACCTTGTGGTGGCCAGAGCTGCCAGCCACCTTCAAGCCAGATCCAATGAACTGATGGTCATCCACCCACAGGATGAATCAAGTCTGTTGGTGGGCCACATCCAGCCTCTGGTAGGCATTATATTGCCCACTATTGCTCTATGGGGACACCTGGCATCCCACTGAGAGAATGGAAGATCTATGTGCCCTAAAATTGGAATAGAATCATTCTCTTGAGCCTTTGATATGTTAAGGCGAGTAGGAGTAGTCTTAGGTACATTAGAGGTGATATAGGATCTTGGCCTAAGTTTATGTTGGTGGATAAGTAGGTTGAGAGAGGGGAGACTGAGACAGAATCCCAAACAGGAAAATCCTATATATAATAGAATATTTGCTTTCTTAGCAGATGTTGATTTCCCAGCATAATAATGCAACTAAAGTGTCCAGATGATCCTGTGTGAGTTAAAGATGGAGTGAGCTTTTTGCTAAAGGGCAAAGTCAAGAAATTTGAAAAGGAATCCATCTGTGCTTTTCATGGAAATTATCAAAGGAATTTTATACATTACAAGCCATGTTTCAAAAGTAGTGAGAGTCTAAAAGGGACTGTAAAACAATGAAGGTGGCAGGAAGGCCACTTTGGACCACCTGGTGATTCTCCCCATCTTGGGAGGGACAGGGGAACTTTCAAATGTTGGCAGCCTTGTAGCTCATGTTGATAGAGACAGACCAACTCCTCAGAGTGCTTTATTCTGGCAGATAATAATAAATCTACTGGGTATTATAATAGGTCCTGATGTTCCCTGGATAACAGCCAATGGGAAAAGCATTTATCTACCATGTGCATCTACTTAAAAGCTGGAACAAATCTTCATTTTTATTAAGCAAGTCACTCACTCATGGCCTCGATTTTTGTATTGCAAGTGAAAATGAATTTCTGGAGCATTACTATTGTAATTATACTCTTTTCTGGCAGATATGCTTTAAGAAGCCAGCATTATCTTATTATAGAATGAAATGTTAACCATTTGGCAGCAAAAACTACAAGAAAAATATTTTGTATTGTTCTGAAAACCAACTGTGTCACCATTTTTGCACTTTCTCATCCAAATTCATGCAAGTGATGTAGTGCCACATGATGTGATGATGATCTAACTAAGAGGAACAATCATCCTTATGAATTGTGAAGTATGAAACCTGAGAGAAATGAGAATTGAGAAAGGGTCCATTTGCTAAGATTTAGAAGGTTTTTATACTTATAGTGATTTTGTGGAGTTTTCAAAAGATATATCACATGGGAAAAAACAGGGATTATTTGGTATCCACAATACAATTCACAAACATAAAATATCACTACATTATTATATATCATCAGACTAGAAAAAAAACAGTGCTATGAAACCAAAGCTTTTTGGAACCCATTTAAGAAAAGTTTTTGCTAGATTTCCAAGACAGTTTGGAATGATGTACGAAGTGGCTGCTGATCTGTCATGTCATAACTTGGCATGTACTTTGTGGAGGTCCATGTGAACTTCGATTTCATAGGAACACAGGATCATTGTAGCGCTGGAAAGGCCCTCATGAGATCATCTAATCCAGCCCCCTGCTCTAGCCAGGACTGTCCCTGACTAAACCATCACAATGAAGTATCTGTCCAACCTGCTCTTGAAAATTTCCAAGGATGCTGGGGTGCCTTCTTGTGGATTCTCTCAGGAATCAGGTAAGGGAGCTGCAGGAGGAGGTAGATCACCTCAGAAACATCTGCAAGCATGAGGCCTTCCAGTATCATGGAAGAGGAACAGCCAGAGAGGGCACTGGAAGACACAAAATACACAGGTACATTGGAAGGTGAAAGCTGGCAGCTTATCACTTCTGGTGACAGACAGCACTGCTCTGCTGAACCTGTATCTCTTCAGTTGGAGAACAAATATGATGCCCCAGCATTAGATGAGAAGGAACCCACTCCAGTGACAGGAAAGGCCAGGCCATACATCCTGGGGGAGGGGGACAGAGGGAATCAAGATCAAGAGGAAGCAATGGGTGGTGGCAGTAGATAACTCCCTCCTGTAGGGCACGGAGGCATCCTTCTGCGAGTCTGATCTGCTGGCTCAGGATGTCTGCTGCCTGCCAGGAACTCGCATTCATGACACCATGGAAAGGCTGCCCAGACTCATCTGGCCCTCTGACTACTATCCCATGCCACTGTGTGTGGGCATTAATAACACTGTAAGGGGTGATCTTGAACAGTCAAAAAAAAATTCGAAAGGACTTTCTCTGGTTAGTGGCCTAGCAGATCAGGAAGGAATAAATAGACACAGAGACAGCTGCTGGAGAATATAAATCCATTCATGAGCTTCTCATATCATGGAAATAGGACTTCCGTAATATAGACCTACATATATACCTTTGTTGCTTTAAGAAGTCTTTTGTGTTTTGTCTATGATTTGTTTTTGAACACTATTTTGGTTTGAAAAAGCTGCCTTGGGACCCTGCCTATGTTGCTAGTTGTTAGCCTCTGAAAGGAAAAACAGGAGGTAGTTGTACCCAGATGGCCATACTATGGTAAGTGTGACTTATCCAAAAGGGTAATTAAGTAATGAATTAATAACTTGGGGCCCAGCCTAAGATGGAGAAAAAAAAGAGGGTTCCATTGAAGGAAAGGTAAAGGCTTCCAATCTGGACTCTCGACAGGGATGCTCTTAGAGGCCACATCTACACAAGTGTGGATGTTTGGTTCCCTGAGGACAACTCTGTGCCTGCTACTTGTCCCCGGGGAATGCCTGTGCCACACACCCTCTGGCACACAGCAGGTTACCCCAGGTGGGGTAGAGGAGGCTGGGGCCAGTACTAGGCTGGCCCCAGAAGCCTTACCTGGGAACCTGGGGGCACCCTGGGGCTGTGGCAGTGGCAATCCTGCAGCTTGGAGCCTGGCTACCAGCCAAAGTGTGGCTCCAGCTGGCCAGGCTCCAGTTTTGGGTGGTGCATACTCTCCTCACATGGGCTGCCCTTATTTATTTCTTTTTTGGGGTGCTGTTTTTTTTTTACCCCAGGATCTGCCAGGATTAAAATCTGCCCGCTGTGCTGCTACCTTGCAGCACAGAGAACACCTAGATGTGTGATATGTGGTGTCACAGATGAGTCTGCAGAGCCATATACTGCACAGCTGTGCTCATTGGATATGGCCAGAGAGGCCAGAAATGCAGATAGCCCAGGAAGAACAGACCCAACAGTCAACCAATTTAAATATGATCCATTGCTGCTCATGTCATGACTAATATCTCCTTCAACCCTTACTTTTGCTGTTGCTTCACTTGTTGCACCAGACCTTGCCAATATATTCACAGGTGCCCTATTACAGCACCTTTCTCAGTCTTTTTCTGTCCTACTAGCACACTTGAGTCAGCATCTTCCTCTACTGTTTCCTGCTGTTGTGATTACCAAAAATACATTAACAAAGGACTTTCCACAACCCCACAAAGAACCAAAATATGCTGATTGAACTTTGCCTGGGGTATTTTTTCACATAGCTCTAACATCTGTAATGTTTTAAAATAATTATTCTATTTATATTACTATAGTAATTGCTGCTACAGTAATTAGTTAACAAACATTAGGAGATGATGTCTGAGCCTTTATCAATAATCAGGTTATCTACTATGTCACAGAGATAATGTAGAATCACTTAACAGGAAATGTAATCATTTAAGGAAGAACAAGTTAAAACTGTGCTGTAGAAAAACATCCTGTGAAGGGCTCAGAAACTCCTACAAGGTGCAAGGCATTTTCATCAAATACTCAATTCAAGACTCATAATCAGGCCAATTATGATATAAATTCTAGAGTAAATATTGAAGCTTGTGCTAAACCAAAATACAATTTTACCCCTACGCATAAATGCTAAATAATTTGAAACTAGTGTCTGCCATTAAACAGTCTGACACAATAAGTTAGTGGTATTCAGCATACAGGTCACTGGCTGAATCCAGGCCTCAAAGTGACTGGATGCAGTTTGCAGCACAGGAAATCAGTAGCATGTACTTTGGTCTGGTGCACCCCCTGCTCTGTCCTGTGCCATGCTGCTGATCCCCTTCACAACTCTCCCTTCTCTGCTATCTTCATCTCTCTCTCTCTTCCTTCTGATATTAGCATCCACCCTCTATCTCTCTTCCCGCTTCCTCTACTGGAGGGGAATGGTGACCTGTGGTGCAGTTTGGTCTCAAGCACCCACCCCACCACTCTAAAAAGTTGAGCTCCACTGTAGTAAATGATGTGATGAGAGCTATTTCATAACATACAGGTCACATCTATATGAGACGCTAATGGCGCAGTTATAGATTATACTGCTAATATGCTACTATGTAGTATCATTAGACTACTGTGCAGTAGCATCACTAAAAAGGTGTGTACCAGTGCTACTGTGCAGTAACTCCACTTACTGCACATTTAGTACTTGATTATACAACTACAAATTTAATGCACAGTAACCATTGCACATCAATGAATGTGTAGATGTGTCCACATTGTTGCAAAGCTCAACACTTTACTCTTTATTTATTATTGTTTTATATTTGACTGATTTTACATACTTTAAATATTTATTTACATATGTGCCATAAGAGTAGAGAACCTGCTGTAGATTTCCCAGCTTCAGTAACTAGTAACTAAGAGATCAGTAACTGGCCAGCTTCAACAGGACAATTGAAATAATTTATTTTTAAAACTGGAAGAAACTCTTATTCTGAGGTTCTGGCACTTTAGGCTATTAAAGACATTGAGAAAATTCCTTCTATTTTCTGAAGTTCTGCTGCCACCACATCTCATTGCAGGTACTGAGAATAATGGGGACATACCTCGCTCTGGTATTCTGGCACATGCAATTCTACCCAGTCAGTGTTATCTCCCAGCACTGTAAGGACCTACTTAGCTTTGCCAAGAGGTGTGCACACCCTTATATAACCATGTGAACTACTGATCTTTGTCTATGGCTTCTGTGTTGTAGTATAGCACAGAAGTGGACATGCAGTAAAACAGCTTCTGAAAAAGCATAACTAGTGTGAAAATGTGGCCCTACTGGCACTTACACTGATTCTGTAACATTGTTTTTATTCCAAACACTCAGTTCAGTTCTCACATCTTTGATACATAGTCTGGTATAAACCTTCTGCTAAGTGATTAAATATATGATAGATCTATGTATTATATATACAATAACCATATGCTGAATATTATAGTCATACACCATATATCAGAAACATGCCCTAAACCACATAGAACAGTGGTGATCAAGTCAAGTCTTTTAAGCACTGTATAAAAAATGAAGAGTTTAAGTTCTGCAATAATATGTATGTGCATATATTTATGCAGTATTTAAAACTGTTCATTTGATCACAGCTGTTCCATTTGGCTTGCAGATGTATTTGCATTTTAATCTGTAAAACGTCAAGCCTGTGGAGACCTTGTCTGGTGTAACTATAAAAAGCATCTTTTCAAGGTATAATTTTCCATTTGCTCAAGAATTGCTGTGAACTTGGGTGTGAAGTTAAAGAATCTTCCATCATGTTGTATAACTAAGTGAAACTATTTGTCCTCCTGACCCTCATGAGAAGTATAAATGCTGACAGAATAAAATGGCTGTAAAGAGAACAGCGCATAATTAAAGTCAACTTATTCCAAATACCCATGGTACAGCTCAAATTGAGGAAGCCTAATATTTAAGAGGATGTAATTAAGAAGGCAGTCTCTTTGTTTAATATGTCTTTGTATTTCTTTGTCAAGCAATTTTGATTGTTTATATTCAGGTCAGCTCCTGAATATAACTTGATAGGAAAAGAAATTCTGGCATCCACTTGGGCACTGATTGTTTAATGTGACTACTATTAAAACAAAATGGTCTGCAATAGCCCTATTACTGCTATTCTGAAGAGAACTCTTCAGATTAACACACTGTCCTGATTTATTCTTTTTGCTAGAATATGAACTTCAGTCTTGCAAATAATTGGTCGTGTTCGAGTGATGTAGCTGTGATGGTCCAGGAATTATGTGAGAAGCAAGGATTTCTTAGGGTGATATCTTTTATAGGACAAACTACACAGCTGGGATAGTTAGACAATCTTTCAAAAGTGTGACGTTCTCCAAAAGGTCTCTTACATTTAAAGCTTGTCTAACTATCCCGAACATATAGTTGGTCCCATAAAAGATGTCACCATAAAACAAGTGTCAAATGTACGGCCTGCAGGTCATCCAGCCCACAGCTTTGATAGAAAAGATTTTCCCCACAGCTATACCCAAGTGCATGGGTGAATGCCAGGTTGCTGAGGTTCCAGCAGTACTGTGGGTAGAGGACTGATGACATGGCTTATTTCATAAAATCACAGAAAATTAAGGGTGGAAGGGAGCTCAGGAAGTCATCTAGTCCAACCTCCTGCTCAAAGCAGGACCATCCCCAACTAGGTTATTCCAGCCAGGAATATCTGTGGCAGCAGCCAAGTACTCAGGATGCAGGACTTTTTCTGCTGGGTTGTGGACTGGAAGGGAGGGGAGGGGGGTTGGGGCAGGGCATGGGAGGAGCAAGGGCCCCATTTGGCCTGGGGCTAGCCCCACACCATTTATCTGCCCCATGGACAATCCCACACCACTCATCCAGCCCACAGGACCAGATGAGTTTCACACCCCAGCTGCAAAAAATCCTTGTCTCTTGCATATAGTTAACACTTAACTTACTGAATGATTTTTGAGAAAAGGAAGAACCTATCCACCAGAACCTTCTCTTAAAAGTCAAAATGAACTTAAATAGCCCCGCCCCCCACACCTAGTATAAAACATTTCAATTAACTCTTGCTTCTGATAATGTAGTTAGTCTGTAAACTCTTTGGAGTAGGGGAAATCCTTTAGTTCTCCTGTGCATGTTGTGCCAGCCCCTGTAGCACCTGACAGGTCTATGATGGAGGTTCCAATAAGTTACTACAATAGAAATAATAAATATTATTATTCCATGTATATTTACAAATCCTAATGGCAGCTAGACATGCTGTCCAGTATCACCTTCACTTGCAGGCCTGTAGGACACCACCTGCCAGCTGACTTGAGCTAGACTAATTCTAATTAGAGTTCTACACACCCACGCTTTCGTCTGCCACAACTTGGTGTTTAAAGGAATTGGTTCAGTACCTGGGTGTGTAGTTCACTTAGTCATCCCACGAGGTCCTACATTCCTGAGGGCTTCACCACCCCTACACCCTCGCCCGTTCCACCGGTATCTGATTGGCCACTTGGTCCTTCCGTGTGACCTCCATTCCAGGAAGAAAAAAACAAAGAAAAACAAAACCAAGCACTCCTGGCCTGGATTATTTTTCCTTTTAGCAGAGCACAAGCAAAATTGATGGTGAGGTCAGTCCCTTTTTTCTTCCACCACCATCTCTTTGGTGGCTCTCCCCAAGCCTCTTACTGAGGTTGTCATGATGCCCCTCATCCCATTCGATCCATCTGCAACACCATTTTTTTTTTAGCCTGTGCCCCTTTTAGGACTTTACAGTACCAAATTTTCAGAATGCCCCTCCATTAGAGCCTTTACAGTACCTCATCCTGGGCTCTGTTGGCTCCTGGCATGGTAACAAGCAGTTCCAAGTACTGTTGGGTCAACAGTCCTCTCTCTAAGTTACCTCTGGTGAGCTCACTCTCCGGAGGAGTCTCCTACCGGCTCTCCACGTTGCTCTCAAAGTTCCCTGCAGCATGTCTCAGCTCGATCTTCCTTGTTCCGGTTTCACACTCCCCACTCTTGCCTGTTCCAGGCTCTTCTTTATACCAGTGTTGGAGTTCCCAGCCCCTCCCCCCAGAAACACCTGGGTAAGGAGGGTTTTTGTAGGGCTCTTTGGGGCTGTGGGTCTGGGGCCACTGAGCCTTTGTTTAGCCCTTGTACTTTTGAATCCTGTGACCCTCTCTCTTTCTCACACATGCCAATATGAAAACACATTTGTAAAAACCACTACTATAGCGTTCCTGACTTGACAGGTAATTTATGGATAAGAGTAGAAAATTTGGGGGAAATGTTTTTTTTTTTTTTAAATCTAAGTCAAATTTGTGAATTGAAGAGTTTCAGGAAAAAAATAGAATTGTCAATTACATATCTTTTAGAATATTGTAAGACTACATTAATAGTTATAAAGTATTTTGATGTTCTAGCATGACATTGCTAATACATAAAATGTTAATTTCAACTCTTTCTTCTGACCTGATAAGGATGTTCATGGCAAATTAAAATCCAAACAGCTGGGCAGTCTCCTCAGTGTATGACTTTTCATGATTTCTTTTATCATATATAAATCAAATAGAGGGCATTATCTTTTGAATAAACTACAGAACACCGTATTCTCCTGTATCCTAGCTAGAGGTGAGTGGAGGGACAGAGCTTCATTAAGGAGAACATTTTGTCAACTGTTCTACCATTTTTCAGTCTTCTTTGACACTTTCCTGGATTTCAGTATTGTATATTTTACATCTATATCCAAACTTGTTAGTCAAAAGTCAGGTCAACTCTAATAAAATTGTGCACACGATATTTCACTATGAACCAAGGCAGAATATTGCATGCAGCAGGATCTGATGGTATAACCTATCAAAACTGATAGGCTTCAAGTTGAACAACCACTATGTGACAGCAATGATAATAATCTTTGCTGAACAGATCTAACGAAAGCAAATAAATGCACCAAAGACAATACCAAATAGAGTTTTGCCTATTTTTTTACTAAAAGATGCTGTTTAATAGGTAGCAGTTTGCCAGCTATACTCCTTTAGGTTAGGAAGGACCAGAAAAAACCTCCAAAACAAAACCCTGGGTATTAGCAGAGTCCCAGTTGCTATGTCACAGCCCTGCCCTGAAGGGTCTAGTCTTAGAGGTAAAAGAGCAGTGAAGTCCTTAGTCTCTTTGTTGAGACAAGTAAAGGGGAGAAAAGAGGAAATATAAGACTGAACTCTGATGTACAGTTCCTTTGATTATTACTCCCTGGTATAGAATGGATTTCTATTTATCTAGATGAACCATTACTCTTTCATAGGATATGTTTAAAAAACCTGTACAAACACGAGCTAATCACAATCATATGAGGAAGGTAGATAGGTAGTATTATCCCCATTTTAGAGAGAGAAAGGGATTGAGGGGAAGAGATCAACTGAATTATTTCAGAGTGGCTGTCAGCCAAAATATTGTGCACCTGTCAAGTGCTTATTACAATGTGCCTTAATTTTAAGCCAGTGGTTTGTGGAACTTAAATACACTACTTAATAAAAGAGGAGTAGGTAATGTTTTTATTCTCTTCTCACTAATCTGTGACTTCCACAAAGCTTCCAGGAGTAGAAAGACCCATAACTTGATTGAAACTCATTTCATTATATGTCAAAGAACTGATCCAGAATCATTCTTTAGCTTCCAGTGGCTCTATTCCACAATGATAAAGAAGGAAACATATTCAAAATTCAAATCCGGCCCTCTGACTACTACTCCATGCTTTTTATCCATGTGGGCACAAATGACCACCAGGTAGATCAAACATGGCAAAAGGACTCTGGGTCCAAGTGTGAAAGGGACAAGGGTCAGGGGGTGTTCTCCTTAATTCTTCCAAGGGGAAGGGCCCGACAGAAGTGGACACATCCTGCAGATCAATGCATGGCTGTGCAAATGGTGTCACCAGCAGCACTTTGGCTTCTTTTTCTTTGACCACTGGAGTTTGTTCCAAGGATTGTGAAGACAGGGAAGAGCATCTTCACAGACAGACTCACTAACCTGGTAGTAGGCAATCGTCAGCCCTTCTGGATCATGTTGTATGTGGGAGAAATCACCCAGTACTTCAAAGCATATAGCTAGACAGGGGTATGGATGAGTGGAGGCTGCCCAGACCTTTCATCCCCTATTTTAGACAAAATCCAAAGGCCAGACTGAGTGCTGACATTCTGTGCCTCAACGACTAGAGCTGTATATATATCTAGAAATTGAGCCCAGGCCTCACTGTATGATAGACAAGGATTTTACCACTAAACTACAGGGGACCCCTTCCTAATGTGGTAAGGAGGGCTTTAAACTAGGTTTGCCATGGGATGGAGACAAAATTCCTGAGGTAAGTGGAGAAGTGGGCAACCTAGAAAAAGTAAAAATAGGAGAGAGCAACAGGGAGGCCTCTTCATTCTTCCTGAGAATGTAGGGCAATCAGCTAGTTACCTGAGACATCTGTACATGCAAGCATGGAGCCTGGAAAACAAGCAGGGTGGAAGTTCTTGAATAGTTACAGAACTATGACATGATTGGAATAATAAAGACATGGTGGGATAGTTTGCATTACTGGAGCACTGTCATGGACGGGTATACACTGTTCATGAGGGATAGGCAAGGGAGAAAGGGAGGAACAATTGTGCTTTATGTATGTAACAGGCTGGCTGTCAGGCTCACCAGCAGCCTGGATTGTTAGCTTGAGCCCGAAGGGCTCAGGCTCCCATTGGTGGAGGCAGTTCCCCTTCTCCACCAATCAGGGAATGACAGAAAGAAGGCAGCTCCAATCTGACCCAGGGGCAAGGTAAGAATGAGGACCTGAAATGGAACTAACTCCTCGAGCTCTCTGATAGGTTCGTTCCCAATCTGGGGGCAGAGCCTCCAAAAGGAATAAAAAGCCACCATGCCCAGCACACGGGTGGCTTTGATGTGGGACAACAAAGAAGGTTGATGAAAAGCTGGTGTAAATCACCAGCAGGGTGGAACAGTTGCCCCAGAAGTGCCCAGAAGACATCTTCACTGGACAGGAAGCAGCAAGCTTCCTAGCCACCTGTTGCAGAGAAAGCCATGACAGTGGTGCGTAGGTCAGTCCAGGGAGGGTCCAGGAGCAGATGAGAGGGTGGCAGCTGTACAAGGCAGCACGGGTCCCCGACCCTGCATGAGGCAGGGGCAGAAGCCCTTGGTGCATGGACCAGTATGCAGGGTTGGGGAGCTGGTACATGGAGGGTCTGGGAGAAGATGGGACCATGGCAGCTGCATGAGGCAACAGCTGAGCTCCATTTGGTGCATAAAGTGGTGCATGGGGGGCGCTGACAGAGCTGAAAGGGACCCAGCGAGTGCACAAGACAGTGCAGGTCCCTGATCTCGCAAGAAGCAGGAGCTAGGCTATTAGTGCACAAAGTGGTGCACAGGGCCCTAGAGCTGATGGAATGCCAGGGCTGGGCAGTGTGGGCTTTTCTCCCCCTGCATGAGGCAGGTGCCCCTTTGGACCAGAGTGCAGTGCACATGGTAGAGAGTGGGCTGACAGGCCAGAAGACCTACATGAGGCAGCTCAGGCCTTCCTGCCGTGAGTGGCATGGGTCGACCACCCCAGTGAAGGGTGGTGGGGGAAATGCCTCACCCTGCAACACACCGCTGGAGACAAGCCCAAGCCTTCACAGATTTCATAGACATTAGGGCTGGAAAGGACCTCAGAAGATAAATGAGTCCAGCCCCCTGCCCCAGCTGGGGTCATAGGATCCCAGCAAGTAAACATCCAAATTTCTCTTGAAGGTGTTCAAAGTAGGTGCTTGAATCACCTCCGATGGCAGGCTATTCCAGACCTTGGGGGGCTTGGATTGTAAAGAAGTTCTTCCTTATGTCCAGCCTGAAACAGTCCTGAATGAGTTTGTGACCATTTGACTTTGTCATCCCTTGGGACGCTCTGGTAAACAGATGCTCCCCCAGATCCTGGTGAGCACCCCTTATAAACTTATAGGCAGTCACCAGATCATCCCTGAGCCTGCAGTTTTCCAGGCTGAAGAGTCCCATAGTTCTCAGCCTCTTGTCATAAGGTCCGTTTTCCTGACCTCTGTTTATGCATGTGGCTCTCTTCTGGACTCTCAAGATTCTCCACATCCTTTTTTTGAATTGTGGAGCCCAAAATTGGATGCAGTATTCCAGCTGCGGCCTCACCAAGGCCGAGTACAAGGGGAGAATGATGTCCCGGGATTTGCTTGAGAAGCATCTATGAATGCAAGCCAGCATTTTGCTTGCTTTACTAGCTGCAGCATCACACTGATGGCTTATGTTCATCTCATGGTCAATCATCCAGCGTAAGGTGGCAAAGGGCTGCAGCAAGGCAACAGCCCTAGACTTTAGGAGGGCTGACTTCAACAAGCTAAGGAGGATCGTTGGGGA
>NW_017728947.1:84140650-84176561 GCF_001723895.1 Crocodylus porosus | reverse complement strand
GTGCTCTTTCCTGCCAAGGCAGGGGGTCGGACTAGATGATCTACCTAGGTCCCTTCCGACTCTAGCTACTATGAAACTATGACCCCCAAGTCCTTTTCATCTGTAGTGCTAGCCAGCGTAGCATTGCTGAGCCTATAAGCCCCTGACGGGAGGGGACAGTTTGCCCTGGGACATAAAGAGGGATCCAGAGCTCCTGTTTTATGGGGGTTCCCTAGTTTAGGACCCTGCCTAGCTAAGTAAACTTTTGTTTTATTAGGTGATGGGGTCCCTGCTTGGGTTGGTTATTTCTTCTTGGGCCCATCTTCTGTGCTACTGTTGGGTTCTGATTTTTCTGAGGTGCTGGGATTCTTGTTGTTATTCTGCATCTTTATTATTGCATTAGGAGAGGATTATCCCTGCATTTGTATTTACTGCATTGGTTATTTTATGCATATGTGTTCTCTCATGTAACCTTATTGTGTGTGTCTATATATTGACCCATCACTACCTGTTATTGTTGTTATTGGTCTGTTGATCAACCTCAGTCTTATCACTAAGTGCCCCTTCCCCTGTAGCCTGGAGGGCCCTGTTGAGGGGCATGGGCTGCAAGCTAACTTGAAAGTCACAGGGAATTAGGTCTATACTTGAGTTCACAGTTAGTTAGAGCTTTTGTTTGGGTGAATTCATATTTGTAAATAGCATATATATAAGTTTATGGCTGTACATTATCTATTATTGAGTAACATTAAATCTGTACATAGTTAGGAATAACTGTGACTCCTGGTCTGCTCTGCTCTGTAAGGAAGAAGGTAAGCTGGCCTATAGCTAGGCAGCCACACTCCCCACAGCATCCATACTCCCGCTAATATCCCTTCCATTTGAAGAGGGGTTGCCTTCCACATACCACTTGGGTTACATGTACAAGAGCTGTATGCTTGTTCAGAGCTCTGGGATGAAACTGGAAAAAGTCATGTTGAAAGCCTCTGGGTTAGGGTCAGAGGGGAGAGCACCAAGGGTGACCAGAAGGATGAGGTGGATAATGTTTTCTTCAAATAGCTGGCAGAAGTTTCCCAATCACAGGCCTTTGTTTTCATGGGGGACTAAAATCTCACCTGACACCAGCTGGGAGGGTAATACAGCAGTGTACATGCAATCCAGGAAGTTTTGGAGAGTGCTGGGGAAAACTTCCTGATGCAAGTATTAGAGAAGCCAACTAAGCACCACGCTCTTCTTCTCACAAACAGGGAAAATTTGCTGGGAAATATAGAAGTCGGGAACCAGTGACCAGTCCAGGTTCCTGAGGAAAGGAGAAAAGAACAACAGAGTAAGGACCCTGGAATTCAGAAACGCAGATTTCAACATACTCAGGAAACTGATGGGCAGGATCCCCTAGAAAGCCAGTTTGAGGGGGAAAACAATCCGGGAGAGCTTGATTGTATTTTACAGAAACATACTGAGGACACAGTTATGAAAGATCCTGATGCACAGGAAGTTTAGGAAGTATGGAAGAAGACCAGCTTTGCTTAGTAGGGAACTTTTCAGTGATATAAAACACAAAAAGGAAGCTGACAAGCAGTGGGAACTTAGACAAACAACTAGGGTTGAGTATAAAAGCATTGCTCGGGCATGCAGGGATATCAGGAAAGTCTTCATCAGTGGTCAGCGATGGATGGAGTGAACCCTCAGCAGTTTTGCAGATGACACTAAAGTGGGAGGAGAATTAGATATGCTAATTCTAATAGGATTCAGAGAGACCTACACCAGTTGATAGGATAGGATTCAGAGAGACCTACACCAGTTGAAGGATTAGACCAAAAGATACATTATGCATTTCAAGAAGGACAAAGTGCAAAGTCCAACACTTAGAATGGAACAATCCCATTCACCGGTACAGGCTGGGACTGATGGTGAAGCAGCAGCTCTGAAAATATGGGTTTGGGGGTTACTGTGGACAGTAACCTGAATTTGAGCCAACATTGTACCCTGGTTACAAAGAAAGCTAACACCATACTGTATTAGTAGGAACATTGCCAGCAAATTGAGGGAAGTAGATATTCTCCTCTATTCAGCACTGGTGAGGCTGCATCTGGAGTCCTGTGTCTGGTTTTAGCCCCTCCCCCATACAGAAAGGATGTGGACAAATTGGAAAGAGTCTGGCAGAGGGCAATGAAAATGGTGAGGGGGGCTCGAGCATATGATTTATGAGGAGAGGCTGAGAGAACTGAGCTTATTTAGTCTGGAGAAGAGAAGACAGAGGGGATTTGATAGCAGCCTTCAACTACCTGAAAGGTGGTTTTAAAAAGGATGGAGCTAAACTTTTCTCAGTTGTGGCAGATGACAGAAAAAAAAGCAATGGTCTCAAGTTGCAGCAAGGTAAATTGAGGTTAGATATATCAGGGGGAAAAAATAATCCAATAAGACGGTAGCAAAGTACTGGAACAGGTTACCCAGAGAGGCTGTAGAATCTCTGTCCTTGGAGATTTTGAAGACCCAGCTAGACAAAGCCTTGGCTGGGATGGTCTAATTGTGGATAGTCCTGCTTTGAGCATGCAGCTGGACTAGATGACCTCCTGAGGTCTTGTCCAACTCTAATTTTCTATGATTCTATTAATTCTGTTTATGAGTTACTGAAATGTTTTCCTGGTATTGGTTAGCTTCACAGAAAATCTTCTTATTTATAGAAATCACTGGACCCTTCATTTTCTCCTGTCTCTATCTGTCCCTCAAATCATTTTAGGAGTGTTGGTTGTAGCCATATTGGTCTATATAGTTTTAGACACTATGATGACCACAGTCATTCTGAGCATCTCAGAATGGTTTTTTCTTCATTGTCACGATACTCACATGGGACATTGTGTGCTGAGGCAATGCTGTTCCATAGACACAAAATAGGAAAGCAATTATAACAATGGATGTAGAGCAAAATGTGATCAAATGTTGTTCTTCACTGTTCCTAAATACTAGAGTTAATCTGAGGATATGATAGTGAACAAGAACCATTTAATGTTGTCGAGATTAAAGAAAGGGGTGAAAACAGCTGAAATGTTGATTCAAAGGAGCTAGAAAGGGCTGACTGGTCTTTTATTGGTGCTTCAATGAAATGGCAAGTTTAGAGTTCTCCAAATTTCTCAAAACAACACTCGAAAATATTAAATTATTTGTTGTAAGACACATGTAAGTAGGAAATTAATATGAACCAGGGATCCTAAAGCAAGCTGTTGAATGGCATAAGAAATGCAATTGTCTAATGCACAAGGTCAGTATGGACTGCGGTTACTCTGACTCCATGTGCAGCAGATGACTTAAGATAGGTATTATAAACAAATAAAGCCCTGGGGATTGTGCTTTGTCTGTAAACAGGCAGGAAAACAAATACAAAGCTTCAGACACAATACTTCTTTTACCATCTCTCATTTCAGTGCTGCTATAATGAAAAAAATGCTCAAATGCTTACTCAAAAATCTGAGTTTCTTCAAATCTTACTTTTTTCAGCACATAAGCTTTAGATTTGACATTCACTTACAACTGTTGCCCCAAGACACCACTTGCAGACCAGGATCATCATCTGTAGTGAAGGCATTATATACATCAGAGGAGTAAGGGAACCTCAGAGACATTTCCTTACATGGCAATACAAAAAAATAAAATAAAAAAAAAAATAGGCACAAAGGAATCCAAGACAGGTACTTCTCCAAGCTATCAGAAATAGTTGGAAGAACTCACAGTTGACAGCAAAGGAGAACAGCTCTGGGAGAAAGGAAAGTGTGACAGCAAATCACTGTCTGATGTCCTGGCAAACAGATCATAATACAAAATTCTCTATTGCTAAAAACCTATCCAAACTATTTCTATTACTTCTGTTTAATACTAATATACTTAGTAGATTAATTAGGGCAACATTGTTTATTGGATCAGGCTAAACTGAACTGAACTGAAGAGGCTTTCCATTTTAGGTCTTAAGCCTTCCAGTTGTGCAAAAGGCAGAGCAGCAATAGTATATTGTGGCATATCTTAAGGACAAGATATGTAAATAACGACTTTCAGACAGGAAGGTTCAGTATGAAGGTTGTGTTCTAAGTAATATTCAATACGGATTTAGGTGCCATCATTGCTGGATGGGCAGCTAAACTTAGCCACATCCTGAATTTAAAAGTAGATGGCAAGGGAAAAGCCGAATAATTTAAGCTTCAGATTAATCCTCTTTGTGACTAGACTGCCATGAATCCATCTTTTACAGACTCACTTCAGACTACCTTTATGTGTCTAGTTCAATTGGAGGTGAAATGTAAGAGATCTTCAGCTCTAACGCAGTATCAAACTGTCTCCTGAGGACCAGCTACCCAAATGAACTTAACAGCAAGTTCAAAGAAAGTTGAAAGCTTTGCACACCAAACTGGTGCATCCTCATTTCTCCTGATACTCTTGGAATAGTGAATGGAGACTACAATGAATTTGATATTGTATAACTTAGTTTGGGGAGGAAGAAATGATCATGCAAAGTGGTCAGGCTTCATCCTTGGTTATTAAATGTAGAAAGGATCATAGCTTTTCAGGCTTTTGAATGCATCCTCACTAGAATATATTGAGCACTTTACTTTTATTACACTAGTACTGCCAACCTCAAAAGGTAAAAGGTAATGAGTCAGACCCCCAATGTCATGAGATTTATAAAAGCTGTTGTTTGCATTTTCCCTGGCACTCTCAACTATGTATGTGACATCCGGTTGTTACCTATTCTCTCAGAGTTATTGAGAAAGGTGATTTTTGCCCTCTGTAGCTAAATATTCTTCATCCCCATCCCTCAGCTCTGTCTGCCCCCTGCACACTAATTAACATTCAAATACATTTTCCCCCAGTCCCTACAGAAGTTCAGCCCACATAAAATTTTTACCTGACCCTTTGCCATGGCATCTACCCAGCACTCCTAGGCACTGATTGTTTTTGTTTGAGGGATTCCCATTTAGAGTTATATAGAGGACAGACTTCTACCTGAGCAGATGAGGAAAACTTGCTTCTGATTATAAACAACAGATAACTAAATATTAAACTTAAACAAAGGAAAGGCCTGACAGAGGCAATACACCTGCAAAAAAATTAAAACGCAGTAGGTCAACAACCAGAAGATCCAGCAAACAGACATGATTAAAAAAGGAAATTGTGTTGGAGTTTGTCAGAGTCAGTTTCACCACCTACCTTTTTTTTTCTTTAAAAGGGCAAAAAAGAGGCAACAATAATGAGTGCTGAAGCCATAAATGAAGTAATTTGAAGAATGGAGGTGACAACTGGAGGTGCAGAGGGTGGAGGTCACATGAGGATTTGAGGACATAATGAAAACAATCCAAAGATACTTGTCAAACAAGAGGACCCAGAGGACAGGCAAAGAATTGTGTGACCATGAGGACAAAGCAAGTGAAAAGACTGGCTAAGGAAGGGGAGGAAAAAAGAGTTAAGGAACAGGTTCTAATGTACTGAAAAAACAGAAGATTAACAGAAGATCAAGTGACAAGGAAGAACAGAAGAGTAATTAGACCACAAGGAGAGCAAGAACTACTAGAGTCTGAGAAGAAACAAACTGATAAACAAAGATGACAACAAATCTGAGAGAAAAAAACAGGGAGGATAATCTTCAAACAGAAGATAAAATGGAAAGGAGAGGTCCAAAAGTTCACCCTAACGACAAAAAGGGGCCCCTTGCTGTTCCCTAGTCCTTACCTCTGCAGTAGTGGTGCCGCCTGGGCAGGGTGCTAGCTGCATGGGTTTTGTTCCAGCTTGCAGTCAGCCAGCACCCACCAGATTCAATTCTTCCCCAGTGCTGCGTGCTGGAAACCCAACGGGTACAGGCATTGGTGTGTGCATGGGCTCCAGGAAGAGTTGGATCTGGTGGGTTCTGCCTGTGAGCTGGAGCAGCACCCACACAGCTAGCACCCCAGCTGGGCAGCCCCAGGGGGCACTGGCACTGTGGACGAAGGACTGCGCCCCCCCCCGGCCTTGCAGCTCAGGGCCTGCACATCCTGGCAGCATCTTGAGCAAACAGGTTCCACTGAGGAAAAGAAAAAAAAAGCAGCAAGGGAACTGATCCAAAAAATGACTGCAGGCTGCATTTGATGACATAAGCTTGTCCAGGTTTATTACCCACAAAGCACCAACTCTACCACACTTGTCCAAAATGTTACAGGCTGTTAGCCCTGGATGCTTATGACACAGGCACACTACACAGAAGTCCCCTGGAGGCATTCCTGCATGCCTCCCAGCAGGCTACAGGAGTGGCCCCTCTCCCCAGCCTGCCACTACCAGCTGGCAACTGTGAGCAGCAGCTGGTGGGGAGAGACCCCAAATCCCTTCCCTTGCAGTCCCCCTGGACAGGCAGCTGGGACTGTGGGGCTGGGACTGCTGCGGGGAGAGAGACCCTGGGCCCCTTCCCCCATGCCACCCCCCTCCTGGCCTGCCTGGGGGAAGGCTGTGGGGGAAAGGGGTCTGGGCTCTGTGTCCCTGTAGCCACCCTGGCCAGGCAGCAGCATGGTGTGGGGCCAGGGCCGCTATGGGGATAAAAAGCACAGAACCTTCTGCTTAAGCGCTTTCCTCCTACCCCCCCCACCCACCCTGGGGCTGGGGTCACTGCAGGGAGAGAGACCCCAATCCCCTCCTCCCTTACCTCTTCCCCACACTGGCTGTGGCTCACAGCTGGCTGGGGGAGGAGGCAAAGCTGGGATCAGAGTCTGTCAATGACAGGCAAGTGGGCAGAGCTAACCCAGCAAATGAGCCCTGCCTGAGGCTACATGGCAGCCCTGTACAATGCTACCTGGGCTGGCAATGATGAAGCTCTAATTTAACCCTCAATGGATCTGGCACAGACATTCCATTAAGTGCTTTAGTGTAATACTCATCCATCAAGGGTTAAATTAGACCATGGTCCATTATTTTAAAGTGCTCTAAGAGCCATAAAAGTCTATTTAGTTATGGTTTTAGAGCACTTTCTGTATGCTTAAAGCACAACAGGTGTCACATTTGTACCTAGCCTCTGGCACCAGCTTTAGCACTCAACTTTAATAATCAGCTTTATTAGGGATCTGTAAAGCCTAAGCTCAGAGGTTTTCAGCTGGTAGGTACAAGGTCAGCCTTTGATGAGGGCTGCTCTGGTCAATGCTTTGGCAAGGCTTTTATATGCACTACACTGACTAATGCTTATATTAATCAATATTCAAGCAAGGCTTGGATTACAGATTCAAGATGACTATGATGTATAGGGAAGATATGCAGAGATGTAAAACTTAGGTGGTCTTCTAGCAGAATTCTCTTCTTCCCTAAACAAGCATGGACAAACTAATGAACATAGCTCAAAGTTTGGTATATGAGGAAGATTTCGAGATATGCAATTATCTAGAGGTGTTCATAGGAAGAAACATCTTTTTAATAGCCTGGCATGACCATTAAGAAGAACACTAATTCAAGAAGTGAAGGGAAGAGCGTTGGGAGACTTCCATAATAATTTTCTTTGGTTTTAGTATATTGAAAATCAGACCAGCAAAGATAAGCCAAAACTTAATTAAAGGAATAATAAAGGATAAGAAATGAACAACAATGAGAAAACAAGTACTAATCTGAGAACAGTATTTAGGTAGTTAATACTGTTAGATAAAAGAATCTAGTTAGAAAGCTGGGTGTGCTGGGCAGGAAATGGTCCATATCTTACAGGATAAACAAACACTTCAAGAAGAATATTAGGAATAGAAAGAGTGGAAAAATTGTAAGGAGTGGAAAAAGGATGAATTGGTAGAGGAAGCTATCTTTTAGTTATTAGTAACTGTAGGGCTAAAGTGAGATGTGGCAAAAGCCACTGCATTAGAACTTACTAAGGAAACTAAACCTAATAGCAAACATTTCCTTAGCCACATAAATACGCAGAGAACAAGGAAAGAAATGCTGCTTCTCTATCCAGTGAGGATGGACCAGAAATTAAAGATAATTTTTCTATATTAATACTGCATCCCATGTTCAAAATTATCATTCTTATGGAAAATGGAGGCAAGTGCAGGATGTTTAATAGTTTAATAAGGATAAGGAAATGGAAATTATCTCATCAGAGGTAAAAGTAAAACTCAAAGACCTTAAGAGGTTCATGCCAGCAGGCCTGGATAATTTCCATCTCAGAATTCTGAAAGAATTGGTGCATGAAATTACAGATCTAGTTGCAACAGGTTTAATAATACTATCAACTGGGCAGAAAAAGGGGGAGGTAGTACTGTTTGACTGGAAAATAGAAGATGCAGCATCCATATTTAAGAAAGGGGGTGGTGGGGAAGAAATCTGGGTAACAGGTCCATTAGCCTGGCCTCAACACTATATAAAGCCTTCGAAGAAATTCTGAAGGGAAAAACAATTAAAAAACCAGGACACTCATGGAAAATGGGATGAAATGTAGTGTGGGTTTACCAAAGGTATACTTTTGTTATCTTTGGTAAGATAATGTATTTTCTAGATAAGGACATATAGTAGAGCTAATCTTTTTAGAGCTCCATAATGTATTTTATCTTGTGCCATATAGGAAATTTTTAGTGATGATGGAAGAGATGGGGATTAATACAAGAATTGGAGAGTGGATAGAAAACTAGATTAAGCAGATATGACAATAGGTTTGTTGAATAGGGAACTCCCCGGCTGGAGATAAGTTACTGATGAAGTAATGATAAGCTTTGGGACTGAACTTATTTAATATTTTAATTAAAGATCTTGCACAAAAAATAGAAAGGTGCTAATGAAATTTGCTGATGACACAAAGTTGGAAAGCATTCTGATGATATAGGAATCAGATTGCAGTAACATGATAGTACAAAGTGCAATGCAATGTAATAGTAAAAAGTACAAACTTGGGGACTAATAACAAAAATCTGTTTAAGCTAGGAACTCACTAAGAAATCATATCTAAGGAAAGAGATGCGTTTCAATTTTTTTTCCCAGAAATAGAAGAGAACTAGAGGAGTAAGGTGATGCAGGCCTTCCAGTATGACTGCTAGAAGCAACCCCCCCCCACCAAAAAAACTACTCCCCCTCCTTCCCTCCCACCCAAAAACATAATCAAAACCTTAGTAGATTTAAGATGAAGCTTGAATAGTTTATGAAATGGATTATGTTCTTAGATTGCCTAAATTAGTCATGGACCTTTACTCAGTGACCTAGGAGGCTCCTTTTTATCCTATTCTGGGCAGTAGTGTTATTCTCCAAATGCAAAAAGAAGCACAAATACTAAGAAATTTAGAAATACTGACATTCTGAAGGGTAAATATAGGAGACTCCGTGACATTCAATTACTGTCCTTATAGACACTCTCATACTGTAGTTTCTTTCCCAATAAAAGTATCATGTAATGTCAGTTTAAGACGTACAACACATTAATGAAAAGAAAATCTCTGATCTTAAGCCTACCTTGTACCAGAACAACGCTTAATGCCAGGTCTGCCTTTCTTTATCTTTAGCTCAGAAAGGCAAAGCCATTCATTCATTTAATGTGTTCTTTTTTTTTTTTAAGGTACTAGTTTTCTGAGTTCTGCCAAACCTAGGTATTGCTACTAGATTCCAGGATAATTAGGTTATTACTCAGAGTAGAAGACGACAATAACAAACTGCCTGTGGCAGATGGCTCTATCAGTCAATTATGCATTTACAATAGAGACAAATGGACACTTGCAAGAACTTATGGCAAAATGTGCTAATGCCTGGTTAGCACAGTGCTATTCCAGAACCTGTATGCTCATAGCAAACAAGCATCTTGCCTTTCTGTTCCTCCCAGCAGACAAAGGCCACCAGTTTGATATTAGCATTCCCGTCTTAGGGTCTAAATTATTAACGAGGTTCACAAAAGTACAAGTTCAGCCATCTCTGCTAACTCACAATGCTTGGTGTAAGGTTCTTCCTTGTTTGGGATTTTTCTCTTGCAAGAACGTTTTCCACACACACTCCTTTTCACCTCTCCCCTAGATTCTGGCCGTATTTTCTAAAACAAATCAGATCTCTCTTAGTTTTCTGTTTGAAGTCTCTTGGTCCCTCTCTGTAGTTTCTCTCAGCCCTTTGTCACTTGACCCCTTCCCACTTGACTCACTAATCAATCAGGGCTGGCTGGCCTCAAGCCTCTTGGAATTTCAAGAGCCTGTTACCGTTTCAATAAGAGAATAATAACTAGCATGCTTACAGGACAACTTTCTATTTTAGTGTCCAAAATAATGTGGCTGCCTCACCCACACCTGTGAAGCCTTAGCATATCTATTATTCTGACAGGTAGACAGAGCCCTTGAAAAGTTGAGGTACCTGTCCAAAGTCAGACTGGTTGGAACTCATACTCTTAAGGGAGCTAGCACACGGGTGTTAAAGGGGTTAGGTGGGATTGAAGTGGCTTCTACTGGGCTTCTCCACTGGAATGATTTCACATCTTGTGAGTCAGTGGCTAACCATCACACACCTGTCTCACCATAGCACTCAAGATAACTGGGAACTGCAGGTTTATATACCCTTTCCTGCCCTCCAGTTAATGTTAAGCCTCTTTTCAAGTCTCTTGAACTAGTTCTATCTCACTGATTGCAATATTTTATTTTTATTTATTATACCCTTTGGCATATAGTCTTTACCCTGAGTGAATTTTCTACTGACTCTGAAAATGTTCCTCTTGCTGGCAAATATGTAACCCCATTTCTATTAATTAATAATGAGTTTTCTTAACTATCTGGCTACAGCCTATTCAATAAGTGAAACTAAAGTTCTCAAATTGTAAACTTTTTGAAGAACTAATTAAATCAGCATTAACAGTAGCCCATGTGGAGAGTGTCTTATAATTCAATACCACCAGCCTGTCTCTAATTTACATATGCGCATGGCAGCTCTAGTCATGTGAGAGATGCAACAGATCATTTATATAAATTAAAATCAATAGGGGGCTGAGTACTGAGCCCAGTGGAATATCCTCTGGACAAGTGGAAATTTTAGAGACTGAGGGATTAATTGTAGCTCCTTGGCCTCTTTCATCAAGGTAAGATTTAAATCAATTAATCATAATTTGTGAAACATTAATAGCTCAAAAGCTTTTGAGTGAAGATACTATATTTCTTCAGTGTCAGAATGAAGTCTTCGTCAAGTCTGAAAGTACAGTGCTAAGCAGCCTAGTTTTCTCAGCATTAATAAGCTTTTTATTTTCAGCTACACTTAATGGGATTATGTTTCCTAAGTGTCAAGGATGAAAAAACATACTTTTTTTGTTTGAAAGAGTCCATTTACTGCTGAAAAGTATCCTCTCCAATACCTTAGCACTCTTTGGAACTGTACTTCTTGGCCCACAAGGTGTAGGGGAAACTTTGGCATACTGTACTTCTGAAATGTAATACTATTGCATTTTTCCATTATGTGAGAAGTCTTGGAAACTCACTCCATCTATGTCCTGTGTGACTTGCATCAGCTGAAAATCAGGCCAGGAATCCGTATGGATATCTCCTCAGGTAGTGATTTTTGACATTCATAATATACATATTTTGATATTGGTTAGTGTACACGTGTTTAAGATAATACAATGGTCCATTTTGCTGAGAAGGTTAGTGAAGTTTGTTCCCATCTCTGGTGAGAGATGCACGGATAGAAGCCCACCATGCTCCCATTGAGCCCAGGGACCCCTAGGATCCCCCAGCGGGACCCTGACCTGGACCCCCAGTGCACCCAGAGGTAAGTGGGGCCCATGGCAGGGCAGGGAGGGACCCCAAACCCAGGCAGCTGTGGGGCAGCTGAGTGGAGCTGAGGAGGGACCCCCCCCCGCCCCCAGATCCTCCTTCACCTAGACTCCAAGGCGCACGCAACCACAGGATGTGCAAAAAAGTGTGCTTCTGGGTCTGGTGCATGAGTTAGCATGGGAGTTTCCTCAGGAGGGCGTGCAGGAGAGCCCGAGGCCCTGCCAGTGACCGCAGGGTAGGTAGTCCAGCAGTAGCCAGACTACCAGTGGCACAGTGCGGATGGCCACATGCCACACCCTGAGGGTCCCCTCAGAGTCTGAGACCTCCCCCTCCGGCACTTCTGAGATCTCCACCCAGATGGAATCCATCGTTCAGGGCTCCATGCAGACGGAGCCTCTGGCTCTCGGCTGTGGGGGCTGCCTGTCACATTTCCAGGCGCATGGAACCAGGAGCATGGCCACCTCCCCTTGCAAAGTCTGCTCCATCCTGGAGTCTCTGGGGTGCCAGAGACAGGAGCTCCAGGCAGCCATCCAGAAACTACACACTATCAGGGATGGTAAGCAGGAGATAGACTCCTACTGCCAGGTCCTTCACCCCCTGGAGGCAGAGGGTAGACCAAGGTCACCTTCCAGGACAAGGGAGGACTCGAGGATCTCCCATACTGTCCAGCTAGGGGGTTAGGCCAAGGTAGTAAATGTTCCCAAGGCCTGGTGCACCAGGGTTCCCTCCCCTCTGGAGCTTTGCAACAGGTATGAAACTTTTGCAGCCCCCATACAGCCTGCAGAGCTGCCAGCTCCTGTAGGCAAAGGACGCTTACTCACAGCTACTGCCCCGCTCTGGCTAAGGCCACATGTAGAGTGATCTTTGTGGGACACTCCCTCCTGAGGGGGACTGAGGGCACAATCTGTCACCCTGACTCCTTGGCCCGGGAGGTCTGCTGCTTCCCGGGAGCCCGTATCCAGAATGTACCTGAGAGGATCCCAAAGCTCATCTGGCCCACTGACCACTACCCTATGCTTCTTATCCATGTGGGCATGAATGACACAGCTTGGAACAATCCCAACCAGGTCATGAGGCTACAGAGCTTTGGGAGAGGAGCATAGGGGGTTGGGGGCTCAGGTAGTGAGGATTCCTCAATCCTCCTGGTTTTGGGCTATGGGCTGAGGAGGGAGAGGAGGATTGAGGTAGTTAACCAAAGACCGTGGTGCTGGTGTCATCATGAAGGCTTCAGCTTCCAAAATCACAGTCTGCTCTTTGGTGAGAGAGGCAGTGGTCTGCTTGGAAGAGAATGGCCTCCACCTCACTGAACTGGGGAGGAGGTTCTTCTCATCCAGACTGGCTGACCTGCTTGACTGGGCTTTAAACTAAGCCCGCCAGGGGATGCGGGGACTACTGCCACAGCAAGCCCACTGGACAACTTCTGCAAATCCAGCAGGCTAAGACACTCAAGGGAACCCACCCCTACCCCAGCCCCAGAATGATGTGTAGGGAAGACTAGGGCCTCCAATGGGACACTTACATGCCTGTACACCAATGCCAGGAGCTTGGGAACAAACAGAAGGAACGGGTCCTCCTGCTAAGTAAGTACGACTACAATTTCATAGGGATAACAGAGACCTGGTGGGACTCCACCTATGATTGGGCCACAGGAATAGATGGCTATGCCTTTTACAGGAGAGATCATGTAGACAAAAGGGGCAGAGGTGTAGCTCTCTATGTAAAGGAAAGCTGGGCATCCCTGCAAGCCAACACTGGCATCCAAGATGGATGACTGCAGACTCTCTGAGTTAAAATCTGTGGTGAACATGGCACAGGGGAACATGGCACAATGGCAGGAGTCTACTACAGACCTCCTAATCAGAATCAAGAGCTCAACCAGGAATTTGCCAAGGAACTGGCTGAGGCTGCATGTTCCTGGTGCATGGTTGTCATGGGAGACATCTTGTGGGAAGAGCACTCGGCCAAATCCAAATGGTCACAAAGCTTCCTTGTGTGCGTGGATGAGCTCTATCCAGCTCAAGAAGTCTATAGACCAACAAGAGGCAAAGGACGGCTGGATCTGGTATGGCAATGGGGATGATATAATCAGTCACCTTATAATCAAAGGGAAGCTGGGAGACAGTGACCATGAGCTGATCACCCTCACCATCTACCATGAAGCTAGCAAGTCAGCCAGCAATGCAAAAGTCCTCTGCTTCAGGAAAGCTGACTCTAACAAGCTCAGGAGGCTTGTTGGCAAGGCCCTAAGGGACCATGACCCAAAGGGGAAGGGTGTTCAGGATGAGTGGCTGCTCCTCAAGGGAGTGATCCTGAAAGCACAAGCAATGTGTATCACATCTTGGAGGAAAGGCAGCAAAAGGGCACAGTAGCCCCTTTGACTGCAGGGGATTTGTGGACATCCTGCATCTAAAAAGTAAGACCTATAAAGGATGGAAGACTAGATCCACCTCAAAGGAGGAATATTCTGCACTGGTCTGGATCTGTAGGGAATGAACTAGGAAAGTCAAGGTTGACTGAACTCCAGTTAGTTACATGCATCAAAGACCATAAAAAGTCCTTTTTTAGATATGTGGGGAGCCAGAGGAAAAGCAAGGGTAACACTGGTCCCCTGCTAAACCATATGGGACAACTGACACCTAGGGAAAAGCCAACCTGCTTGATGGGTATTTTGTGCTGGTTTTTTACCAGCCCCAAGGGATGGTCCTACTCAATATGGTACAGGACAGCCAGGGTGAGGGACAATTGTTACCCTTCATCAATGTAGACCATGTGCAGGAACACCTTGAGAGGCTGGACATCTTCAAGTCAGCTGGCCCAGATAGTTTACACCCCAGGGTACTTAAGTAGCTGGCAGGCATCATAGCTCAGCCACTGGCACAGATCTTCAAGAACTTGTGGCACTCAGGTGAAGTGCCCAAATATTGGAAGAAGGCTAATGTGGTGCCGATCTTCAAGAAAGAGAGGAAAGTAGATCCGGGGAACTACAGGCCTATCAGCCTGACCTCTATTCTGGGGACGATCTTGGAAAAAAATATTAAAGAGATCATTCTTGACAAACTGGCTGATGCAACATCCTGAGGGATAGCCAGCATGGGTTTGTTGTGGGTAGCTCTTGCCTGACCAATCACATCTCCTTCTATGACCAGGTTACATATCACCTGGACAAGGGAGAAGAGATTGATGTTATATATCTTGATTTTTAAAAAGCCTTCAATCTGGTGTCTCATGATCATCTCATGGAAAAATTGGCCAACTGTGGCCTCAGCTGCATCACAGTCCGATGGCTAGGGAATTGGTTTCAAGGTCGGATGCAGAGAGTGGTAGTCAATGGAAGTAATTTATCATGGTGCACCATGACCAGTGGGGTCCCCCAAGGCTTAGTCCTTGGGCCTATATTCTTTAACATCTTTATTAATGATGTGAACATTGGCATCAGAAGCGGACTGTCCAAGTTCACCAGTAAAACCAAACTTCGGGGTTAAGCATTCACAGCTGAAGATGGGATGGTGACCAAGGCTGACCTAGATGGGCTCAGAAAATGGGTGGATGAAAACCTGATGGTGTTCAACACTGAAAAATGCAAGGTACTCACTCTACCTTGGGGAAAAAATACCCATAGCATGCTTATAGGCTTGGCAGTGTTACGCTTTCTAGCACTACAGGTGAAAAGGACTTGGGGGTTATGATTGAGCAGAAGATGGTGTCGCAGCTGGTAAAATGAGCAAAACTTTGGCTTGCATCCATAGATGCTTCTCAAGCAAATCCCAGGATGTCATCCTCCCACTGTACTCAGCCTTGGTGAGGCCTCAGCTAGAGTACTGCATCCAATTCTGGGCTTCACAATTTAAAAAGGATGTGGAGAAGCTTGAGAGAGTCCAGAGGAGAGCCACACACATGAACAGAGGGCCAGAGAACAGACCTTATGATGGGAGGCTGACAGCCATGGGACTCTTCAACCTGGAAAAGCGCAGGCTCAGAGGGGACCTGGTGGCTACCTATAAGTATATAATGGGTGTACATCAGGATCTGAGGGAATGTCTGTTCACCAGAGCACCCCAAAGGATGACAAGGTCAAATGGTCACAAAGTCCTCCCAGACCATTTCACACTGGACATAAGGAAAAACATTTCTTTACTATCCGAGCCCCCCAGAGGTGGAGCAAGCACCTACACTGGATTCCTTTAAGAAACATCCAAATGTCTATCTTGCTGAGATCCTTTGAACCCAGCTGACTTCCTGCCCCTGGGGCAAGGGGCTGGACTCGATGATCTTCCAAGGTCCCTTCCAGCCCTAATGTCTATGAAATCTATGAAGCTCAGACACATGAAGAAACTCATTCAAGATCATACAGGAAATTAGTGCTAGAATTTTAGGCCTCATTCCTGCCCACAAAAACATAAAACACTGCCTGTGCATATTAGTATATATGGACAATGATAATAATTTTTTTGCTTAGTGCACGTAATTGTTTAAATCTGCATTTGTTATTTTTAGGACTCATGCTGACCTACTGACCACATAATCTTGTTGTCTTATTAATTGTTCCTTCCCTCTCTGATCTTGCATTGTGTTTTTGTTCCCTCCTGTTCAGTCTTATCTTCATGAGGACTGTAAACTCTTTGCTACCATTTGTCAGTTTCATGAAGTGCTGTGCACCTCTATTATATACATAAGTCATACACAATAATAGTACAATAAGTGTCATAGTAAATCTAAATTAAATGCTGTTCTGGGAACCTTGCATTACAGATTGATTTTAATTATTTTCTAAATAAGTGCTGCTTGATAGTTTTGGGGGATCAAAAATGTTCATTGTGATCAATGAACAACTGCTATACACCTAGTACTGACATTACAAGCTCAAGTGTTTGGTTTCACAACATTTCTGTCAATATGGCTGCCATTTTCCGCACTTCAGGACATATTGGTGTGAACATGGAACATTTTCCTCAGAAGCTCATCTGTTCCTGCTGCTTATCCCTCACCTGAAGTCATAATCCTTTGTTTGTGACTGTAATCATCTCCACAGAAACTAATTGTGATGTCACAGGCAGAGGATTATGACTTTAGGGGCGGAACAAGCAGCATGAGCAGGTGACCTCTAAAAGACAGAGATGCTCTTTTCATGCAAATGTTCCTATGAATAAAAAATGGGACAGAGGAGAAATGCAGTTTAAAACAGAGGCAGCTCTGAACAGACATTGTCTGTTCGGTTTTTATGTGAGGCATGAGCAGGCTCTGCAAGAGTTAAATTGAAATTATTTTGTTGGCGATTATATCAAGGAGAGATAATATATTCAGTATCAGCTGAATTAATAAACTTGGTTTCTAATTTCTCATTTGATTAAATCACAAATAAAACTACTGATGCAATCAGTGACTTCTCTATCTTTTCACATAAAGCTGGAATCATGTAACAACTCATTTCCTCTCTAGCTGACTTCTTCACTGAACTCATTTTTTAAAGTGGGTCAAATCTGTATTTTTAAAGATTTCTGCATTTTCCTTTTCTCTCTGTATGAATTGAACTGGTTACAGGGACCTACATTTGATAGCTTTAAAAGGGAATGTCTGAATGAATTTACTTTTTGTTAAAAACCTGATTTGATGGTCCTGAAGAAGCAGAGTCGAGAGTCATCCACAAAGGAGTCGGAGGTATCACAATGCAAGCTTCTGTATGTTTTCTGGAATGTTTATTATTTTCCTATCCTGAAGAAACATTAAGTTTAAATATTCCTCAGGCCTATTTCATAGTGGCAAGAGTCTGTATACAGTAAATTCAATTTAAGGGGTGGTTTGAAAAATCAGCAGAGATTTTTTCTGAGGCACAAAGGGTGCCCAATTCCCACTGAAAAGCAATAGTCCACAAGCATTTTTACTGTTGCAAATTGAGTTAAAGTAAGATCTGTTTTTCCAGGGTTTATTCCCTCTATCTGTGCTGTGTCTGAAGGAAAGATGCTTATCCTGGTGGTAGTTTTCTTGATGTAGACACATCAGGAAGTTGAATGAGACCAGATATTCATTTCACAAGAACCACTTGAGATGGAGGTAGCTCTGCATCTAAGATAGAAGATTCCCATTCTGTTTCTTCTGTACTACATCTTTAAATGTAGGTGAGTTCTTAACTGCAGTGGAACAGCTGCATTTCAATTCAAAATATATCACAGTAGGAATCGCTGAATACTAGTTCTTTCTCTCTAATAGAGACTAGATACTAGTTTTTCCCTTTTTAAATTCCTGTTATCACTGTAACACTCAAATGCGGGGCACTATCTGCTGCCAGTGGCAATTTGTGGAACCCTGGGGCACCAGCTAGACCGTCCTTTTGGGTTTCTTCGGGCTAACAAGGAACCTCAGGATCCTGGTACAGGGTTACCTCCTGTAACAGCACTCTGACAGAACAGGTAACTATTTACAACATTATTTACTATATATATATATATATCTCTCTCTATATATATAGATATATATAGATATGTATTAATTTATATTCAGCTATTTACATACACACATATATTTATATTTGGATACGTACAGCACTATATTCTAAGGTTTAATTTGTAACTCAATTTATGGAATATTAATGCTTATAGATATGTAACTTTGTAACAACATATACACGTATAGGTGGGTGATCACACCCCTGGTAGAGTGACGGTAGGTCTATTCCCCATATAGTAAGGCAACCTTCCACATGTCCAAAACCGGAAAGAAACAAAACAGGGACATCCCCTCTCTGTGTAAAATGATCCAGTCCTAGTAGGTCTGTCATAGACACCCAGAATAACAGTCTTTCAGCTGACAACTGTTGTCTTGAAATCACCTTAGTTCAGGCAAGCATAATCCGTGGGTACAATGGGAGCTCCCTCGATGGCCCCAGGACTCTACTGATGCAGGCTGGTGCCCTTGCTTGGCCTCCTGAGACACATAAACAACTTCCTCCCCACAACACCCCTTTCTGCCCATCAGACAGGGCTGGAGGGTCTACTTTCCTGGCTGCTCACTCCCAGGGCTCTCTTTAATATTCAAGATTAGGGCTTCTCTAGCAGGGCTACCCACCCTGTTGCCCTCAGCTGCACTCTTGCTAGCTGGGGCTGGTTTCCCCTCAATCAGACCCAGGGCTCACCTCTGGGCTCTTCTCACTTCCCTTGCTCATGTGACAGGTGACTCAGTGCCTGCAGCCTCCCACATTCGTCACACCAGCACCCCCAGCGAGATCCCTCCAGCAACCTCATAGTGTGTGGGGGTTTTTTTGTTTTTTTCTTTTCTTCCCTCAGCTTCCCCAATTGTCCCCAATGGCTGGCCTCCCACACCAGATCTCTGTGGCTCACCAGTCCTGGCTGTGGCATTTTGGGACTCTGAAAGGGACTCTATTTCCAGGGCCTGAAGGCAGAATTACTCCAGTCCTTTCATTCTAGTGCCCTCACTGGGAACAAAATCTCCCAGGCTCAGCTGCATTTTGGCTCATCATGTGATACCCCCACTATGGGTGAGTATCCTTTCTGTTGCAGTCTGTTACATCACCAAGGCACAAGACCTTGTTCTAGACCCAGATGTCAGCTGCTTCCCCTCATCAACATAGAGCATATCATTACTGGACCAGATGACACAGTTCATAACATCCTAAAGGTTTATTTACCTGCATTTATACCAAGGTCATATATGCCATCACCTACTTTTATTTGATCATCTGCTTTTATTTGCCCTTCTGCTGCCTACAGTGGACAGACAGGGTGATCCCTCTATGTAAGAATGAATGATACCAGTCTGTCACCAGAAGACCCAAAGGCCTATGGCAAAACAATTTAACCTCCCTGAAAATTCCATTGATGACCCCAGGGCGGCTGTTCTTAGACAACAAAACTTTAAAAATCAACTTGAACCATAAATTATAGAACAACAAATCAACAACAGGCTGGATTGTGTTAAATATGGTCTAAATCAGGACTACAGAGTCTCACCCCATGACATCGACTTGATTTTATAAACCCTATGTACCTCTGTAGGTTAACTGCTTTGTTTTCCTTCCCCTTACCCACCTTGCCTCTCTCTCAGTAGTCCAGCAGACTGGACTGGGAGAAGCTCCCATGGCTGCCCTGCCCAGCCCCAGCACTTAAAGCAAAAAAAAAGCCCCATACTCACACAGCACAGAAGCAGTGATTAGAGCCTTTGGGAGCTCGTGGCAGAGCCTCACCACACAGCGTGGGGCAGTGGGGATTGCCTCCCGCACTTGGCACCTGAGCAGCAGCTGCCCCATGGCGTGCGCACAGTGCAGCTGAGCAGGGCACCACATACTGCCTGGAAGCTGGGGCTGAGCTTTGCCCGGTTCTAGGTTATTACACTGGAGCCGCCTAACTCCCAGACAATGCATGTTGAGCACACTGCACCTGTGCCATGCGGCACCTGCCAAATGGTTGCCAGGCAGGGGGAGGCAAACTCCGCTGCCGCACACTGCATGGGGGGGCTCTGCTATGAGCCCTTAGAGGTCCCAATCGCTGTTCCTGCAGCTGGTGAGCGTGGGGCTTTTTTTTAAGTGCTGGGAGGCTGAGGCTGAGGCCAGGCAGGGGATGAGGCCAGGCAGGGTAGCCATGAAGACTTCTCCCACGACTCCTCTGGCTTTACCTGCGTCTCCCCTGGTAGGGGAGAGCTGCGGGGGCTACACTCTGCTGCCACTTGCACAGCTGGCACAGGGGTGGGGTCCGATGAAGCTGCGGCTTGCTCCAGGCGGCAGCAAAGTATAGCCCCCACTCCCAGAGCTACTACACCCACATCAGCACTGCAGCAGTGGATGTGCCCTGCTGCCACTTGCCAGCTGGCATGGGATAATGTGGGATGCAGGTGTAGCAGCACTGGGAGCAAGGGCTATACCCTGCTGCCACGTGTCCCCTTCCACCTGAAGTGAGCTACACCCACATCCTGCCCTCCTGCCCTGGCTAGGCAAGTGGCAGCAGGGCAGACCCCCCTCTCCCAGTGTTACTGCGCCCATATCCTACACCCCCCAACCGCCTCCCCGAGTAACGTGCCCCCTGCCCCGGCTGGGCAGCTTGCCCCAGCCCCAGTCTCAATCCCTTTCTCCCCCACATCCTTTCCCTCCCTCAACTCCAACAGATTTAGCAGCTGGAGGCAGCTGTCAGCTGCCTGTTTAGTCTATGGCCAAATCTCCAAATTGGCCAAATCCTTTCCAAAGCTTTTCTGAATTGATTTGGATGCTTTGAATCGATTCAGAGCTTTTACTTGGTCTCTCAATTCAATTTGGCTTCAGAGATTTGGTCCCTGAATTGGGCTAAATCTCCTCCAAACTGAATCAGCTACCAAAGCTTTGCACAGCTCTACTAAGTACCTCTGTATGGTCTGGGTCTGCATTTAAGTTGGTGGCCTAGCTATGAACAGCTTTTACTCATTTGTATACTTCTGTTACCAATGTGAATAAGACACAAGCCATTGACTACTTTGTGAAATCTGGTGATGTTAACATTCTCTGGCACTCAGGATGTCACAGAAAGGACCTAATGTTAAGGATAATGCTATCCATTATATTGAGTGTATCAAAAATACAGCCCATGGAGACATTTCATGAAGCCCACATGAATCTCTGGGGGACTTGAGAATTTAAAGGGAGGATCAGCTGGGGATGGGGGTAGCAGAATCTGCCACAGAATTTAGGGATACAGAGCCTCATTGGGAATGGCCTTGGGCAGCCGAGGGAAAAGTAACACCAGTATTGAGAAAAAACCATTTGTACCACCTCTGCTTCTCTCCACTGCCACTGGGTTGCCATGCCAGGGCTGGTGAGCCAGTACAGACTTCTATCCCTCCTCTACAGGCAGAGGTTTGAGAGATCTTGGGATATGTGGGGACTTGAACTTGGGTGGCATATCTGCTGGGACTGGTCACGCCTTAATAAAACAGCAGTTGGGTTGTGTGGATCAGAGATAATTCTGCCCTGGATGAGTGTAACTTTGAGCTGGATAATGAGTAGTTGAACCACTTTAAAGGTGTTAAGGTGTGGACAATGCAGGAGTCACCTGCAATTAATATGTAACAAGGCCCTTAGATAGAACTCTAAGTTAGGAGTCAAGGGCACTTGTACATGTGATGGGGGCTTAATCCTCAAGGTTTTATTATATGCCCCCTAAATTGAAACAGTGGGTTTTTAATTGAAACCCACCATTTTAATTTTTCCATCACATTATGGCATGGGACCCAATCCCTTTTTTTTTTTTCTTTTGTTGGAGCTGGAGCCTGGCCATGACCAGGGGGTAAGCTGCTGGCAGACTGAGCAACCCCTGAACCATGGGGGGGGGGGAGGGTCCCTTCTCCTTCCCTCCATGGTGGCAGCACCCCCGGCACTGCTGGGGCAGGCTTTTAGAGGGCCGGATGCTGCCCTAACTTGGGACCACCCAAGAATGCCTGGCTTGCCCATAGGGCAGCATGGGGAGGCAGCAGGAGGGTGACTGGGTATGCTGGCAGCCAGACAAGGCAGAAGAGACAGTGTACAGCATGCTGGAAGCCTGGGTGGGCTTGGGGAAGCCTGGGCTTGGACAGTTTAAATTATAAAAAAGTATTGGGACCTTTGCCACTTTTGCCTTCAGAAGCAGCGAGGCACCTGATCTTTCTTGTCTGTGGATTCTGAGCTTCCCTGAGCCTGCCCAGGCTTCCAGCACCCTGTGCACCATCCCCATCACCTTTCCCAGCCACCAGCACAGCCAACTGACCTCCTGCTGCTTCCTCCTGCTGCCCCAGGGGTAAGCTAGCTCATCTCTGGGTGGCCCCAGGTAGCGGGAAGGCAGTGGGGACAGTGCATGGAGTGCTGGAAGCCCTGGAGGGCTCAGGGAAGAGTTGAATCTGCAGGGTGCTACCACTGAGCTGGGGCAGTCCCAGCCCTCTAGCAGCCCACCCAGGTGGCCTCAGGGGGCACTGCTACCACAGAAGGAAGGACTGTGTCCCGTCCTCCCCTCCCCCCACAGCTCAGAGGCCACTCAGCCTGCCAGCAACCAGCCTCCTGGCTGTGGAAAAGGTGGGCAGGCACTGAAGCAAAAAAAAAAAAAAAAAGCAGGCCCCTCTCTGCTTCTGCTTTCACCAGGTGCCTGTTGAAGGCAGAAGTGGGAAGGGTCCCAATCCTCTTTTTCCGCAGGGCCTGCCTGCAGAGCCTCCCATGGCCGGGGTGCAAGCTGACAGTTACATTGTTGCAATTTGCAATAATGCAAAATCATTTAAAACTCCCCAAACTGGCACACGTATATGTAACAGTTGCCATGATGTATATGTGACAAGTGCCCCAAGTGACAAGGACCTATTTTGGGTGTGCCTGTGACCTCCTGTGTGACCTTGGATAAATCACTTCATCGTTCTATGTCTCAGCTTCCCCCTCTCTAAAACAGAAATAAAAAACGTTGTTTACCTTCTTTTGTAAAGGTATATCTTTGACATCAATGGCAAAAATATGAAATAAAGGAAATAATACCTTCTGTATGAATCATAACTGCAATACCATATGTGAACCAAGTAACTGCTTTTGCAAATGCAATTTGCCATTTGAGTATATAATTATATAATTTCTGCATGCAATCATAATTACTTCTCAAGCAAATTAGGGATGCCATAATTTTGTTTCTATATTTTAAAAATCAGATCTGACCTATACATAGATATATGGTTGTGAAACAGTTTTCAGGTATTATAGTGATAGCTGTGAACTTGGCCCATATTTTCTTAAGATGGAGGGGAAAATATATTTCATCTCTCTATGCACATTTTCAAATATACGTATAAATTTTAAAAATAGATTAAAAAGAATCTATGTCATTTTGTCATCAGTTTCCCCTGACAGCACTATAAAAACAGCTAGAGATCAGATTGCATATTAGTTTAAAAGCACTTACCAAAAACACCCCCCAAAACTTCCTCTCTCTCTCACAGGTACTGTAAGTGGCAGATTGTCTATTTTACTGCTGAAGAAGTCTAATACAATCATATAAAACCACTGTTTGTTAATGGAACATAAATTAAACACAGCCTTCATACAGCTTTAACATATAAATATATTTCTTTTGATAAATGTTTTAATTATTTAATTAATTCCTTTAATGATTCTACCTATTTTGCACACTGGTTGATAGTAAAATTCTCCTAAAATGTTTCCTGACCTTTACAAGTTACAAAATTCCTGCTGACAAAAAATGTTTCCATTTTAATCTCACTAATTATGATTATTCCAGGGCAGAACACAGTAGACATAATGCTCAATGACATATTAGCACAGGCGACTTGAATAAGAATGCATTTAACATCATTATTGGGAACAAAACTAAATTGCTTTACCTTCCCCCCCACCCCCACCCTTTTTTTTTTTTTTTTTTTATAGTGAAGGAAAAATAACATCACAAGATTTTTAAAGCTTTTAGTGTTATTTATATAATACAGATTTTCAGGAGAAACCGTACTAAAACACCTTGAAGAATGCAAGAAGAAAATAAAATAATTTAAGTTCTAATCCTTACTTGCCTTTTATGATATAAATAGTGTCATTCAAGTCAATGAGACTATTCATGAGAGTAAAAATAATCATGTCCTTCCATTTGAGGCTGATCAAAAGGCTTTAACAAAGTAGTGAAAACTCTATTTGAAGTTCCCCAGTTTTAATGAATAACATGAGATCCATTTTTAATGGAAATGTTTGTGGAAACTACTATATTTTTGCTAGCAATACTCAAATATTTGTAGTATTGGCACTTTAGTCATTATTTAGAAAGTGACTGTAATATCCCCCTTTACCTTTATAGCAAAAATACTCTAAAATTACATGATGCTTAAGTAATTAAAACAACATCAGTCTAAAATATTTTTTACATTAGAGAATGTGATATAAAGGTTGTTTATAGATTACTGTGTGTTATGGAGCAAATTGCTCTAAGTACTTCTACTGCATAACCCAGTTACAAAAGAACCATAGGAAAAAAAGCAGGTTTTATTGAAGGTTTCCCTTATTTTCACTTCATTATTATTATTATTATTGTAACATACAGTACACATTATCTGTTACATCTTACGAATCTCTACAAATTATTAAAATGACTTCAGATGTCAAAGCAAATGAAGACAATCTAGTTTTGTGGTGTTTTGTCCTTGCTTTTCCATTCTTTGTTCACTTATAAGCTAATTCACACATTCAGTAAATTGCAATTGGTCTCAACCATTAGTGTGATTCAGTGAAGTTCTGCTGTTTAAAAGATATTAGACTATCTTGTGCACGTCTCTGTTTCATAGTATAAATGTATCTTATAAGTGCTCCTTTTAAAAATGAGGTTTTCTTATTGTTATTTCTACCTTATTTCATCTAAACTGCATCTTTATATTTGTCTAAGCAATGTGCTATGAGATGCCTTCCTTTTCTCTTTCCTTCAGCTATTTAAGTGGAAGATGCTAGCAAATATGATGGCCGTCTGTTAATTTGGTATTTGCCTGGAGATGCCTACACTCTGGATGTACTTAAAGGCAACTGCTCCCAAGACCTCACTCAGTCTCTAGCATTCTTAAAAGCTGTAACTGGGATGACCCCAAGCAGCCTTAAGTATGACCTCAAATTTGGATGGCATATTTCTGTTTTTGTAGCATGTATTCAGGAGTGTGCAGAGGCTGGTGGACATGTTCCCTCTTCCCCATGCCCATTCCTGGGTTGCTGGTGAGGAACATCTGGGGGAGTAGGCAAAAAGGGAGAACATGCTTGCCGACTGCCACCCACACTACTGGGATCCCAGGCTGAGTCCAGCACCCATGTAGCCTGTCTGGAGTGGGACAGGAGCTCTCCTCACCCTGAGGGCAGCCTGAATAGTGGCAGCAGCAGGCTGGGGAGAGGAGATTAGAAAGGGAGGGAAGGGGTGGGGGTTCAGGGAGAGATATGCCTTTGAGGATGGAGAGAAAGGAAGGCAGGGAATTCTTAGCTTCTCAGGAATTAAATTCTCATCTGATGCTCCTGCTTTATTCTCAGAGAGGGGCAGGCAATGCAGCCACACCCCAGCACTGCTTCTGGATTCATCCATGCCATCTCTGGTCTCCCACTTCCAGTTGCAAAGTGGGGAGTGGCGCAGCTGTGCCAGAGACACAAGGGCCTGCAGCACAATCACTGAAAGCCTGCCCTCCTTTCGCTGGTGGAGTGACATTGCATGGCTGAGCAAACCCCACCCCCAGATTATGTCCCTTAGCTGGGGCTGCACCTGTCTATTCCAGCCAGAGGGCTCGAAGAGGTACATTACATCTGTCCATGCCATTAGCTGGCCTGGTACATGTCAGCATATGTACACCTGTACCTGAATGCAAGTCCTGAAAAAACCACAAAGAGAGCTCTCCCACATTCTAGACTTACCCAGGAGGCTGGAAATTCAGGGTCTAGGCCAAAAATGTAGCACTTAAGTGTTGGCATTTGTAGCGTGATAAACTTTGTTTTCTATAGCTTTGCTTTTTATTCCAGTGTGTCTTTAACTGACAGCTTCAACAGGAGAGGTGCCTCCTACCCTCCAGTAACCATTAGCACACTAGTAGCCTGCCATTAGAGCACTTCCTTTGGAAGTAGGTGATGCAGATTTCAATCCCCTTATGCAAAAGAGGTAAAGAAACACAAGTTTTTCATGTCTTGCATGAATACTCTAAATATAAAACTGTTAGATTAAAAGGGGCAGTGGTAGTACCATAGCCTTCTCTGTTTTAAAGAAATGTGACCCTCTGCTCAATTCCTATCATAAGAAAGTTCTCATGTCAATTTCCTTCAGGAGAGGGTCCAGGGCTGTGAATCAGAAGTAGAGTGAAAAGTTTCTTTGCATCTGTGAGAACAGTGCCTAAGCCCTGGAGATGGGGGTCAGATATAAGACATCCATCTTTCCCACTTCAGCAGTTTCTCACTTACAATGCTGTATTTATTTGTATCCCATCCCATGTATTGTAAGCCTAGCTTAAGTAACTATAAAAGAGCTATAAATGCAAGATCTCAGTCGCTATCATTGAAAAAGCCAGCATTCCTAAGTTTCTTTGTGGGTTTAGGCCCAAATTTTTAGGTACATTTTCAGAACACTTGAACATAGTTTTGTTATCTGAGGCCAAATCCAAAAGCCACTGAAGTCGGTAAGAGTTTTCTACTGATTCATTGGGTTTTGGATTAGGTCTTTACCTCCTATTGCTTTTTAGCATGCTTTCCCAGTTTGTTCATCAGAAATAAGTGTCTATTTACAGCTGAAACCCTCAGAACTTCCAAGATTAGAACATTAATAATGTGCTGGCAACCATAACCCTATAATAAAAATATCCACCCTTTTGAAAAAAAAAAAATCTAAATAGGAAACCCAGGCATTGACAGCATTAAAAAAAATATTAAATTGCATTACAAATTAAAGACGCAAAAAGCTTAGGATGGAATTTGGTTTCCCTTTGTGCATCTAAATTGGCAGTTTTCTAGCTGTGTAAATAGCATTTTTGCCACTTATTCACAGCTTGTGATTCCGTTTCTCTGCACTGTGGATGCGTAAGCATGAGCTTATAGACTGAACAGCTGCATCAAGCTTCACACTGGCTGGGCATTGACACATGCCCCTAGGCACGTACCTACATTTAAATCCAGAAATTGTAGCCAGCCAGAAGCTCATGACTAGTAAGTATTATATTCTGGATGATGAACAGGGTACTCCTGTTTTTTTAGCCCCTGTAGCTGACAGGGTTACGAACTTGCCCAGGATGCTGGACAATGATTTACACACCCAGAAATCTATTATTTTAACACAAAAGGGAAATAGAATTCCCCTATCTCCTTAGGACAATATAGCTCTTCTTGCTAAGTCATAGTTTTTAGACTTTAAAAAACTAATTATGTGATAGGACTCCCATCTAAGCTAGAAGTAAGATTACACTAATCTCCCTTGTTGTTCTAATTGTCTGATATCAACATAAAAGTCAATGAGGAAAAGATCTCAGTCATCCCCTTCCCATCCATTCCAGAAGTAGTTGGGATTTAGCTACATGAGAAGAATAGAGGGTTTACATCTCTTTAAGAAGGACCTCTGACTGAGAGCGTAACCTGCAGCAAGTAACTTTACTTTGGAAATATTCTATATATATGGCTTAGTCTGTCTATCTGTGTGTCTATCTATCTGTCCATAACACTCTTGGAGCACTCTGACTGGTTTTCTCTGTAGCCAATCACAGTGCTTACTGAAGCAACCAATCCAGGTAAAGCTTCCCACCCTTGCTCCTGGGGGGCAGTGGCAGTACAGGGTGGTGGGGCTAAGATTTCTATACAAGTTTACATTAACTTGATTCTACTTTAAGGTAAGAAAATAAACACCTAATGAAAGAGGGTTTGTTTCTTCAAAATTTTAATCCAGAAGTGGAGATTTTAACTCATAACTAAATGTTTAGACACCAAAGGCTATGCAAGATACAACACTTTATTTACAATGTTCTGTGTAAGGAAAAGGTATTTCAGTGATCATGGGACAGTACACGTGGAGGAATGCAGATATGTGAGTGGTATCCATTGATGCACACTGCATCTTCTTAATTCTATTAAAACCAAATCAAATATTAATGTAACTATTTACTTTGGAATTAGGCAGATTCCTGTATTGAGTCTAGCATTTTATATTTTCATGATTCTTCTGTCTAAAAACCAAACTCAAAAGTTTCTCCTATTAGGGTAAACAGCATATCCTATTTCATTATTACAAGGTGAAGGACCTGGGTTTATGCACCCCAAACTCTTTGGCTGTGGCAGTTGTGTGTGCAATAGGCATTAATTACAGGGAGATCATTGTAAAATCATTAGCCTTAAAATTAACCTTTGACTAGGCTGCACTATATGATTTTTCTCTTTTACTCAGAATACAATGACATTATATCTTTGTACAGATGCTTTGTGACTTACAGATCATTAGTTATATTACAATTAATAACCTTGCATAGAATGACTTTTAAGCCAATGCAAGCATTAGAAAGTGCATTAGGAGGAGATTCTATTTTCCGAAGTTTCTCCTGTAGTCTTGAAATGTACAGTAATAACCCAGTGATTTGTCATCTGTTATATTTCAGACTCCTTGGCTAACTGCTCTAATGCATGATTTTTTTATTTAAGATCCTTCATTTGATGAACGAGAGCAAAGTAAATGGATCTAGTGTACACATTCATTTTTCTCTTTTGACATAAAAAATACAACTCAGGTCATACTAATTAATCAAATATCTTAGCATACTTGGCAAGCTTTCTTTCCTTTCAGAAGTTACGCCCCCCCCTTTTTTTTTTTTATTTATACTTTACTCTGTCTGATGTTTATTGCCCTAAAAATGTGACGTGAATAATTTAAGTTCCCAGAGTTGCTAATCCAATTAGACAATAATATTGGGCAACTTCCACTTTGTATTACCCCAGTAAATGCAGTCAGAGATTAATTCTGGATCTCTAAGACCCTTCTGAAATACAGTGCCAAACAGGAGGGGTCAACTCCTTCAGACAGTGCCATATATTGGAATACAGTTCCTTCTGTATTAATAAAAGGAAGGGGGAGGTGCATGAGTGTCAATGCCATAGTTCCAAGACCATGATACCTAGAGACCTGAAACTTTGCATGCATAGTAAGGGGACATGGGGCAGTTCTCTTTGGGAATGTACTTAGCTTGATGTAGATCTTAGCAAAGCCAGATAGACTCAGACTCAGTATGACTGCTATTTCTTTACCCACTATTGTGTCTTAGTTAATTTAAGTTCCCAATAAACTGGGACACAGCAATTACCACAGCTACCAAAAAATGAGATATTTAGTAATCCATTGAACATTGCACCATTTTCTTAATGTATAACAATTACAGGAAGATCCATTCTAAAAAACATTTGTGCTAATGCACTGCAAACATTTAGTATTCAACAGTTCTAGAAGTTACCTCTTTCTAAAGTCTAATTTTTTCTCTTTTTTTCCATAGGCAAAACATTCAAAACCAAAACAAGAAAAAAAAAATCTTACTGCAAGCTCATTTCTATTTAATATGTAATAGGGGAATATGCTTAAAGGTATGGGCTGCTTCCAGTGCTTTAAAGTCCTTTTAAATGTTTCCCTTTTCATCATTTCATTCAGAACTACAAAAGAATGTCTCTTAAGTTTTAATAATATGGTTTAAAAATGTTTTCTACTTTGGTTTACATGAAAACCAGGGAAAGACAGCATTATTCTGAAGTTGAGAACAGTGGTATTTGCTATTTAAAGTTCTGATCTCCAACAATGTTATCACCAAAACTCTTTTCATTATAATTCAGGCACACTCTCAAGCCAAATACAGGTTTCCCTTGCTTTATATGATACCCGTGTTCTCAGAAAACTGTGCATAAATCAAATTTGCATAAAGGGAACCCAGTTTATAAAGGTAACAAATAGGGATATGTCCACACAGCAGTGAGGTCAAGGTTCTCTCTAAGGTGCATGCGTGGCCATGCATAAGTAAAAGTGTGGCCATGCACAGCCTTTTCAAGGCTGCACACCAGGAGAGGTGCCCCTTGATCTGCACACAGGAGGAGAGCAGGCTGCCGCTGCAGGCTAGGGCCAGTGGTGGTATGGGGCTTTTCCAGGCACTCAGGGTGGGTGGCAGCCTGCTTTGCTCCTATGTGCAGATCCAGAGGATCCCAGTCCACAGCCCTCCCGGGGTGCACACAGAAGCAAGAGCCAGGCCACCGTGCCCCCTACTGACAATTCCCTGCACAGCTGGCATCGGCTGTTCCCAGGGCCATTGCAGCAGAGGTTGGGGTGAGTGGGAACAAGTGGAAGCCCAGGTGGCATGGGGCACAGAACAGCTTGTCTGCAGTCACCCCAGTCCCTGCTGCAGCTGCCCCAAGAAAGGCTGATGCCAACTGTGAGCAGCTGCTGGGCTGCACCATGCCCTGAACACCCTGGGGCTCCATTTTTACCCACCAACCCTGCCTCTGGGCTTCACTGCAGGCAGCTGTCATCAGCCAGTCCTGGAGCCACTGCCTGTTTAAGTGATCAGAAACTGGTTTAAACCTGTAAAACAACGTAAGTTCAGTGCACGTAAACCAGTTCCAAAATGGCCAAAACTGTTTTAAAGATACACCTGGTTGAATGCATTATCAGACTTACCTGATTTGGGTCAAGCCAGTTTATGGAACTTCTGTCCCAGACCTCTTCCTGGTTTATGTTAAATCAGAGCCCCCCAGCATGCTTTTGAGCCCTGGGCTGGGCTAGGCTTGGCTGCCTGCTCCAGAGAGCAAGGCTGGCTCCACCCTTCTCCTCCCTAGCCAGAGCTCCAGCTGGCTGACAAGGAGGTAGGGGAACAGCAGCATCTGCCTGGCTTCCCCCTGCACACTCAAGCAGGGATCCCTCTCCCTCCTTCCCTCCCCTCTCCCACAGCACAGACCCCAGCAGCACAAACCCCAGCCAGCATCTGATCAGTCATGCCACCCCCATACTACCTAATGCTGAGAGGAACTAATCAGCAAGTCTGCTGGTAATGTCCTTCCATTTCTTCCTTGGAAAAAAGCTGTTTAAGAAGAGCTTGAACTTATTGAGAAAGGCTTTTGTTTTCTCTGATGGCTGATAAACTTTGTGTTATCATATCCCTGCTGGCTGGCTTGTTTCAAAGGATGCAATCTGTCAGTGTTCAAGAGAGGACAGAGAGAGGTGTGAGAAATGACCTGATTTGCAGTGAATGCAGTGCTTGCAAGTTTGCTGCTGACAGCATTGTGGAAGAAATCAAACTTTGTGTTGTGTTTGGTATTAGAATTCACAGACCCGGTCTGAATCTGAGTTTATTGGCACTTATACAAATGATCGTAAGAAGAAGATCTAAAACAGATCCCTTCTACAAGTTAACATACCTTTTTATACCTAAAATTGTGAAAACAAATGCATGGTTTAAACAAAGCATCCTTGAAAAGAGAGTCAAAGGTAGATCATAACAGTTGCTTGCTCAGCAACACATTTTGTTTTGAGGACTGTTATCACCTTTTTTGTTTTTAGGAAAGGAAGAACATTTGTTTCCAGAGAACTGTAAAAGACATAATAAAGCAAAAGGGTTTTTCTCATCTTAAAACAGTTTAAAATACGAAGCAAGAGCATTTTTTTTTGTTCACTCTGAAGTCAAGTTAAAGGCCTGGATAAAACTACAGTATGAAGAAGCAGGGAGAGGAAAACTGAAAAGCTCACTATCATCAACAGATGCATGCACTCCACACAAACAGTCCTCCCTTCTCTCAACCACACTTGTTTCACAGAATGTTATCTGGCGGCCAGGGTCTGGCAACACTTTCCACCCCTCCAGGAAAAGTCTGATGAGGGCTGCTTCCCCCTCTCCCTCTAGGCAAATCCTGGCTGGGGACTGTGCAGGACAGGGTGGGGGTTTAAACCCCTCCCAAAACAGAGTTCTGCCAGGGCCTCACCACACCCCCCAGCTGAGCACTGTTGAAGGGAAGTGAAGGCTCGTTGTAGCACCCCCCAGCTTGTTGCCTTAGCTACTGTAGAAATGTGCCTGCATTTCCAGAATCAAAAGTGAATGTCTAGCCACTTGCAAATTGGTTCAAGCTTTACAAGAAAGACTGGCCTGCAAAAACGGAATCAGTTCACACCTGGGCTTTTTGAATGTCTGTCCCTAGCTAAGGTGTCTAATAACTGAAGATAAAAGTATTGTAATAATGTCAAACTGTTTCACTTTTATGTACTCAAATAGCAGTTTCTGGCTACGTGAGTGCCATTTTTGGCACTTACACATAGAGTTTCATTCGGTCACCTGTGCAGTGTGGACACAAATGTCCACACAGTCACTACACATGCTCAGGAAGCTACATACTGGCAGAGTAGTATGTAGCTTTGTCCACACATACCTGAGCAAAAATCCCCCCAAAAATGTTGAGAGGGCCTTCCCCACTTTTCCTAGTAATTAAGTCAGCGGTTATCAATGTTTTTGGACTCAAGGCAGCACTAGACAGACTCAAGACACCAGTTAAAAAAAAATTCAGTTCATAGTTTTCATTCAGTTTTTTACTACCAAAAAATAACTGAGCAATTCTGCTGTTGCAAAGAATTCTGAAAGACCATAGGAGGCCACACTCCTCTTAACACAATACATTCCAATTTGAAATCTCTGGGTTTATCTTGTAAATCATATGTGCGCATCTAACAGTACTAATGTTGTATGGTGCATCACAGCACTATTGAAAAGATCCCAAGATACCTCAGGGTGACATGGCACCCTGGTTGAAAAAACTCACTAAATTAAGTCATTAAAACACTTGCCCACAAAGCAAGAGAACTTACAGCTTTCTGTCAGACACAGCAATTAGGGCTGTGCAAAGCTTCAATCACTGATTCAAGGCAGAGATCTGGCCTAATCTGATGACTGAATCTCCAAATCCAAATCAAATCAGGAGACCCTTTAATCTCTACAAATCAAATTGGGACCCTCTGAATTGATTTGCAGAGATTTGCAGCGATTCAGACATAGACACAGCTTTAAATGTTTTATCTACATACCTCAAGGTACCAGGGAGCTTATGAATGCTGAGATGGTGGGACGGATGGAGTGTCTCACGGAAACATGGGAAGGGACCCCAGTGCATTTGGCAGTAGACCTGGAAGTGGACCCCCCCACTCCCCCAGTTTATTAACTGGTGCCTCCTAAGTCGGGGGGGGAGGGGGGGAGGCAGCCAGAGTCCCCCTGTGGCCAATAGCTGAGCTGGAGGGACACGGGGTGGAGGATCCCCCATGTGCTCAGCCGCAGACCCAGAAGTGGACTGGAAGTACTTCCAGTCCAGTTCTAGGTCTACTGCTAAGCACTTATCCTTCCCCCCCCCCATGCTCCTGCGGGATCCGCCATCTGCTCCATCCGCCATGTGCTCAGCATTCACAAGCCACACCTGGTGCCTCAAGGTATGTAGAGAAAAACATTTAAATCAGTATCTATGGCTGAATCAGCATTGAATCTTTAGATTCAGCTGAATGGAATTGGACAGTGATCTGACTCAGCTGAATTAGGCTGAATCAGAATCAAATATGGCCTGCTTCACACACTCCTAAGAGCAATCTAACCACCAAGCCACCATGCACACATGTATCCATTTACCTACTCAACCAACATGTTACTTACTGAACAGGCTTAGTAGTCAAATAGATACTTAACTCATCCACACTTTACAGGCAATAGAACTAAAAAATCTATTATTTTTATGGCTACAATTAAATAACTGGAAAACTGCCACTTGGGTAACATAAAATAGAAGTCTGCCCTATATTGGTATATATGCAAATAGTTAACAGATATAGGCCAGTAGGTAATACTCAAGAATATGCACCATAGCTCCTGGGTTCTGGGGAAACAAATCTTGCTGTAGTGCATTTCAAATTACTTCCTCTGTTGAGCTATTTGCATCTAGTTTTAGAAAAAACAAGACTAAACTGGAATCTCCATATTCCTGATATTGCGGAAAATAGATCTGGGTCTTTATTCTTCAGTAGTGTTCACAAAATCAAGTTATAGAACACTACTTTATTTCACTCCCTTACAGAGAGTTTAACTCACATTGGTTAGTGCCAAACCATTATGGCTCTGGTGAAATGGCCTTAAACAATTCCAGTAGTAGATCCCCTCCAATCTTCCCCTGGCCCCACCCCTCAAAAACAAAAACAAACAAACAAACAAACATAAGGTTGGAAGGCCAGAAGATGGATCTATATTGCAGGGAGCAGGAAAACACTGAGGTATGGATGGAGGTTCTGTTAAGAACTCCAAGACTGCAGGGTCCCAGACAGTCTATGCATCGACAATTTATATTTAGATATTTACATACAACAAAGAAAACCAATAGATGATGTGTCTGTAATTCCATTTAGGGGTTTTGATAACTGAATTTACTTTTGTGGCTTATGCAGTGTACATGATTCAAATCAACTTAATTTTCAGCAAAGATTTGGATGGGATATAAAATTTTCCCTAAGCATAGAAGTGATGAAACACTGAAACAGGAGTTGTGTGGTCTTATATGGGAACCATAAGTAGGGTGACTATATATCCCAGTTTAGCCAGGACAGTCTGGGATTGCAGAGGCAATCCCAGTTGGCTGGTGAGAATTAAAATGAGCATCCCAGAAAGTGCAGGGACACATGGCACAGTCTAGTGGGGAGGTAGAGTGGCGCAGAGCAACACAGCGCACCAGAAAGGTGGGTGGGCAGGTACAATGCTTCCATGCCACTGCTTCTGCCTGCAACAGCACCACCGACTTGGGGAGAGTAGAGAAAAGTCTCAGATTTGCCATTCTCCCATGTGTTCACCCTACGCATAAGATAAACATCTGTTATGGAGAGTGTCAACCTACTTAACCCTGTCTTAGTGCAAAGGTTAAAATAGATGATCACATGAAGGCCCTTCCATCCCTACATTTCTAGGATTCTGTCACACACATTTCACACCACTGTATTCTTCCACCCCCACACATAATGAAAGCCCTATAATTCACTGCTACCAATGATTTATTTTTCATATTTCTTTCTTCCTTCTCTCTTTTTCCTCTCTCTGGCTGGCTAATGGTATCAGGATATTAATCTCTATGGAGGTGGACACTTCAGATTAAACGGATCACCCTTCTACCACCTACACCACCTTTGTATCTCATTTCCTAAGCTTGAGATTCCTAGGTGATCTGCTAACTTCTTCATGGGGTGGGTATATGGATGCATTATAGAAAAGACATTCTTTTTGTCTAATTTTTGTCTTTTAAATCTTTATTATGACCTGGGTCAGAGAGAATTCCCCAAAAGGAATAGACTTGAATGCCAAGAGTCACATTCCTAGATATTAATTCACAGTACCTGGATTCACAGGTTTGCCTAGAATATATTTCATCAATTCATTCTTTGTAAGTACAAAAAAGTGACATAAATAGGTGCAACTCCCATTGATGTTAGCTTGAATTTTTCCCAAGAATCTTATATTATTTCTGTACCCTCAAAACCTATTCCTACTACTTCAAAACCAGTATGAAGGATAAGTTCAAGTAATTTTTACAACTTTTAAATGAATATAATAAGGAACATCTCCAGTCAGATTGCAGCTGCCAGGTGTAGCTATTGTATTGCCAACATCTGCACTGTAGACAATAACTTATACAGAATCCAAACAGTTCCCTCTAGTTAATATACAATGACATTGATAAGTCAGCAGAATAACCTTCTCTTATCCTATTATATATAGAGAGTATA
>NW_017728947.1:84137891-84139390 GCF_001723895.1 Crocodylus porosus | reverse complement strand
TGCCTTAATGATAACTGATCTTTTAAAGAAAGATGGCACTTAAACATCTAAAAAAAACCCTATGATAGACCAAGGCTGTCCAACTTCTAAGCCCCTGGGGCCCATGTTCTCTCAGGGCCACACAAGGAGGGGCTGCATATTATGCAGGCTGCACCAGGTCTGTTGTAAGGATACTCCCACCCCCACCACCACTGCAGTGCCCATGAGGGCTTTCACCACCACAACAACACTGCATAGACATGGAAGCACCTTCCTCCCCTGCAGTGTACATCTACACTGATGCCCCTACCCCATACTGCTGCATTGTGCAAGTATGTTGCCCCCCACTTCCACACACCTCAGAATCATAGAAAATTAGGGTTGGAAGGAACCTCAGAAGGTCATCTGTTTCAACCCTCTGCTCAAAGCAGTACCATCCACAACTACATCATCCCAGCCAAGGCTGTGGCTACCTGGGTCTTAAAACCTTTAAGGATGGAGGGTCTCCCGCCTCCCTAAGTAGCCTGTTCTAGTGTTTTACTACCCTTCTAGCAAGACATTTTTTCTTAATATCACAGAATCATAGAAAATTAGGGTTGGAAGGAACCTCAAAAGGTCATCTAGTCCAACCCCCTACTCAAGGCAGGACCATGCCCAACTAAATCATCCCAGCCAAAGCTTTGTCTAGACGAGTCTTAAAAACCTTCAAGTAAGGAGATTCCACCACCTCTCTGGGTAAACTGTTCCAGTGTTTTGCTACCCTCTTAGTGAGAAAGTTATTCCTAATCTCAAACCTAAATTACCCTTGCTGCAACTTGAGGCCATTGCTCCTTGTTCTGTCATCTGCCACCACTGAGAACTGGCTGTCTCCATTCTCTTTGGAACCACTCTTCAGGGTGCTATTAAAACCCTCAGTCTTCTTTTCTGCAGAGTAAATTAGCCCAGTTCCCTCATCTTCTCCTTGGAAACCATGTGCTCCAGCCCCCTAACCATTCTCACTGCCTCCTGCTGGACTCTATCCATATGCCCACATATTTTCTGTAAATGGAGACCCAAAACTCAACACAATACCCCAGATGTGGTCTCACCAGTACCAACTGAAGGGGACCAATCACTTCCCTCGATCTACTGGCAATGCTCCTAGTAATGCAGCCCAGTATACTGTTACCCTTCTTTAGAAAAATGGTGCAGTGTTGGCTCATATCCAGATTACTGTCCATTGTAACCTACAGGTCATCTGCAAAGCTACTGCTTCGCCAGTCAGTCTACAGCCTGCACTGGTGTACTGGATTATTCTGTTGTAAGTACAGGACTTTACACTTTTTCTTATTGAACTTTATAAGATATCTTTTCATAGAATCATAGAATCAATGAGTCAGAAGGGACCTAGACAGATCATCTAGTCTGACCCCCTGCCACGAGCAGGAAGGAGCACTGGGGGGTGGGAGGGGTCATAAGACCCCAGCCAGGTGCCTATCCACTCTCCTCTTGAAGATCTCTACGGAAGGTGAGAGCACCAC
>NW_017728947.1:84136627-84137791 GCF_001723895.1 Crocodylus porosus | reverse complement strand
CTCCGCAATGACACCAGCCAATTTACTCATCACCTGCAGATGAAAGTCATCCAGGCGCACCATTTTGGATACATCTAAGCCCTCCAGGTAATCTAGACTTTTTAGTCCAGTCTTCCAATTTGTCTACGGTGTGGCCTCAGACTCACCCTCAAGTCCCCATTGTGCTGCACTGCCCTTGCTCCAGGATGAAGACAGGAAGTGGCAGCTGGAGCAGGGAGCTTGGAGACTCCAGTTGCTATTGCACCAAGAGCATGAAAAGGGTGGCATCTGGGTGAGAACCAGGGAACCACACATTAACCCCATGTGGTTTCAGGCCACCAGTTGGACAATCCTCACTTAGACTACCACATAGAAATAGAATGCCACCTCAAGCCTTTTACATCCCTGTCCAACCAAGGTAAGGGGAAACAATGTTTTTGCCACATCTCATGAAAATAAATAAATTTGAAGAATTTCAACACAATGTGCAAAGACTGGAACGCGTTTCAAAGGTAAGGGTAATTCACAAAGCTTTCTCTTTCTATACCATAGCTGTTAGGGGCTGGAAGAAACCTTACAGATCATTGGGTCCAGGCACCCTGCACTTGGGCAGGAAAGTGCTTGGTTCAGATGACCGCAGCAAGATGGGCATCAAGACATTTTTTGAAGATTGCCAGGGCAGATGACTGTACCACCTCTGTGGGGAGCCTATTTAAAACCCTTGGCAATTGTCTTGTAAAGAAGCTTTTCCTTATGTTTAGCCTGGAGTAATCTCCAATCAGTTTAGGGCCATTATTTCTTGTCCTCCCCTGGGGAGCCTTGGTGAATAGATGCTCCCCCAACCCCTGATGTATGCCCCTGATATACTTATAGGCTGTCACCAAGTCCTCTCTAAGTCCCCTCTTCTCCAGGCTGAACAAGAAGGTTCCAGATGAAGCAGCAGCACAGAATAGACTTCTGCCGTAACAGAATGGCCCAGGAAAAGATGCCGTCCCTCATACAGAAAGGCCCCAATGTAAGTCATTTTATAGGGCAAAACTACTATCTTAAATTTTGTCTCCTTTTAATTCCAGTGGGTTGACTTAATAATAACATACTACTTTCACAGGTTGTAAACTGAGACACTAAAAGCCAGGAGAAGGAGATAAAGTCAGAAAAAGTGAGGCTTAGTGTCATGATTGTTGC
>NW_017728947.1:84130753-84135457 GCF_001723895.1 Crocodylus porosus | reverse complement strand
GAGGCCACACTCTGCACTCTTCATGCTACCCGCTCTGGGGTGTCTGGGATTTTGCATCCCTTCTGGGCTCAGGTGGCACTCTGCCTGCCATTCCTGGCCCCACTACTCCCACAACTGCCTCCAAAGCCCACCTTTCAATGGGGAGGTAACTTATCTGGCATTTCCTGGAGTCTCCCATGTCACTAGAAGTCCTGCCAGGCCACCCTTCCCTGGCAGGGTGCAGTCTTATGTCATGCCTAGGAGCATGAGTCTCCTGCTCTTACTTTCTAGATGTTTATGCTGCAGCTCAGCCAGGCAATGTTTCTGCCTGAGCTGGCACATAATAAATTTTTATAAAGGGAACCCACTTTACAATGAAAGAAATAGGGATTCTTTCCAAGACCTTGACTATACTGACCCCCAGACCCATTCCTACCACTTTTACAAGACAATTTTGGTACTCAACAACAACAAACAGTACACACAAGTACAGGGCGCTATCATAATGGGTAAGGCAACTACAGAACCACATATTGCAGAGAATGAACAAGAAGCATAGAACCGCAAAGGAGATTCTGTTATGATGCGTGTCACTCGCACAATGCATTGCACAAAGCAGCTAACTGCGGGCTTCTGCAACACCAGTCACATAAAAGTGAAATTACCTTGCATATAATTAATTTTGGGTATAAAAAGGGTCATTGCAAAAGGGTGAATTCATACATACAGAACCTGTATAAAGTGAGGGAAACCTGTAGTTTAGAATTAGAAATATTTTGTGAGTAAAAAAAATAAATCAACTGTATTGTGTTATGTGCATGTGTTTATGTTTATTTCTCTTTAATTAATACTGAACTAAAATGTATTCTGGATTAATTTTACATTAAAAATTAAAAGAAAATCACTTTCAATATACACTAAATAAAGTCCTGAATGAAAGAACTTCTTTCCTGCCGTTCCTATAAAATGCAGCAGCAGAATTCAATATAATAGAACAAATCCTACCAGGTAAATAGTTTAAAGGCTATACTGCCTTAAAATTAACCAATGCGTGTGATATGTGTGTGTGTGTGCAACTACATGAAATTGAGCAAGACTAAGTCTATTGATTTAGCCTGCATGAAAAATGTTTTGTATGAATAACATTCTTCCCTTTAATGCTAAATCAGGGTACATGCCTGTTTATTTTAGAATGGAATTTGGTCTCCATATAATGACCCTGACAGATTCCCAGTTAGTTCCCAATGAGCTGATTGTATATATGCTATAAGAAAATGTACCCAATAAGCAGTGTGCTGCTGTGCTGAAAGAAAAAACATTAAGTTGCATTAAGGTAATTTTTAATGCAAAATTAGAAACAAGGGATACATGAAAAATAAACGGTCTTACAGCATGATTGTATGAGAGCAGAGAAGTTTATTCTTACCCTTTGTAAACTTTCACAGCTGTCTATTTTCTGATGGTTACTTCACTGAATGATGCTAAATTGATTTAGCAAAATGACTCTAAGGAGAGATTCAGAGTCCGGTGTCTCTGTCATCTCTGGGAAATTATCTGAGAATATTTGGCATTTTATCACAGTACTAACAGAAATAATTTGTAGAAAAATGAGCCAGCTCTATAGTTCTCCTGTTGACATGAGAGACATATGTACTGGAAGGGATAAATGGAAATTGATGTTTTGACGTCACTGGGACAATTATTTTTTAAAACATAATTTGATAGCAGCTGTATATTTTGATGGCTAAACAGCTCTCACTTTTTGTATAATTAAGGGCAATCACTGTGAATTCCAACCTGTAAGCAAACATTCCATTTAGGTTATGTCAGTCCTGCTGCCATGTCCATTGTTTTTTACATGTACAATATTTTGGCACCTTCATAATAATATTTTTAGTAATTTGCCACTTTCAGTTTGGACTTCTCAGAGATTCGGCTCCCTTAGGATGGGACAGTTTGTGTTGTTATTTCGAAGCATGCCACCCCTGACTTAGTGAATTGTGAAAGTGAATGACAAACACTATTTTCCTGAAGCAGTTCGGACAGCCCTTTCTACTAAAGCAAAATGAAGTGTTCAAGTAGCATGTTAAGAAAACTTCAGGGGGTTGTTAATATTCAGCATGCAGAAAGATAAAGTGTAAAAGCGTGCATTCTGATTGTCATTTCCAAATGTGTAAAGGTTCTTAAGATGCCACTTTTGGCTTCCAGAGTTTTGGATTAATATCTGTATTGCTTTATATACATCTTTCTATCAATAGTATGTTATAAAGGACTTTTATTCCAAGCACTTAAAGTGGGCAGTATCACACTGATATCATAAAGAATCCTAGCACAAAAAATACTTACCTATTTTGGTAATTCTTTAAGGGACAATTTGGCCTGAAAGTCAGGGGAAAAATGCTTACTGTGAGAGTTGTTATATTACAAGATAATAAAGAGAAATGATGGAAACTGTAATTTGAGAAATAAAAACTGCACTGAACAAAACACTAAAGGTGTGAGCATATGAACAATTTACCAGGATGTGGGGATTTACCATACACTAGCTGTGCCACAGTGACAGGTAGATGAAAGGGAAATTGTGGTAGCTCATTCTTCCTTCATGGAGGCTTAATTTGCCACATTTTAGTTTCCCCATGCTGCAGACTAAAAGTGTGCATGTGGACACTCACTGTGGAATAATTGATGCATATTAAAACCCCACCCCATATAAATTGTTCATATTCTGACACTCCTATTGTAAGACACAGTCCTATATTAGCAAAAAAAGAACTAAATGACCTTCTGATGTCACGGTTCTGACGCTTCTCGTAATTAACACAAACAACCATTTTAAGTTTCAGAAATATTTGGTTACCTTTCCCAGTACTATTTCCATCTATGATTCTCAGCACTTCTAAGTTCTATCTGGCTGAAACCTACAACATACTACTAGAAGGAGCCTCTTACATTATAGGGTCCACTTTCAAGGCAAGCTAGTTACATATATCCCATTAAAAATTAGACTGGAACTACAAATGCCAACATATTGGGAAAGGTGACTACTTTAATATTTCCAGCTGACAGGACAGAAACTGCATTTATTTCACAACAAAACATTTTTCTCATGAGATTGGCAGGCCAGTTTGAAAGACTTCAGATGTTGTTTCCTCATATAAATGTGTACTTTTTTCACTCAGTGATCCTTAATTTCTGGATCCAGTAGTCTTAAGTCCAAGCTAAACCTTGCATATCGATAGTCATGAACTCCTAACATTGCAACTTTACACAAGGCTCTGAGAAACACTTATTTTTCATAAGGAGAATTTTTTTTCTCAGGATGAGAAGTGGTCTTCACTTCCACCACTTATGAGGGTCAATATCATGCTGTCACCTTCATGTCAGGCTAGTTACCCTGGCTGATGAAATGGGAATATTGCTATACTCTAGGCTGCTTTCCACTTGGCTATTTACTCTGGGTACACTCCCAGGGTACGTCTATGCATGCAATTTAATTTGCATTTGCCTATTTTAATGTACATTAAGGAGTCACTAAAAACACCCATGTTATCTAGTTAATATGAATTAAAATACGCTAATGTGCACCGAGTGTTACTTAAAACACACTCTTTCATTAATGCACATTACGACAGATTAATGTGCATTTTCCTAGTATCTCACAATGGAAGAACACTTTTACTTGTACTCTGGGGGTGGTGGTCGCACTTTAATGAGAGCAGCTCTGAAAGTCACTCTAATTAAAGCAACGCCATGTCTCATGTATCACTATCCCCATGCTTAAAATCGGTAGTGGGAACGCTTGAACTAAAGCTTTAGTTGAAGCGGCCCCACCATCATTTTTAAGAATGGGGGCATCAATACAGGAGATGCAGGATGCTGCTAGAGCATGGCCATCAAGTCTGCTCCAACGTGCTGGAATTCTAGCATGTTGGAGCAGCCTCTGAGCTTCTGTATAGGTGCCTGGAGGTACTAGATTTAATGCACCTTAACTAAAGCATGTTAATGCATGTGTAGATGAGCCCCTAAAGAATAATCCATAGGATCAGTCATATGCTCACAGACAAAATGGATTAAATGAATCCAGGGTTGTGCCTCTTTTCTATCTGATTCCTCAAATCACATGTTTTGCATCCAGGTTATAGATAGATATCTGTAATGTGAGTTTGCCTGTGGGTGGGAAGAAAGGGCATTCTCCCCACCACTGAGGTACTAGTAGTTGACAACAATGTATCAAGAAAATATCATCCCTGAAGGTATGGCAGTGTACGCAATGTTCAGATATTTAAATGTAGGGATGTGCAAAGATCATAAAGGCATATACCTTTCACACTCCTTACTGCACAGAATCAATTTTGTATCCAGCACTGTGCTTGTACCTGTAATACAGCACTCTGGTCTTAATGTTCGCTGGGGCTAGTACACATAATGTGTTTAAATTGGAGCAAGAGACATTTAGGTTAAACATTAGGAAAAATAAATGGTAAGGATACTTAAGCACGGGAATAAATTGCATAGTAAGGTTATAGAATCTTCACCAAAGGGAGTCTTTTTAGAACATATTAGATAAATGTCTGTTAGGAGTGGTTTGGGCACATAGTAAGTCATGCCTAGAGACAATCTCTCAGGGCCCCTTGCAACCCTTGATTCTATGCCTGACTATACACATGCTTTCAGGTTGGGGGGAGGCAGTTTTAATAGAGTGGTTCCCGGGCAGCCGCTCTAATT
>NW_017728947.1:84120565-84130653 GCF_001723895.1 Crocodylus porosus | reverse complement strand
TTTTTTTTGCTATAGCTTCTTATACTGCTGCATTTTTTTTCTCAGTTTCTTTCACACAGTAGCTGCTATTACAACTTCCACTTGTGCCAAGGGTGATAGATGCTCATGCATTAGTTATTATACAATTAAACATATTGTATACTAAGCATACATAATTTGGCAGACTTCTTCATACAGTCAAATCACCATTAGGTAACATTTATTTTTAATGAATTTTGAATCTGTTAAATGCGTGATTCCTTTAGCAAACTTGAATTTAGGACTTACGGCTGAATGAAATAAAGTTATGATGACTCAAGCTAAAAAAATGCCAAACGTTTACAAAATATATTGGGCTCTGAATCCTGTTGTGAATCCCCTAAATTATGGATTTAACACCTGATTAGATGTTAAATGGTGTCAAAAAATATCTCAGTGGTAATCTAGTTACTTTTTAGCGCCTAATTATCACTGCACAGTGGAGATTGGGCTAAACAGTTAAGAGCTGTAATGTTCAAAAGACTCAAAAAGACTTATTTCTGAGGCAGATAAATTATTCCACTTTCAGATATTCACAAAACAGATATAAAGAACCTTTGATACAAGGATGTAAGAAAACTGTGGGAATCCTGGGAAAGGGAAGGAACTGGTGAATTCTTTATCTAATTACTTATACCAGTAAGTAATACAGTACTTTATAGGAATGGGTGAGACTTTCACTCAATATCTGGCTCTGTGCTGGAACAGAACAAACAAGGGGCTAAAATTTATCTTTTGTGGGAGGGATTATCTTGGCAAAGGTACTGAAAACTACAGCCATATAACTGACTTGTAAAGGTCCTTTTGCAAACCCTATTTTGGGAACCATGTTGGAAATGAGGGTGGATGTGTGCATCTGGTAAAAAGCTGAAGCCCTGTAAGGATTCTTGGTGTAAATGCCATTCACTGAACAGATGAGGACCCTCAATTTGTAGAGGAAGGTGTTCAAGGAGGAATGTAGGGAACTCAAATGTGACAAAAGTCACAATAATCTTTCCTGCTGCTACCTGATAATTCTTACCCCAGATAGTTTTGCAATTGATAAAACTAGGCACAGATTCCTAGAAATTTTATCTTTTTTTAAACTGGTAAGCTACTCTCTGAGTAGCAGTTTCCATTCACAAGCCTGTTTTAGATTTTTTTTTTTCAGTTTTGAAGCAATCTTTCCCAAAAAATGGTATAATTTGTTCACGAAAAAATTGCTTAAAATATGACCAATACAAACATAAATCAAGCCCATGTAAAAAATTAATTGTCATGCTATGTTAGTAATCTAATATCTTTCTCTCTTTTTTTTTTTTTTTTTGGTTTTTATCCAAAGCTTGGCAATAAATAAAGTACTAAGCAAGAGAGGTGAAAGATCCAAAGTTATAGTCCCTGGACAAATGAAAATCTGAATACATTGCAAAATAAAAAACTAGAACAGCAGAGAGGAAGCCAGTGGAATTTGAGAAAAGCCATTTTTGAATCCTGCTGATTGCCAGCATGTTCTAATTACTGAATCAGGACATCTGAAGAGCAATCAATAGCATCAGAATAATTAAACCATTGTTCTGATATTTATGCTCATTGCAAACAAAGAACATACTGATAAGCAACTGTGCTTTTTTTTCCCCCTCATTTCTGTTGTTCAATCTTTTGGGGATACATCTTTAACTTATAATGTCATTTTTAAATAATAATGTAACTGCAAAATCTTCCATTTATCTAGGACTACATTCAATAAGGGGCTTGCATACCTACATGAAATTTAGGCAGACAAGGTTCTTTGAGTAAAGGGGCTATCTTTTATTAGACGAACTAAATAGTTGGAAAAAGTTATTTGCAATCTTTTGGGCACAAACACCCTTCTTTGGGCATAGTGAGAATCTGCTGGCGTTTCTGTGCTCTCCTGGATGGAATAGAAGCCAGAATGGAAAATGCAGGTCTGAGAAAATGCAAAGGCATGGTAGGGAGGATGAGAGGCCATGCGAGACAATAGGTGTGAGACAGGTAGGTAGGGGGTATAGAAGGTGGGGAAATATTGACTCGGTGGTAGAATGTAGCTGGTAAAATGTAGAAAGGTTACCTGGGGTTACTGGATGGCAGGCAGCTTTTAATGTGCCATAAATCCTATTTCTATATATAGTCCATGGTTTTTTGTATCTGGTAAATTTATAAAGTGAAGTACATAGGCTCATCTATGAAAGGTGTTTTGTAAATTCCCTTTGAGGATTAGAACTGAGAAATTGGAAAGAGTGGTTGTCTTGTGAGAACTGTGCACCCACTGGGAATTGGGTATTTTTGCCTTTGATAGATTTTCAGTGTGTGTTCATTCTGGTATTCAGTTGTTTGGTTTCTCCTACGTAATTTCCTTCAGGGCATGTAGTGGACCAGGTGAGATGTATTAAATTTCTGGAGGTCCAGGTGTAAGATCTAGGAATGCTGATGGTTCTGTTGTGAGGTGTAGTTATTGTGGGTGTGGTGGAGATGTGTTGGCAGGTTTTACATTTCTTGTCTCAGCATGGTCTGGATCTATTCAGTATGCCTTGAACCAATAGAGTTTGCTTCTGGTGATGGGGTTGGTGAGGTTCGGTCCTTGTTTAAAGGCTAGGATGTGTGGTTCTGGGAAGATCCCGTTAAGAACTGTGTCTTCTTCTAGCATGAGTTGCAATTGTTTGAGGATTTTCCACATAGGTTCCAGGGAAGGATGGTTTATCTTAATTAATGCTGTGAAATTCACAGGGGGGTTCTTTTTGTACTGCTGCAATCCTTCACATGGTCTCCAGGTGGCTCTTTCAAAAGTGTGATCTCTCTCTCTGGAGGAGTGTCCTTGATGAATGAAAGCATTTTTGAGATTTGCAGACAACAGCAGACTCTCCATGCCCAAAGAAGGGTGTCTGCATCCAAAAGCTTGAAAAGAACATTTTTCCAACTATTTAGTTGGTCTAATAAAAGATAATCACATTTACTAAAAGAATCTTGTCTGCTTATATCCTTAGATCAGCTTGGCTACAGTCAACACCCCTGATACATGGAATTTAGGCATTTGGCTTCTGAACTGTCATCCAAAAACATCTTACTCAACTACCACCTCCCCTGCAGGCACCTAAATTCACTAGTCACTTCTGTGTTTGAGTATAAGTTCCCTAGGAACACAAAGCTCTGCTCCTGCTCCAGCTGAGAATTGTCCCCAGCACCTTGGCACTTAGCTCATACCTATGCCTGAGTGAAGGAATGGGCCAAGAACGATGTAATAAGTCCCCTGAAGGGACTGATCTGGTGGGCACTCAGCATACTTACCACACGTCAACAGAATTAGGTTCATCATAAGACATAGTAGCCACTTTAAAGTACAGCAACTACATCCCTAATGTCTTGAGACTGGCTGAAAAGGTCACCCCAGAATGTCCTCACTGGTGTATTACTGGGTTTGGACCAATTCTGCAGGACAGGCAAGTGAGCAGTGCTTCGGAAAAAGATGGCCAAGACCCACTGTATTCAAGATGGAGAGAAGCCCTTGGTGTCCTAGTGACAAGGGCACTCAAATAGAAGTGAGGAGTCTTGATTTAGTATAAAAGCTATTTTTGTATTTTTATCCAATGACTCTTTAATTTAGTAATAATGTAATAATTTAAGTAGTCCCAGAAGTAGGGATCAGTACCCAAGACTCTTTCCCTGATGAGTTCCCTAGTTATCATTTTACAGAATCATTCTTCTAGTTTGTTTATATACAAATAAGTAACCATATACCTTCAGAGAACACCCTACTACTAATAAGAACAAACTAAAGGATTTACTTTCCAGATCTATTTTATGATATTTGAAAAATACTGATTCAAATATAATTAATTTAAGAGGGAAGGGGAATGGTTCCCTTTACAGACAAAAAAATAAATAAAAAAATCCACCGGTATAACTTTTTCCATACATGGAAAAAATGTTACTATATAAGATTCTATGCAGCTACTTAGGTTTTGATATTGTTTCTAAGAAAATATAACCTGACAACAGTCACTATGCATCTGTACTCTGAGATGGCATACATGCATGGACAATTTGTCATCCTTACACGATACTCGAAGGCTGATCAAGGTAAAGGTGTTCCTCCACCACTCCCTAGAACTCTTTACCAGACTTTTGAATAGGTTGGGAATTGGTGGGACACAATACCTTTCTACATCACTGCTACATCCATAGAATTTCTGCAACTCAATACACACCATGCATGTTGAAATGACAAGCAAATCAGAAGACACTTATATCCCCTGTTTTACAGCATTCTTGCCTAAACCATTATCTGGTATGTTCCAAATTTCAAGATATTTTGGAGACATTTAGGATAAAACTGAGTAGAGCATAAAATCTTCTTTGTACCTTTTGGTACAGTAAATGATCTAATGCTTAGATTGATTATGCAAGTCATGTAACTTCTCAGTTTATTGGTCAGGTAGCTGCAAAATGATGATGATAATAATAATGCAGGGCTGTTGTGAGAATTAATTAATGAGAGGTGCTAGAAAGTGCAAAGTGCATTATATAATTTGTTTTTGGTGCATTTTTATACTTTCTATTTCAAAGCATGTGTGCACTTTGGTAAATACATTTCACCCTTTAACATTGTGAAGTATATTCCGAATCCTACCTCTCTGGGATTTCTATGTAATGAAATGCCTTCTTCATCTCTGAAAGAGATTTAAATAGCCCAGGTGACATTTCAATTGTTCAAAAGCCTTTCCTTGATGCTTCAGATAGTTATTGATGCTCTTGAGAGCTCTAGATTGCACTACTCCTTCATCCTCTGTTTCAAGCTACTATGAAACTTCATATTAATGCAATGTATTGGCCTAGCTTCTTAATGAAGTAGTTCATCAAGTGTGTAGTAGAAGTATACTCTGTGAATTCCTGCTTTTGTTAGTGTGGAAAAGCAAACAATTACAATAAGTTAACAAGGGTAGGGACTAATGCAGCTGACATGCAGTAGCTGTCCATGGGTTCATGCCTATCTCACAGTAAGTGGAAGCTAATGAACAAAGGAAAGTTACTGCACCAACATCTGCATGATAAATTTTTGTCCACTTTAACTCACTTTAATTTGTAGTTTGCTCATCTGAAGTGTTATTTCTAATATTCATTTTCAATCTCAGTATTGTTTGGGAGATTTCTACCTTAGAGACTTGAGGCTAAATCCTATTTTACTTTACATGCCTAAATGGTGTGTATGTCTGTACATATCTGCAGTTTTCAATTATACATTTTCAGCTCTAGATTAGTGAGCAGGCTCAGGAGGGCTGTGCTCTGTCTGGGCAAGAGAGAATATAATGGCACCTTTACGTACAGATAGGTGAGCAAAGCCCCAAATTTAGTTTAGTAAAAACCCAATCATTTGGGGGTGTTAGATAGAGGGGGGTGGTCTCTTACCTTCCAATCTAGTGATCAGGGCACTTGGATAGAAAGCAGGAAACCCAGGCTGTAAGAGGGTTGCCCCAAATCCTGGGGTAATCTCACTAGTGGGTAATCAGCTTAGCCTAACCCTTGGTTCTTGAATCCTCTGTTCACAAGGAAAAACTCCGTTGTTCTCTGCTGGTGTCTCAGGCCTAGCTAAAACTACTCAGGCCTTGCTGGCACCACTCCAACTCTGTGATCACTGTTTGTGACCCTACTGGCACAAATTAAGCACTAAGGGCTCTAATGGAGCATTCATCTTCCCCCATAACCACGACCATACCTCACTGCGTCCCTGTCATAACTTACCTTCCTAAACAAATTTCAGCCCTCTTGGCTCTGGCCCACTTCTTACTCTGCCTGCAGGCCTCTATCCCTGTCCCACTTGCTCCAGTTCTAGGCCTCTCAGCCTCAGCCCACTTTTGGGCCCCATCCTTTTATCAGCCCCTCCCAGATTCAACACACTAACTAGGCCTTAAGCCTACCTAGACTTTACCCCCCTCTCATGCTCCTACCCCTGGCAAGGCTCGAAGCCTGGAGTGCCTCTCAAATACCTCTATGTGGCCTTCTACCTCCCTCTACAGCCACAATAGAGTCCTCTGGTCAAACTGAGAACAGAAATGCAAGCAAATCACTTCAAACTAAAGCCCTTTGGGTCACTGTACTGTTGCAAAAGCTACCTCCCCACTCTCTAGTTCTTTCTCCTTGGAGTACTTGTCCTGACCTACTGTTTCCTGACAGCCTGGGTTTGAAGGCACTCTTCCCACAGCAGAATTTAGAGGAACACTGATCCTTTTGCTTCAGGAACCCAGGTTAATATCCCCTGAACACTACCTCTTCCAGTCAGGTGTTTACCCAGGGTGATGATAATAATGTTAGGGAAATTCAGGACAGGTGAGAGTGCCAGGGAGCATACATGAGTTTGGGCAGGGTGTATTAGTAGGCAGGGCTGGTGAGAAGCACGGTGCCTTTCTCAACAGAGGTGAAGCTGCAAGTTGGGGGTGAGGCACTAGTCAGTAGGCCTGTGCAAAACAGCTAGTATTCACTTTGGATTTGGATTTGGCTAATTTGGGGGACAGGGATTTGATTCGGTGATTCGAATCACTGTCCTGAATCAATTTGGATGAATGATTCAGAGATTTAGTCACCACCAAATCAGCTGAATCTCCGAACTGAACAGGCCCCATGCCCCACCCACTCTCCCAGCTCTGCCATTGGCTGATTGCCCAACCCCAGTGTCATGGCACTTAAAAAAATGCCCCACACTCACCGGCTCCTGCCAGGTGGGGAGGTGATCCCTAATGTCCCCCACTGCCCTGCACTGGGGGGGGACTCTGCTATGAGCCCCCAGAGGCCCTGACAGCTGCTGCAGCAGCTGCTGAGTGTGGGGCTTTTTTTTCTTCTTTTTTTAAAATGCTGGGACACTGAGGCTGGGCAGGGCAGCCATTGAAGTGGCTGGGAGAGCAGGTGGGGGTCGGGGTGCTCAGGGGAGCTGGGGGAGCAGACCAGGGTTGGGGCCTGGTGGGCCCCCCCATGGTCCCCCTCCCCTCTCCTCCAGTGGTCTTACCCCACCCCCTTCTTACTGGCGTAGAGTTTGGGTCTAGCTTCCTGCGGCAGCAAGTGAGGACTGCCTGAATCTCTGAATCCTTTCCAAATTTATTTGGAGGCTTCAAAAAGATTCAGACCTTTTAACTCGTCTCCGGATTCAATTTGGATTTAGAGATTTGACTGCTGAATTAGTCCAAATTTCCTCCAAATCATATTGGTAACTGAAGCGTCACATCGCCCTAAGGGTCAGGCTGGGCTTTGTCTGACTCATGGCTCCAGCCGCTCCAGCCCTATCCCAACACCTGCAGCCACATCCTGGCTGTGAACCCTGACCTTGCACCTTTCTCCCCAGTTAGGGTAGGATGCATCCAGGGTGGGCTGGGATCCACATGCATGGGCCGCAGTGTAGCTGGCCTGGACCACCAGTGCACAACAAGGATGCAGCTGCAGGTAGCAGGATGGGGCCAGAGCTGTGAGTCAGCACATGGCAGACAGAGCCTGCATAGGACCCTGGGCCCAGCACCCTGTTTATGGGCTCAGCCTGCAGCCCTAGCTCTGATGACATGGTCATCATGCTCCTCAGAGGATCCTGACAGCTGTTCTGGCCCTGCCTGCTACCACTCATGCATTCACACACTCCGTGCTGGAGCTCCCAGGAGCAGGGCTGAGCGAGACAGTGCAGTGCGCACATGCACACTTTTTCTCAAGTTGTCCCTAGTGGCTTCTGAGACAGCCTATAAAATCCAGGACATATGGCCACCTTTCTATGTTAACTTGATTAGCTGGAGGTGTGCTCTCAGGTTGATGAACAGCCTACTCCTTTTTTCCTGGCTGAGCTGCAATGGCTTCCCTCCTGCTTACCCAGGGTTCTGCCCTATTGATACTTAGCTCTTCAGTAGGTACTTGCAGCCCTTTAGCCCAGGGCTGCCTACTCCTGCAGCTAGCACTTACTCTGCTGTCTGTACTTTCCCACAGACACTCTTGCTGCACTTTCTGTCTTAAAGAAACGTGATCCTCTGGATCCCCGTTACAACCTGTATACTTCCTCTCTTGGCTTTCCAGTAGGTCAGTGTGTCAGGTATATGCCCCAGGAACCATGATGAAGCCAAACAGTTTCTGCTCTGCTTGGAATCCCTGGACTTCCCTCCAGTCTCCATCATGCCATGCCTTGCTGGAATCGATTTACTTGGGAAATGGGAGGCTGCCAAGGACCCCAAACAGTTGCTGTCCACCACTGATTAGTACACTAGCAACACTGGACCTTATGGGTTCACTTCATGGTTTGCAACCTCCATTGTAACCACATCCATGCCATGCAGGTGTTACCAGTTAATGTCCAAATAGGGTCCTTGGCCCCAGTCAGTCTGCTACCTCAGTTCAGTGAGCACTTGACCCAGTCTAATAATTCAGTTAAGTGGGCACCCAGCTGCAGTCCAAGAGCTTGGTTAAGTGGGTCCCTGGCCCCAGTTCACTCCCACCCTAGTGTGCACTCCACCCCAATCCAAACCCTGGCCACATTTCAGTTCCCATATGCTTAAGAACCTCAATTGGCCATTAGCCACTCTGTTCAATATGGAGCTCTTCCTGGGCTCTGTGCTTTAAGAACATCTGTTGGTCTTCAGGCCCCAGCTCAAGGAGTTCCCCCTCCTGGCTTCTGTGCTCTTAAGGGTTTCAACTAGCTCTCAGGCCCCTTCTAGGAGGCAGCTGCCTTTGAGCCCCTAGGCTCTTAAACCCCTGGTGTTCTTTTGGCCCCAGTCCACCTTTCTTGGGGTCTAGCTTCCACCTCACTGGCCCTGGATCTGGCCCTGGCCCTGTCTGTTCCAAAAAGGGTACTCACCAGCTCTAAACCGGTCTGCAAGATCCCCAAATGCTCACAGGCAGCCAAAGTAGGACCCCCTCCACCCCTTCAGTCCTAAATCTGGTCCTCTGTAATAAACTCCAACCAAAAAGCAAGCCCTCAGGCTATAACAGAAGGCATCAGCCTTCTGCCAGCATAACAAAAACAAAATCCCCACAAGCGCCACGTCCTTGCTCCTCCTGACTGTCTGTTCTTAGTCACTCAGTCTCAGTTCCCCTCCATGGGGATCACCTTCCCCAAGATGAAGGCCCCTGCTAGTCTTAGCCTAGTTATATCATCAAGAAGCTTCACCTCTGCCAGTCAGGTACTTCCCTGTGCAGGTTCTTTCCATTAGGCTCACAAGCTGGCTCCTCTTTCCTCCATTCTGACTTTAGTCTCAGGGACTATCACTGCACCCTCAGCACTGCAGCAAGTGCCCTGCCACACCAGATGTTTTACCCTGCTGCTTGCCTGCTCTGGGTCTCTGCAATATGCTAGTCCTCTGCTGCTCAGCCTCTACAGTCTCCTGATAGACAGTTGCTAGCATCTGAGGTTCCCTGTGTCCATTTACTATCCTGTAAATAACAGGGCATTCTTAAGCCTCTGTTACAATTGGCTTCAAGAAGATCGGAGAACATTTTTGGATAATGTCAAGCCCTTGGCTTGATGAGTGAACACATTTAAGGGAAGTTAGGAGATGCAGATTCAGACTTGTCCTGAATGAAGGAAGCCTCCTGCTCCCTAGACAGGTGGCCTAACTGCTAAGGTGTTGGTCTAAAAACAGGATGGCCAAGCTCCTCCATTTATTTTCAGGTATACAATGCAGGGCAATTCTGTCATGCCATTTATAAACTAGATGCCCAAAACTGCAATTTTGCAGCTACGTATGACTAGTGTGGCCTGTAAAATGAAATAGGGTTTCGCTACAAGAAGTATTTGAGTTCGCCATTTAATACAATCTGTGCATGTGCAGTTTTTAGGCATCTACATTATGCAATGCCAGTAAAACAGCCTGGTAAGAGATTAAACTCCTTACACATCTCCATTTTCACTCAGTACTCAACTTATACTCAAACTTAGTACACAGCTAAGTTTGTCACACTGCACATGCTTGGCAGAGATCTAGGATGAGCTCTGAGGTGTCCAGCTCCATTTATGCTCCGTTACAATTCAGTTTCATTTTGGAGGTCAATAAATATTGCATCAGGTTCTTTTGTAATATCAGTCAGTGAAACCCCGCCACCCAAAAAAAAAAAAAAAA
>NW_017728947.1:84112891-84118965 GCF_001723895.1 Crocodylus porosus | reverse complement strand
TTGTATTTTTGTAACCTGCAAATGTAACTTGTAACTGTTTGTGGAACTGACTAGGCCTCAAAGACAAAGCCACAGCTGTAAAATTAGCTGACCTAATAGTTCTCTCTCACTCAGAATTTAGCCTTGATGATGATAAAAACTGGATTCAACTGCCTAGCTTATCCAGTACATTTCAAGAAAGAACATCTCAAAAAAGCATAGTCAGAGAGTTCTGAAGGGGCTGGATTTAGGCGTGATAATGTTAATTTCAAACCTGAAGATGCTGTGTTGCAATTTGCTTATTGGATAAACTCAAGCTGGGGCAGTAACTTATTATAATGATTTCTAACACCTTTTAACCCCATAGGATAACAGCTATAAAGTAATATTATGAATGGCTATAACTAAAAAATTAGCATGATTAGAATATAAAAGAACACACGTCATAGTAACCCTCGGGAAGGACGGAACAGAAGGGTCATTGCTGTCCCATACCCCCACAGATCTCTCTTATTCCCTGTGAGAGCGAGGACCAGATCCTGACTGAGGGGCTTCCACCAGTTCTCCTTCAGGCAGCCCAGTTCAGAGACATCTGACTTTGCTGATTCAACTTGACATGCATCTTCTAACCGAGGGACTATCGATAAGTTATTAACCAAGTGGAAACTCTTGGCTAATTTCTTTATCTGTTTTATTGTCACTGTCAATTTTAATCTGTATTGTTATGTTGTCTGTTTATTAGCTTAATCTTTTTATTAACTAGTATATATGCAAACTATATATTTTGTGGTCGTAAGTAAAATTCATTCCTTTTTGTAAGTGAAACTTGTCACTTCTTTCCTTTCCAACATCACCTCCTCAATCCTGAACCAATAAGCCAATTATAAATTTATTAGCCAAGGCTAATAAAGTTGCAGTGCTCAGTCAGTCTACAACTAAATCGATACACTCACAGTGCCCAGATGGCCTGTGACAGGTCCCCTGCCTGCCCCCCACACAGCCCTCCCTCGAAGCACCCATCTGGGTGCTCAGGGCCCACTACTGGTGGAGCTCCCCCCCAGCAAAGCATGGCACAGCCCTGGCCCCTGTGCCTGGCTCAGGTGCACGCACTTTTGGGCAGGACCAGGCCACTCTTGCTGTCGCCCAGGGTCATGATACTGCATATAAGAGCTGTGCACTTTTGGGCTGGGCTATGTCCTTTCTCCAAGGAGCTGGCCTGGCCGGACAACATGCAGGGAACTTGGAGGCAGCACCCAGCCCAGTCTGAGGATACGTGGCCCCCTCCAAGCTGTGCCAGGACCCAGGGTGATGACAAGAGTGGTCGAGTCCTGCCAGAAGGTGCACAGCCCTGTGCCTGCACCACGGGGCACAGGCAGCACTGGACCCCAGGCAGCTACGGCCGTGTTGCACCATGTGGAGGCTCTGCCAGTATTGGGCCCTGAGTGCCCTGACAGCTACTGTTGGGATGGGAAGGGGGGAGAGGAGAGGGACTGTGTGCTGTGTGTGGGGGGGACCCAACCCTCCCAAGCAGTCCCCCTCCCCCAACACAGTTCCCCCACAATGCACCCACAAGGCCCTCACCCCCAAGCCCTCCCCACAAACCCTACATGCTGTGTGCCCAGCCACCAGGCAGGATGGGATCTGCTGGCAGGAGCTGCAGCTGCAGGGGAAACTGCCACACTGCAGCCCTACATCGTGTCCACACCAGTGCTGGGACATGAGGCCCCAGCCTAGGGGGGAATCCTTGTCCCAGGAAACACTTAGGTTTGTGATGAGCTGGACAGGGAGAGACAGATATATCTAGATCTAGATATGGCAGTCAGGGAAGGGGGAAAGCTATGTATAGGAGAGTCAGGCTTAGAAACCCCTGCCTGCTAGAGCCTGTGATGGAGAAGGCCAACCTAGAAGGGAAGGTGCTTGCCCAGCCCAGTCCCTGAGCCCCAGTTATGGCATGGGGATCACTGGGCCTAGGAACAATGCAGGGAGCAGAACAGCAAGGCCTGGCACTACTCAGAGCCACAAAGCAGCCAGAGGAGCAGCTGCAGCTGGACACATCCTGGTGCTGGGATGGAGCTGCTGTTGGGAGGGATCATTCCTCTTCCCCCTCTCACTCTCCCTCTGTAATGCCTAATTACTGAGTTGAAAGCACTCAGCAAACAGCTGGGGGTGCTCAAATCAAGAAAATCTGGTGAACTGGTTAATGAAAGTGGGCTTGTGTAGTGATAGCCAGCAATACATATTAGCCAGTATAGTACATTTTTTACAGGCCTGCATGGCGCATAAAGACTTTGTAGCACTACCAGTAAAAATAAGAGCACGTTCTATTGAAGATGAGCAAGAGTTACAAGAGGCACTGTTTGAACTATTCCACTCAGGTGTGCAATTAGAGGTGTTGTATTTTGACAAAGTTCAACAGAAAGATGAGAGACTGGAGTCTTATATCCAAAGGAAGAAACTGCTGTTTGAAGCCATACGAGCAAAATTGTTCCAAATTTTGACAATGATGAATTTCTGAAGTGATTGGTAAACATCTTCATAAAAAGGTCTAAATTAGGGGTGTGCAAAATGGACCATATTCAATTTGGCTTAGGATTTGGCCCAAGTCCAAGACAGTGATTCAATTCGTTGATTTAGATCTCTGTCCCCTACTCCATTCGGCCGAATCCAAAGATTTGATGTTGATTCGGAGAATCAGCGATTCAGCCAAACACAGCTTTAAATCTTTTTCTACATACCACGAGGTACCAAGCATGGCTTGTGAACACTGCAGTGGTGGGGCAGATGGAGTGTCCATCCCACAGGAGCACTGGGGCAGGGAGGGGGCACGGCTGCAGGCTCAGTGGCGAACCTGGAAGTACTTCTGGTCCACTTCCAGGTCTACCACCGAGCACACAGGGGACCCCCCCGTGCCTCCCCAGCTCCATGATTGGCTATGAGGACCTCAAGTGCCCCCCAAGACCTAGAAGACACCAGTCGCTGAGCCGGGGCTGGACCAGAAGTGAACTGGAAGTGCTTCTGGTCCACTTCTGGGTCTGCTGCTGAAGGTGCTGAGGAGCCCCCTGTGCTCCTGTGGGATTCTCCATCTGCCCCAGCATCACAGCATTCATGAGCCACCTGGTACCTTGAGGTATGTAGAAAAAAACTTTTAAATCTGTGTCTATATTTGAATTGATTCAGAGAGATTAAAGGGTCTCCTGATTCGATTTGGATTTGGAGATTCAGTCACCAAATCAGGGACCAAAGCTTTGCACAGCCCTAGTCTAAAGGTGTATCTCAGGGCAGGATGGAAGAATTCAACCTGTAATGAAATTAAGGAAGTGGCAGCAGAAGTATATCAAGCCTTGGAAAATAATAAAAAAGGAAAAATAGAGCAATCCAGATGAAGAATCTCCTGAATCAGACACCAAGAAGGAAGAATAACAGAAATAATAAGAACAGGAAATGTGAACAGGTTAAATCAGATAGTGCAGATATGGAAAAGGAAAATGTTTTCAGGAAAAGAAGTAAACATACTAAAATCGCCATAGTATCATTCAAGGAAAAGAAAGATAAACATTGTTCCAGCTCAGGGATGGAGTCAGATGCACCAGAGGATAGGGAGTGGAAGCCCCGCAAGAGTTTTCCAAAGGGGAATGATTATCATTCCCAGGGTACTTCAGAGCCCTCTTTAAGATCGCTCCTCTTTAAGGAGGCTTTGAAGTATTATGATTTTGCCACAACTGATAGAGTTAAGTAATGCACAGTTACTAGAGGTACCTGTGAAGAAGGAATGGAAACACAAGCACAACAAACCACACTGAAAGGGCTCCTCTCTGCCCCAGTCTGTTGCCTGTTCTCAATCAGATTACGCCAACCCAGTATTTTCTTTCACTCCAGCACCACTGATTGGATTGTCCCATCAAAGCTGGTAAGATTGGTTGAACTGAAGTTCAATGACTGGGGCTGACCTATCATACAGGCAGTGCTCCTGGATGGGAAGAAAATGCTGAGGCATGAAGCCACCATGTTGGTGGATATGGGTACTGCAGTTTCTCTCATTTCGGATGAAATTTCCCTATTCTACAATTGGGAAGTTAGTATGTAGAACAATCCTGAGGGATTTAATATAATAAACTCCCAAATTGGATTCTCTGTACCCAAAAGTTTTGGACTGGAAAGGAAAATTGGGAAGGGCATCATTCAGTCTTGCCCAATTGTCCGGGGTAGGGATAACCGACAGTGACGTCTTCACTAAATTTGGGGTAATAATTGACCACCCAAATTACTGCTTGTGGACCATAAGCATATGCAGATCCAAGATGGTTCAATATCGGCATCAAAGAAAGTTGTGACCATCCCCATTTATCATCGGTGTGCAGAGATCAAGGCTAAGGTGAATCTGACTTTGTCCCCTAGCTTAGCAAAAGACAACAAAAAGATGTGGGAGGAGTTTGACAGTTTGGGCCTTGCACAAGATCCAGTGTGGCTAGGTGCTCATCAACATATGTGCAGCTGAACCTGACCCAACTCCACAGAACAGTATCAGTACCATAAAGAAGCTGAGGGCTGCATTTGGAAAATGATCAAGTCCTTGATAGAGCAAGACATCATTGTAGAAGTGCAATCCAGGTGTAATGCAGCGTAGCTTGTGTGGGAATCAGATGGGGTCACTTGGCATCTTACCACCAACTACTGATACTGATCACCGAGTCAAGTGAGACTACCATTAGCACCTGTGGTTGCGTGATACCCAGAAGTAATGGCCCACATGGCATATGGTGAAGTATGGTTTACTATGTGGGATATTAACAATGCATTTTTGTACTTACAACCTGGATAAGAGGTGTTGGCATAAGTTTGTCTTCACAATCCAAGCCACGCAATACACATTGAAGCATCTACTTCAAGGATTTCCCTGTGCCACAAATATGTTGTACAAATGTGGAAGACATTACCTGAAGAAGATAAAGACTCTGTAATCTCTTACGTTGATGGCATCTTAATTACAGCTAGAACCAGAAATCAGCGTACTGAAAGAACACAGACAGTGTTAAAAATCATCCAAAAGATGAAGTTTATGGTTAATCTAGCCAAAGCCCAGATATGTCAGGACACTGTTCATTCTTTAGGGTTGGAATTAAATTCCAGGGGCCTATGTCCCAACACTAGTACCATTCAACTGATTCAGAATCTGCCTGTGTCAGAAGATGCGACTACTCTGCGATCATTTTTGGGTTTAGTTGGATTTCTCTGCAATTTTATCGAAGACTCTGCAACTAAAGCTGAGCCTTTGTACCATTTACTGAAGAAGGATGGGGCATGGAAGCCATCTTCTATGGAAGCAGAGGCTATCAACTATCTGAAAGAATATGATTAAGGCACTGGCATTATTATTTCCTGATGTGTCAAAACCCTTCACGCTAGAGTTGGCTTCTACAACTGACGGGATTAGTGTGATTTTGTCCCAAGATCCCAGAAGTGGGAGATGACCAGTAGCATATGGATCAAGAGCTCTTACCAAAGTAGAATGGCAATTCTCCTTGTGTGAAAAGGAGATTCTTGCACTTATGGGGGCTCTCAACAAGTGAGGGTATTTAGTCAGTCAGTCTCACGCCTATCACATTGTAGATGCATCATTTTCTGATTAAATATACAATCAATGGAAAGATTAAGGACTCAGTCATCTCATCACTGAGAATAGCACAAAGGATGTTGGCATTATTACATCATAATACTCAGATTGAAAATGTAACCACACCACCTGTAATGCCATACAGAATCATTGTCGATAGTCCATAATTAGATTCAGATTTCATAACTGAACATGAGTGTACACTTGACTGTCCCAAGACCTAAACTATTAGCATCTTAACAGCAGGTTTGGTATATGTACCCGAGGAGCTGCGGAAGCTGGATGTGGTTTGTTTTACTGATGGTAGCTCCCCTACTATGTGAATGACAGAGCATATGTGCTATGCCACAGTACAGATGAATGCTGAGACTAGAATCATAAGATCACTTGTGTAATCAATGGTAAATGTAATTTTACCTTTGCTCAGGCAGCTGAACTAGTGGCTGTTATCATGGCTATTGAAAATACTCCTGATACTACCACC
>NW_017728947.1:84106927-84111751 GCF_001723895.1 Crocodylus porosus | reverse complement strand
ACACCTGGGTAATATAGGATGAGAAATGAGGATGCCTGAATCCTGGGTTTCCTGGAGTGGAAACTAATGCATTTTGAATACGATTAAGATAGAAATACGCTATTAGCTACTGTACGCAACATCATAGATGCACAGGTTGAAAGTATTCACCCAATCATAGGTATTGATTTATTCATCTCTCAATCACTATTTATGCCAAATCTGAAGATCCAATGGGTCAAGAAAGAGTTTAATAATGACACTGACCAGATAGGGGTTTATCCCATAGATGTAAGTCTATGCACTGTCCGAGAAGGACTGGGTTATCTCTGTGAGGGAATTCATCATCCCAAAAAGGACCCATGTCTGCATTCTTTAATGGTTTTCATGAATGTCAGTTCACTATATTCCCAGAAAATAAGATGAATACTACAGTTTATGCCGTAAACAATGTGTTTGTGTAATCACCTGGTGTGATTATGTAATGTTGAACCATTGGTTTGAGGTAAAAATGATCTGGCATAATAGAACTTTGTGTGCATGTCTAACCACACATGTGATATATATCAATAAAAATAACAGTGACCAATTATAATTGGGAGACTGTAAACTTTTTGGACACTTTTGCTAAGATAGTGGATCACCAGTGGTGGGAAACCCTATTGGGATAGAGTCCCAATGTAACTGAGGTTCAGAATCTGGCCTTCCACCTGGTTGTTGAAATGATGATTGGTCAAGTATGTCTGGGTATAGCGAGTGTAGTGACTAAACTTTGGATGTGTATATGAGGCTACGGATGTGGAAATGGTAAGTGAGTAAAATAAGTTTTAACGAGTATAAGTGACAGTACGTGATACCTGTTGTTGCTATTTTAATGCCCACCAGTTCATATCAAGTTGTGTTGTATTTAGGTAATAAGAAGGAATCAAACAGGTGTTCCCTGATTTTTCCGTCCCCATCCAGAGTGAGATATGAGGTTGCCATAATGTTTGGGCATGGTATTCTCAAGGAGAGGTGTGAAAACATGACTTAGACCTGCATACTATCCTGGTGATACCTTGCAGATTACACATGAAAAGTATAAAGGAGGGGACTGTTGAGAGAGAAAATGGGTTGTTTCCCTGGGTCTCTTCCCTCCAGCTGTGGATAGCACATAAGGTAGAGCCCTCTACTCTGGCTGGTAAGTATCACTCATTCCCTTTCCCCTCCTTTCTTCGGTCCTGTTTCCTTCCCAGCATGGCCATTGAAGACCCAAAGCAACTGCCCAAGGTGCAGACAGCATCTAAGTGACAGGAGCCAAGTTTAATAAACTAATCTTTTCTCCACAATAAAGTTCAGCCCATCCTTAGAGTTTATGTTGTTAGATAAGGATTAGGTTATAAGAATAGCTATATAGATTTAGGTTGATAGGGGAAAAGAATTGTTAGCGTTTGTTAACTCAACAGAGTGATTGGGGTTTACTGTTTATTTAATTGTTTACTTACATATTTTGAATAAACCCTGAATTAGTTTCATTTATATACCCGTGTGAGCATTCTTATTATTAAAGTCCAATTAATTAACAGGGCTACTTGCCCTTAAGAGCTTATTAAGTCCAGGTCCAACAGGTAGAGTGTGTAGGGGCCAATCTAGGCTGGGACTTTAGCAGTCCAGCTGGTACAAGGGACTAGTGTCCTCAGATACCAACTGGCTGGGCCTCAGAAGCTCTTAAGGGCAAGTAGCCCTGAGCTGCTCACTAGGGCAGCTTTTTATACAGCTCCCCCTAGCTGAAGATGGAGGAGGAGCTGGGCAGTGTCAGTTTGCCCCAAGTGGCACAATTTGCCCCATACCAAAGTGCAAGTTCAGGCACATGTGCTGAGGCAGAAATCTCTGGCAAAAATTTGTGCCGCTGCTATTTGAGCTGCTGCAAGCATACAGGCTTGCATGTGTGAATGTGCCCACAGAGTTCAACCAGCAGCTGAGCTGGACTTACATGATCTCAGTTATGAATGCGTGTGTCTACATTCCACCTAAATCTTACTTTAGATGTCTAAATCCTTTCTTATATCTAGCCCTAAAAACCTTTTCACTGCAAGAAGGAATTGCATCAATGATTAAGCCAGGTTTAATGCAAGCAGGTGTCATGCAAGACCACCCAGCATGGTCGCGGCCTCTGGATCTGCCTTAAAGTTTGCCTGCTATTCCAATGGTCTTTAAAACAGACTGCAAACCAGTAACTCTGAATTATTTTGTAATGATTGGCAGTTGGCAGAGACACATGGCCATTACTGGCTGAGAGTACCCAAAACTAATTTTCATGTCTCTTATATACAGGTCTCAGGAGTTGGAAAGCTAGTATACTAAATCACTATACTGTCAAGCCCCCTTATTAAGTTGCAGCCCATGAAAAAGTTAACATGAATGCCAGAAAAGCCAGGAATACATTAAAGGCAAAACTATAGCATTTAGCAGCTGGCCTGAATAGGAGTAGGGTCTGTGTAGAGCTGCAGCGTATGGAAACCAGAGTTACGTCCCAAGTCACCTGTAATACCCAGAGACTGCATACACTGCACTGGTCTGATCAATCGTAGAAGGGTCTCTGTGGACTAGTGAAGAGAATAGGTGGAGTTACATATACTCCAAAAGAGCAGTCTTTGGAGTTCTTGGATTGTAATTATGATAGGGCCTAATGAGCTTCTTCTTTTGATATCCTGTGTAGAGACCTGATCCTACCTATGAATCTACATAAAATCACATCATAATTTTCCGAATTAAATAAACTATATAGTCAACATTTTTAAACTTATACGTATCTAAAATAAGGCATTGGTAGCTCTGGGTAGGTAGCCAAATAAAATCCCCAGTGTTTCAAAAATGGGCCTAACTTCTAGATTGTTATACAGGAGTATGTATGATCTTTTTGTTATATCTCTTGGAAAAGCTCAGAGATCAATGATAGTCATAAATAGAATCAATAAAGAATCTACAATATTTGGTTCCAATAGAGGGAACCCTGATGAGGATATAGTTGGAAACATCACTTTAAAAATGTATTCTCAGTTTACAAATATGAAGCATCTTTAGAAATCTGTATGAGGTCTTCCCAGCTAAAGGGTTTCTTTGCAGACTCCAGTGGTATCATCAAATACAAAAGCTGTTTGTGTTTTCATTTTGGTATTTTCATTTGCTTTCCATATTCGTATGGTGAAAAAGCAAGCGAGCTGCTGGCTTGGAAGAAAGGCCCTGTTTCTAGAGATGCTGCACTCCTGCTTTTCCTGATAAAGTCAGTAGAAATTGGGGTGCTTAACACCTCAAGAATAAAATTAAAGGGGAGAAATCACAGCTCTTAAGTCAGTAACAAGCCTCTGATTAACTTTAATCCAATAGTTCACCTTGGGGTTTCAGAAGTTCAGCATCCAAAAATTAAAAGGAGCCTCATTTAGAGAGTGTAGCAAAACCCCCAGTTTTTCTTTTCTTTTTTTAATTTAAAAATATTACTTTTTTAATATTCCTTTTCCCCTAACCATTTCTGACTTTCTTGCTACCCTCTCTATCCCTTATAAGTGATTACAAGTAGTACTAGGTAAGCTAAGTTCTTGTATGCTATTATTGTAATAAGCCCCCTTTTATATTGTAAATAGTGTTATGTTCTGTTTCTATTGATTTTTACTGTTTTATATTGTATTATATTGTATTCCTATCATTTGTACATTGATTTTTATTGTTTCATATTAACATTGTAAGATTTAGGCCTGCAATGTGGGTTGGCATGAGTGATATTAAGTATCCATTTTGTGTGTCAGGTTCCCATCTTGTCCCCATGCCCTGTTATGCATGTATGTTTCAATTATGACTCATGCTTAAATCTGTAATCTCTCCCATGCAAATTGGTTTTCCTTGAATGCCTGAAGCAAAAAACTGAATGGATGAAACACAATGATAGCAGGATCCCCTACTAAATCACCCCACCATCAAAACCGATACATGGACCAACAACCCAGTCATTGGAACCACCCTTAGCATTCAAGAAACAAAAGATGAGGGAACTCATCATTGTGCAAAGGCTGCACATGCTCAGTGTGAACATCTGGAACGCTCTGGAGCAGGGCTGACATTGCCTGGACACGCCCTCCCCAAAGGAGATCAGAGGTAGTCTGCCCCATAAAAAGGGGTAGTGAAGACCGACTCCTTGGGATGCCATCTTCACATGGACCAGACCTGCTGCATGTCACACGCTACCCATCAACCCAGAGGTCCTGCCGGCGACCCCCCTCTGGACAACACCTGCTGGAGAAAGACCCTGACTGGCCACCAAGGACCCCCTCCCAGCCTGGATAGATAGTTATCACCCCCATCCTCTCTTCAACCAAGGACTTGGACTCTGTTTCTCTTCCCTACGTGGACTTCAACCCTTCCACTGAGTCTCTTTCTCCTGCTACCATCATGCAAGTGTGTGGGAAATCAAGCTGTACAGCACAGTGTTCATTTAATAAAACTGTTATTTGCGCCCCTGAGTTGGGTTTTGCTTTACTACGGTTCCAGCCCTGCTCCAATCTCTGCTCCTCGCCCCTCTAACTTCTGTCTCATTTCTCCCTCTCCTGCTTCTGACTCACCACTACCTCCAACACCTGCCCCATGCTCCATTGGCTCCAGCCATCCTGAGCTCCTCTCTGCATGCAAACCCCTGTTTCTTTGCTATTGTCTTGTCCCCACTGCCTTTTCCCCTGATCTCTACCACTGCTATTGCCCAGTACCCACTCTCTTTTTCCCTGATCTCTGCCACTTGCTCTTTAGTAACAAGCACTCCAAGCACAGGTATCACAGGTACCAACACACATACACACACCGTCACCTGTGTTACCTGTC
>NW_017728947.1:84101656-84106916 GCF_001723895.1 Crocodylus porosus | reverse complement strand
CGGGCAAATCTGGTAACACCTGAGTCAGTGTTTAACCTGTGTGTACATGTATATGTATGAGTGTATTGTGTATGATTGCGTGTCATTATCATCAGGGTGTTTATGTGCTTGAATTGGTGATATGTGTGCATGTGCAATTGTACGCTATGCCCTCCTGTCTAACAGTACAATATTGAGATCCTGAGCATTGGCCTGACCCCAAAGGGCAACAAGAGTACTTTTGAAAATGTGCTCTTGAGCTCTTTAGAGGTCCCACAAAGAATCATTATCAAAGCTAAGATGAACTCAAGATTTCCTGGCTCTTACTGAATAAAATAATACCACAAAACTGATTAGCATGGCAGCAAAGGCAAATTTCTGACTGGAAATATTTTAGGTGTCATATTGACTCTTATAACATAACATGTGTTTCTCATAGATGTAATTAATGAGCTACACAAAGGCTGGCTATTCACACTTTATGCGTGTTCTTTTAACAGGACTGGAAAGGATAAAATATGGCACCAACACATGACTAGTTTGTGATATGGCTGTACCTCCAGGATGTTGTGGCTTCCATTCAAGCCTATATAACAGAATAGTAGCTCTTGCACCTCTGTACAACTTATATGGAGATTCAAGGTGACTGAATCTACAATCTTATATTTAGTGATTCTCAGTATCTTTTCCCAGTCCATCCTTAACCACTTGGCACCAGTCTATTCAAAACTGGTGTTGAGCTCTGATTCAGAAGGAATGCAAAAGGCGCAAAGATCCCTGTGTATGCAACTAGCCATGACACAGTGCTTAAGTTGGGAAGAGGATCTTGGACAGGCTGGATGCACCTACGTTAGATGCTTTATCGTGCAGTAGTGCAATTTACTGAGCAGTAAGCATATGTATGCTTACAGCACAGTAAACCTCATCAATCATGAGTAAATTTGATACCTGCGTATGCAAGTAGCAAATTTACTTGTGGTTATCAACTGTGTAGTAGTGCTTGCGCAGATGCCCATCAGAGCAAATCTGCTCCCGGTCAGCTGGCCACCAAGGGTTGGGAGAATGCTTCCTGGTCCCAGGAGCTGCCTGCTGCTGGGAAGCCTGGGCAGGGACTATGACCCCTGTTCCAGCAGCAGGGAGCTCCAAGCCTCCCACTCCAATATCGCAATTGGAGAGTGAAGAGCTGGGAGATCCTTATCACCCAGCACTGGCTTCACAGTTGCTGGGCCAGCACTGGGAGATATGGATCTCTCAGCACCAGCCCCATGACCATGGAGTTGGTGCTGGGAGATAAGGATATCCCAACACTGGCCCCATGGTCACAAAGCTGGTATTGGAAGTTGCATGTTGGTAGGGGCTGGGAAGCCTGTTTCCTGCCCAGCTCCATAACTGTGAAGCTGGGTGGGGAACAGAGTGGACTACCTGTTCCCCACTCAGCTCTCTGTGCATGTGGAGTTGGCTGGGCAAAAGACTCCTCAGCCTTTCCCACACCCCACTTGGCAATAATGGAGCTGAGCAGGGAATAGGCTCACCATCCCCCACCCCACAATCACAGAGCAGGAGCTGGGAACCTTCCTGGTCAGGGGTAGGTCTGAGCCCCACACTGATCAGGTAATCAAGGTGCACACCTTGGGACCTGCCTTTCCATTGTAGCTCTTTCCAATTCCTCTGCCCTGATCAGGGTTCCAGGGCTGGGAGCTCTCTGCTGCCTGGGCAATTGTCCTTGCCTCAGCAGTGACAGCCCCCAGGAGGCAGGGAACAATGTCTTAGCCCTGGCCAAAGACAGCTGTCTCCTGGTCTGGTGCTGCCTGCCAGCCCCTGGGCTAGCACCTACGTGTAGCCTACTGTTCCCTGTGGTGGCAGCGAGGGCCCATTGTAGGGCCCCAGGACACACGAGTAGTTTGCTGCCATTAACAGCAAATCTGCTCCCATGTCCCTACATGTGTAGATGCCTGCCTGAGATCAACTGAAACTCTCCTCCAAATGCTCATGCACCATAATTTTATTATTAAATACAACTGCAGTCTAATGTTTCTTGCCTTACTAACTCTGTTGCCATTGAAAGTAGAGCATAGCTTATTTAACTTAACTCCAGCATCAGTTTCAAAGAGCTGTTAGAACAAAAACCCACAGGCCAGGTCCTATTTCATCTATAAAATATTCCCATCTTAGCTGCCATTGTTCTGTGCTAATGTGACAAGCCTCAGATTTATTCTATTTACTTTGGTAGTGCTTAGCATGCATCCTTTTATGAGCAACATAGTGTCTCTCCAAAAGCACCTATTGCACCTTCAGATTTGCAGGGGTCTCCCATTATTTCAATAAGCAACCTGTTCTACACAGGAGTTGCATCTCTCCCCCTTCTCTCAGTGGGAAGTGTTACCACGGGCCAAGATGCTATGCTCACAATCTGATACAATTTGAACCTGATGACTAAGATGAGAGCTGCTCTACTGAAATTCAGATCCTGATCTGCGAGATGTCTAACTAAACCAATATTTCTACTTTAAAGACAACTGCATCCACTTCTTCCCCTTGTAATAACCTGGAATTTTAACAGGATATCATAGGTGTGAGCTCTGGCTCCCTTTTTCATATCTTCTACATTTCAGCAGAATGTCCTAGCCACCAGGCATCTAAAAACATCTTTGCCCCTCTTGTAAGACAGCCAGAAAGCAAGCAAGCAAAGGACTGATTCAATGAAGTAGGCAGCCCTGCAGGAGGGGTTGGGCTGTCAGGGCATGTGCCTCAGGCACTGTCTAAGGAGGACTGGGCGACCAGAATTGAAGACAGGTTGGCAAGGGTGCTTCACCTGTATTTCTAGCTCCAGAAAACAGCAGCAGCATGACAGTATGATGATAATAGATAGAGTTGGGAGTTTTGACAGTTATACCAATGCTAGTATTTAGAAATTAAAGGGACTTGGCTGGTGGATCTCGCTTTTCTACTTGGGGTCAAGCCTATTACTAGATTTAGGGTCAGGAAGAATGCATTTACCTCCCTAAATTCACTAGATAGCTAGGTGGCTGTCCCGGATTGCTTCTGAGCATGCACATTATCTCTGTTCTAGATGCATAGGGAACTTTTGAGGCCAAGACATAAATGTAGCAGGAATCTAAATGCCTTAGTGGAAATCAACCTGTTCTCAAGGGTGAAATAAGATGGTGCTTACTGAGTGTCACTTATGTTTTAGGCTATGTTTCTGCAGACTTTTGAATGAGGCAAGAACTGCTGCTGAGTTGCACACACTCTTTCTGGCTACAAATTAGGAAACATGAACAGCTCACGAGCGTGCTTGAAAGACTTAAAGTGGTTATTTATATTTATAGAATTTGAGCATAGGCCTAGAACGCACCCTGAGGGCCACTTTCAACCTCTTGTATAGTCCTAGACATCTACTTTACCTGATTTATGAGCTCAGGTGAACATAGGGGTGGTGCAAGTAGGAAGTGTTTCTTTCTCTGCATTAGTCATAAGCCATAGGCACAACCTAGGAAGAAAAATATGATCTGGACCTAAGTCTGAAAGATGCCAGTTTTAAATGTCGGAAAATGTCACTGGATGAGGTCTGTTCAGTGAGAAACGGGAAGAACAAGGACCAGGAAAACATAAAGACCTGAGTTTGACTAACAGAGGATTCCCCTTATGCAGATACTATGGAAGACATTTGGGCTACTGCCCGTAATGACCTAGGATCCAAAAAGTGTAATGCAGATAGCTTAAGTCATCACAGCTTTCTTGCTTTTGGACTAAGTTGGGTATTATGAGATACAAAAACAGATCCTCAACTCTCTCTAACAAAAGCACAGAAGGAAGCGATGGGAGGAAAATGGGAACTGATACTCCATTCTCATTTAGAGAGGTACTCTCCCGCCAGGTCACAATTTAGGCAGGGTGGCCAGGGGAGTCTCAGAGGAGAAAGCCGTTTCATTGCTCGCCATGCTATACTGATACTGTGGATCTAAGTAAATTAATGTTCTCACATATCATTAAGTAAGTTAAAGAATAAATCACAATATATTCGATTTGTGTTTCTTCTGAGCCATTTCAGTAATTACTGCCCTTTGATCCACAAAATAGATAAAGGTACCATTATCTGTCCTCAGGAATTTGTATTCTGAAGGCCAAATCCTATGAACCTTACTTGATCAAAAGTCTGACAGAAATCAAGTGAAGACTGAGGAAGAACTGAAGAGCTTGGCCTTGAACTAGAAAGGCAGGATCATATTTGCATGTATCATATATATGTACACACCTACAAGGACCCTGTGTCAAAGGGGAAAAGTCATACATCTATAATAACCCTAGGATGGGGCAGTTGTGTCATCAGTGGGTCAAACTCTGTCATTCTTACTAACTTTACATTATTCCTTGCCCTCATAATTGTAGCCTGTGTGTGTAAGCTACATCTCAGCAGAGCATCCCAACTACCAGGCAATGAAGAACATCCTAACCCCTTACATAGGAAAGCGAGAAGGAAAGCAAGTAAAGGAGAGATTCAATGAAGTAGGCAGGAGTCTGTGAATGTGTGCGTCAGACCTGCAGGGTCTGTCTTTGCTTTTAAAATATTAATATCGTAGATTAACCTATAAAAAGCGTGTAAAGGAAAGACATGCTTATTTGGTATATAAGAGGAGGGAGGGAGCTGCAAACTCTTAAAATCAGCCAGTAAATATTATAGGTAACTATCAAAAAGGCTTTATGCTTTCAATTTAAGTAAGATTTTTGGCTGATACTTAGGAAGAAAACAAGCTTAGACTGTTCTGCAGGGAAGTACAATGCACTGTCTTGTTATCATACTTGGCAATTACTTTGGGCTCCTAAAATACCAAAGTTAATTATAAGCCTCTTTTATAAGAGTATATTGTCCGACTCCAAGGAATAGTACCCTGATGAAGGTACAGTTAGAAATATGGCTTTAAAATCTGTTTTTGTTTCTCAAATAGATATAGTATTTTTTGAAATCCCTATGGGATCATCCTACCTACTGGGTTTAACTGTAGACTACAACAGTATTATTGAAAATAAAACTGCTTATGCTTTCATTTGTTTACCTCATTGAAAGACATTTATATAAAAAAGAAATGGCTCACATTTCCAGATGGAAAAGTATTTTCTCTACATGATGTTCACGTAGATTTTTCTTTTTTATCTTTGATCATACCTGGGAAGTTATCTTCTACATGCCTGCCTAACGAGTGAAATGTACAAAATCATTTCATTATGATTGCTTTTGTTGTTACACCTCCTCATTTTAAAAATCAAGCTTTTGAAGTCGTAC
>NW_017728947.1:84079146-84101361 GCF_001723895.1 Crocodylus porosus | reverse complement strand
ATCTCTCCCCCACTCAGGGCTGAGGCATATAGATGAGATCAAATGAAACCCTTTGTTGTCAATCACTGGACTTCATGGAAGACAGGATAAAGGCTGTAATACTCACAGTTCTCTGTCACTTCCCGTCAAAGTTAACTTTGCTAAAAAAATCTAAATACGCCAAATAAAAAATGAAATCCTCGTGTAGCAAGGCTCAACCTTAGCTAGAATACAATAAAGGTTATATAATTTTGCTTATTTGAAATTCTGCCTTTTTTGTTCTTAAGGTATGAAAGACAACAGATCCATTTGATTAGTTCTGAATATAATTATGTTTAAGTCCTGGCAGCATGAATACAGTCAACTAATTTCAGAATGCTCCAGAATAACACTTGCACGATACTTCCTACTGGAAACCAAATAAAGACACCACTGAACCTTTAATGCCATGGAAGTAATTTTGAACTTTTCCCTTCTCTCTGCACAAGAGATAAAATTTATGCCTTCCATCATGCAATATATACAATGCTTTGCAACTTCTGAAATATTTTCAAGTGTTAATTGATTGTTCAAACCTTCTGTGTCCTGGAGAAAATAAAAATATTTCAACAAAAGATAGCAGTTTACTAACTGTGGGCTTCCAGCAGGACATGTTGGTTTCAAGAGCCGATGGTGAAGTGTATACAGAGTTTGGGCAACAAAGCTCTATACCTATAGCATTAATAAGAAAAATTAAAGGCAAAAGAATAGTGCTGATTAAAGGTTGGATGAGAAATTTTGGGGTGGAGGCATGGTGCAAAGTATGCTTTAGAAAAATATAGAAAAAAGATTTGCATTGGTATCTCATTTCTTCAGAAGTATATAGCAAGAGAAGGCATTACAGAGGAAACTATATTAGACTGCAAAAGATAAGTCAATGACTGACCTGAGCAGTTGATTCCTATCACACCAGTGAAGAATTGGGTTATAGAAAATTAATGAGAATCCCAAGGAGATCTGAGGTCATATTCTCACCTGTTCTGAATTGGCAAATCTCCTTTTACATTAATTAGCTCAAGATTTGGTGACCTAGGTGAGACATGACAATAGCCAATATTGTATGTGATACCATTTATCACTAAATTGCTTTAGAGTTGAGGATAGTCTGCACCTCCAGGAAGTGATTGGCAACTCAGAGGGCTTAGTCTTGCATTAATCCATGTATTAAAAACAAACAAAAAATATATATACGTTATCATCAGAATCTTGGACCTAGTCCTTTCAGGTGTTAAGACTACCGAGTCATTAAGAACGCCGGCAAATGACATGAATTATTATAGTGTAATTTTACCTTGGACTTTATTCCATGGTAAGTTTACTTTGAAAGGAGAGGACATAGCTAACCACCCAGGGAGCTGCCTACTGTAGGCCCTTGTAACAAAAGGGGCCTGAGATGCCCCACCAAAACCCCCATGGACCAAGTAAGAAGCCCATGACAAGCAAGGAAACTTACCTTCAGGGCTTGAAATGGCAGAGCTGCAGCAACATGCAGCACTGCCACCTCAGGTTAAAAGCTCTGTGGCAATTAAGCTAGGCAGCACCGGGCTGATGACATCAGCCACCAGCACCGCCATGGGAAATTTAAAAGGCACTTGGAGTACCAGCAGAGGGAGAGAAAGGATTGCCCACCTCCAGGCCAGTAGGTTCTGGGGTGGACGCACCCTTGGAGCACTGAGGCAGTGAATTGCCAGAGCTGGGAAGGCTCAACTATTCTGGAGTGAAGCAGGCTCCATCAACAGGGCTGATACATCAAGCACATGCATACTCCCTGAGCAGCACTTATAACGAGCTTGGCAGAGACCTCTGAAGCTCAAGAGAAGTATTGGGTTCAGGGTAACAAACCCACCAGAGAGGAGTTGTTGTGTGTGGGGGTAGGGGGGTGTTGTCTGTTGCTGCCTCTTGATCATCCATTGTGAAGATCATCCAGGGGTGTCGAGAGGACACAGACTGACGTGGTCCTTGTCCCAGGCCTATGGGAAGGAGTATTTTCACATTTACATATCTAAGGATCTACACCACAAGTGCCAGGTAGAATCTTCAGCAGAATCATGTAAAACCAGGACCAGTTCTGGAACACTGCTTCTGAACAAAATGCCACAACAATAATGGTTGGTGTCTGGCCGGGGTGTAGGGAAGGTAGAACTCCAAGGTCATCCACTCCTGGAAACCAGAAGTACCCAGAGTGGGACTTCTGTATTGTCATCACTGAATCCTCCTTTGAATTCTTTCCATCAAGTTGTGGCAGGTGAGTTGAGGGGAATCATAATAGCTGGGGTACCTACCAAAGCTCTTGACTAAGTAACTGGGAGTGTTATAACCCTATTACAGAACTTGGTTACTAGGGGCAGGAGATTTGATTTATACATAGCAAGGGACCTACTGAAGTCTTGATTTCATGATTTTTGCAGAAACCATGAATTTAGTTAGTCCCTGTGAAACAGTGAAGGGACCATTAGAAGGCATGACATGAGAGCTAAAAAACAGAAAATGACAGGAAGTCCTGAAGCACATGGGGAAGAGAAGGGGGACTAGGGAGAGGGAAAATTTGGTAAGTCCCTATATATAGGAGTCTACTTAAAATTGCAGAGAGACTAAACAGTTTTTTTGTTGTTTGGTTGCAGTATAACTAGCAATTTCCAGACACTTTCTAGATGTGTGCATATATGCTGTATGCAGAATTGTACAAAAAGCTTTGAAATACTAAAGTTATGCTTCCTATGACAGGCTCACACCCTACTCATCATTCTGCTGGCATCCAGGTGGTCCATCTCTAAGTGGTCAGGATGGCATCACATAGGCAGAAGGGGGACCAGAGATTGGTCTGGCCTCCTAAAGCTCCCAGGATAAGAGAAGCTCAGCAGCCATGTCCTGGGGGAGTGAGAAGGAGCACCTGCTGCACTTCTGGAAGTCCTCTCCACAGCCAGCACAGACCTGGCAGGACTGCACACAGGTAGATTGCCAGGCAGCATGATAGTTCAGACCACAGCTGGGACTCCTCCACAGCCTCTGGGTCAACATTTTCTGCTATCAAGGACATCAGAGACCTATCCTGGAGGAAAAGGCTCCGATGAACCAGATAGCACTGCTGAAGGTCAGATGCCTGGGAAAGGGAGCCTGCGCCCCAGCAGAGGAGCAGCCACGGTTGGACCTAGAGGCTTTGCTCTTACCAAAACCCCAAACGTGTGGCACATTACCAGCAGGTACACACAGGGTAGCCAGGGTGAGACAAAGATACCCCAGGAGGTATCCACAGTACCCACCAAGGGGGAAGAACCCACCTATGAGCTTGGTGGCACAGCCCACCACACTTGAATGGCTTCAGGCTCTGAAATCCACAGCCAGCCAATACCAGGCCACAAAGGGTCATGGAGACGTGAGGAAGTGCTCTATGGGACATTATAAGATGTGGCCAGGAGCCAACTGATCCAAGGTGCAGTGCTCTTGGTGGGGGGATATAACTCCAGTGAGGAAATCCCACAGCAGCCATACAAGGTACACCACATGTACATGAGGGTAGTGAGAAGGGGTGCCAAACACAGTGAGCATCATTACTCTGCTCACTCAGATCTCTCAAGGAATTTCAGTTCACATATTAAGTTGCCCTTTTTTCAGTTGAAGATACCCAGACCCCTGTCTGTTCAGAGGCATGAAAGCAACTCTCAAGGGAGGAATTGACAGTGCTCACAGCCCATCCAGATCCAACTGAGACCCAGTCCAATCCAGATCACCTGATTAGAAAGGGTGGAGTATAGAGGAAGTAAAGAGCCCCACAGAAGAAACACCAACCAAGGTGCCCAGGGTCATCAAGAACCTCTGAACAACATCCTCCACTGAAACCTCAGCTAATATCAAGTCATGGCAGGATAGTAGACCCTGATGTGGCATGCTTACACAAGCAGGGCATGCCTGTGGTGGCACTGTGAACATAGCCCTGTCACATTTACCATAATAAAAACAATCCATTAAAGGTAGGCACCTGTGCCTCAGTTGGGGGAGGAGGGAAGAGGAGGTGGTCACCATTTTTTGTATAGCTGGAGCCAGGTGGAGTAGCCCTTGGCAAAGAGATTGCTCTCCTTCCTGCTGCTGTACTAGCTAGCACCTTCCCTTCCACCCTGGCTGGTCTGCAAGGTTAGGCCACAGCAGCAGTAAGGACCCCGGTTTTCCACTAGGGAACCATTATTTTATTTTTATTAAATTTTAATGTTTAAATTGATTTTATAGGAAATCCCATATTTTATATTTTCCACAGAATTGCAGATTGCTCAACAGATAAATAAGCATCTACTTAAACTGGCTACCATAAGGAGATGGGACACAGGCCCCCTCTACACATTAACTATTTCATTGCATGATAGCAGTAATTGCACAATTACCTTGAGACCAGCTACACATGCAAAGTACATATCACATGATCAAAAGTTCCAACCAGCTATAAAACTAGACCTCAAAAATGTGTAGTAACTTTATAGCTGATTTCTATTGATCTTTAAATATGCACATGTTAGCGTGTTTCCCCTGTGGCTGGGAACCCATCAGCTGACAGGGCTCACAACCACAAGCGTGTGCTATTCCTGACGGGGCTCTGGGTCCTGGCTGTGCTTCACACTCAGCTGTGACCAAGAGTTCCTGCAGCTCATGGGGCTCTGGGCCCTGGTTGTACATGACGCACAGCTAGGAGCCAGAGCTCCATCAGGTTTGGGGACTCAGTCCTAGCTGTGCATGGACCCTGTATTGGTGTCCTGATTTGATTCAGATTTTGAGATTCGGCCACTAAATCAGCACCCTGTTTTAAATGGAAATTAAAGTTGTTCCCATTCTATCTTGGCTCCTCCGGCTATAAAGAGCTCCCTAAAATTATATAATGATAAAAAGGACCAGCAAAGTTACATGAACATTTCCCATCACAAAATGGGAGTGAAGGGTCTGTCTTGTTTTTAACTTCAGAGAAGAAATTCACCCATTCTTAATAATCTGTTATTTTTATTATACTCATGAATAGATCTTGAGAGTGGTTGAACAACTGTCATTGCCATTTATTTTAATAGGAGTTGTAGGTGCTTAAAAAACTGAAATTCAACAACAAACAAAACTCTGCAGGATTTTCCATTTGTTTAATTATGTCTAAACTCCAGCTCTGGCTGCAGGTAAGCAGGATCTACCTTTATTCTTCTCCATCATTCCATCACTGTTGATGTCAGTTAAAGCATTTATTTTTCTTATTGAAATGGAGTGATTGACTCTTAGAGTTTATTGTTAGGATTAACATTTTTCAATCCATCAGCAACTTTCTGAAATATTTCAAGTAATCTCATTTCTTCAGGAGAGATGATGAAGCACTCAGGAGCCAAATCATGGGGACAGGACAATGGTGGATTGTTATTATTCATAGCTATCTTTGCAAGAACTGACTTTCATTTTCAGTGTAAGCTTCAGTGATCCATCTTTTTCACTTGTTTTTTCTGCATAGCCTTCGAAAATGTATATATCTTTGTGCCTCTCTCTCCGTCACATGCATACACACAGAGAGAAAATTATGATACATCTTATTAGTCAACTAACTAAAAAGAAACGATAGATAAAACATACATATTTGAAATATTTTTTTCAAACAAACAGAAAGGGAGAGATCATTTTTAGGGGCTGATAAAGTGTGACCTTTCTGAATTTCACAAGTTGTCAATTAACTATTGAATGTGAATAGATCCTTATAAATGAGGAATGACTGAGCTGGAAATTTATGACAAGCAGAGGATTAAGGGTAAGGTGTACTGCAATATCCCACATTCAATGATTTTACTTATGGAGGAGCAAAGCTGAATGCATTAAACATTACATGAGAGTTAGAGATATTGTTCCCTCTCTCCAATGATTTTGTACTTTTATTTAGTTTTTTTACTGTATTGATTTTCTTGTCATCGACCATGAAACAACCCCTGTAGCTTTAACCTCCTTCCAAGTAACAGCCTTAGTAAGATAGAAGCACTCTTATTTAAATAGATATTGGAAATAAAGGGAGCACTCATAACATACTCTGATTCTATTAGACTTCTTCTGGGAGATGATTACTGCAAGTCTAGTGAAAGTGTAAATGTGGATTATATTTTCCTCTGACAGTGAAAACTGGCTAATGATAATAGCACAAGGTGATAAACGAAGCATAACAGAAATGCTTTTTTCCTTGCATCAAAGCCAAGTTAGAGACGAAAATATGTGGTAGAGTGTATTAAGTCTTAGAAACCTAGGCCTCAAGTAGCGGACTGGACCAGACCAAAACAGCCCGATTTAAATTAGGAAAGAAGTTGAGCATAGTTTTTTTTTGCTTATTTCCTTTACAACTCAATGTATTTGTTTAATTTCCTCAGTCTCTGATCCTATAATGCATTGCAGTGTAGCTGAATTATGCTCTTGCTAGGAAGCCCTATGGAAATTTACATGGCTGCATACAGGTGCAAGCATACCCGTGTGAAAACACAGTAGGATTGGTCTACAATTTGTAAATTCTTCAGGGCAAGAGTTAACACTTAACGGGCATTTCTAGCGTACATAATATGATGTATGCTAGGATCCTAGCTGTGGTCTAGGGAAGATTTTTTTCTTCTTTTAAAATGTCAGAGGCCTGTACTTTGGGAACCAAGGGTCCCAAATGTTCCCCTTCCTGATAGACACATTGTCTGTATGTATATTACACTGTAAACTAGTTGTTTTCTGTATTTTAGGTATTTCTAGGGTGCTTATCATTGTGGTCTCTACTATCCAACATGGCAAAGACAACTATACAAGTATATTCCCTGACCTGTTCACAGCGTATAATGTAAACATATAGGTCTGCCTAAATGGTTCTCTTTGTATCCAGTGAGCCATAGGGTGATCCTTGATAAAATTACCTTTTCCATATTTTGTTAGTTCCTGCCTCTTCTCCTGGATCATTAGTCACAGTCCAATAATTGTCAGTGTTACAGAAGTTTTTCCAGTTTTTTTATCTTCAGTGGGATTACTCACTTTTTAAAAATTTGGTTTCTGCTTAATGCCGTGATGAATAGGACCTATAATGCTCTAGAACATAAATACATTAAAAGAACATTTAAAAAGCTTCTCAATCTTATGGCTGTACAGATAATCTTCTAAATATGACCCAAGTGCAACTGACACAGCACTATCTTCCTTAGTCCTACTGGCAAATAGTTTTTCTGCAGAGCGTTCCCTTTCTTGAAGTAAGGATGGCGAGGGTCACAGGAGATGAAGGGATCTATAAAATGTGTCATGTAAGATGTTAAAGTATCATTATCCAAACAAATTCTATTTTATAGGAAAGATGGTCAATAATCTCTGTGCGACATGAATTTATATTGAATTATAATTAATATATTTTAGTACATTTTAAAATTAAAACCAACACAATGTAAATTAAAATGTTGATGCCATGAGTTTTAGCTATTTCATCCAGCTGTAATTGTATTTTTCTGCCATGACAAACAACCAGCCTTATCCACACTAAGCAAATCCTTTCCATCTTTCATGTTTATGCCCTACAGATACTTATAAAAAGCAATAATATGTTTACTTGGCATTTATCTAGGCCATGCATACTTGCATTTAGTTCTTTTTATCTTTCTTCGTAAGTAAGTTTTCAGCCATTTTACTCATTTTTTTTGCTCTTCCTAAATTCATTTTGATTTGTTTGTAACTGTCTGAAGTGGTCAAAAGTGAATGAAATGCTCAACACTTAATCTAACTAGAGCCCTATAGAAATGGACAACAAACTTCCTGCTGGTAATGTACTATTTTTTTTAATGGTTCATTATCTAAAAGAGCCCCAAATGCCTTTTACTAGCATTCAGGACTGCAGTGTGTGATGGAGAGCTATGTACAAAGTTAGCTCCCTAATTTACTGCACATATGTCTTTTAGATTGAGTAGGAATAAATGAATCTGCTTCATTCATTAATACCATGCGCTCTAAACCCGGAATCTATACTGCCCTTGAACCATTCCTGAAAGGTTTGGCAGAAATTAGAAATGTTTCATGCAAATGTCAAGTGTCAGTGTTATTGATGGTTTATCCACTAAGTGGTAAGGATCAAAAAGAGTAATTGTTATTAGCATTTTCTGAAAAAGGTCTTAACAATGCCAAGAAGGAAATCCTGTCACTTCTCAGAACAAGAAGCATGGTTTAACAACACAGGGTCAGATACCTAGTTCCCCTGACTTTGTCAGGCCACATCTAGATGCAAATGTAAAATGGTGCATCTGTATTTAACTCAATGGCAGTACCATAGCAAGGGAGGTGCTAGTAGGGCACTAGGCGCCTTCACTTGCATGGCACCAAATCAGATGGAAATAATTACATGGTTGCAGGGAGGAGGGGTTTGCTCTGCACCTGACCTGTACTGGATGCCAAAATGCCTGACTGCACCTCTGCTTAAGGACTACATTGTTTGCAGGTCAGGAAGCTAGACTGTGAAGAAGAGAGCAGCCTGCTTGAAGGCATCACTACCCAACATGGTAAACTGTGATATAGGTATGCCCTGTATGTACTCGGTTGTCTTCAGGAGTTACAGGAAGAAGGTGACCTTTATGGGGGAAGCAATGCCCATGCATTACACGTGAGTTTTATTAAAGAGAAAACCTCTGTTCCAATGATTAAGAAAGATTTGTAAACTAGCTGTCTTGGGCACAAAATACTGTCTCATTTAATTACAGATTGTACATCACCGCAGCCAGTCACATATATTACTGAAGGAAAACTGGGAACATGAGCTGAAGACAAACAAGGTGCAACATTAACAGACTGGGAATAAGGAACATGGGAGAACACAGTAAGTTTAAACTGAAATGTTAGTGCTGTTGTCCTGGATTATGTCCAGTATTATATCAGCCCCTGATACTTCATTTTAAGAAGAATAAGTAAGTAATCTACATTTCTCCCTGTATTTCAGCAGTACGTAGAACTCTTCTTTGCCTTCTGTTATATGGAGTTGCTCTTTCTTCTTGGGATCTAACCAGGACGGTAGAGCAAATCTAAGTATTTTCAGTTGCTTTTCAGCAAAGAATTTTGCTATGTTCCCTTGTCTTCAGTCCCTCTTGTGAAAGTGGGACCTGTCTAGCTCCCCATTCTTGTTACCAGAAGCATAGATAACTTTCCTGATTCCACCACATCTAAAAAAGCAATACAGCTAATGCAAGAGAATATAACCCATGAGTCCTGATTCTTGTCCTTGAGCTCCTTATGTCACATGCCCTCTACATTTGTAGTCACAAATCTAAGAAAACCATGAGTTGCCTTTTATATAATGAATTAAGAAAGATATATTCAGACCCATATTATCAGGGGGAAAAAAACCCTGAGAACTGCCAGAAAAGGCAATTGGATTAGATAGGACACAAAGTTTATTATTTGGCACTTCACTGTCAAAGGAAAGCCTAGTGTGAAAGTTGTTTGCTTTATTATCAAAACTGTTAATTCATTTTCAAGAAGAAATAAGTGGATCTTTTAATTGAGTGGCTATGACAACTGCTCTAACCTATTTCAGCATAACCTATGGGGGAAAATATTGAGCAATAGTTTAGTCGGGAAGGAGCCCCACAGAAGCAAGTAATTGTTTTGTCATGTGTTAACAAGATATAAAATGACATTCATTTAACTGTCAGTACTGTTAATAATGGGTAAGTTAAAAAAAACACAAGAAGATTATTTGAAGTGATAACTTAGTGGCTTCTAGTCATGACCAAAATGCACACATCAGTTTAAATTAAATACATAGACAAGTCAGAGTGCATTTTAAAATGAAGCTATTTTATATATTGGTTTTAATCTTTATGCATCAGGTTCTTAGCTGGGATAAACTGTGATGCGACTGAAACCAATGGAGCTATTCTGATTTACCCCAGTCAAGGAGTTGGCTCATTAATTTCATTCATACTCCATTGATTATTATTTCCATAGCAGCATCTTTTGTAGGCCCTCTAAACTGAATATTTATCTGGGCATTTAGGCCTATCGTCATGAACACTAAACACCAATAAGACTGGATGCCTTAAATATATATGCATACACCACAAACATGCAAAGAGTACTCCAGTTGGGAAGTAAATGCTGTTAGTAATAATTTATTAATATTTCACATTTTTTAAAAATTACTTTAGGGAACTTGAGATATTGGTTAATGTCACTGAGGCTCCAGACAGATGTTCAAGTAAAGGCATGCTAGGACCCAATACAGGATCACAACAATCACAGTTGCTGCCATGCCATATCAGATCCCATTGAACCATATTGCCAGTGCAGCAGGAGCCTGATCCTGGGCTCCCCCTGCATTAGCAAGTAGGAAGCTCAGCTCCCAGCTGGGGAAGTGTACCATACACTCCCCTGGCTGCAAGCACTGTCAGCTGATTGGGTTCCCAGCTGTGGGGATGGCACCATGGGCTCTCTTCCAGCCGGGAGCCCCATCAGCCGATCAGAAGGCCAAAGTCTGTGACAGCAGAGTGTACTCTGGCTAGGAACCCCGATCATCAAGGGGCCTCCAACCCTCAGGAGCCCATGGGAGCCTAAGGCTCCTGTGTGGTCCAGAGGCTGGCCACTGGCCGCACATTAAATTAAAGGTGTGATAGGAACCAGCCACAAAGCTATCACACCAAATATCATGCAACTTATTCCTCATTTTAACGTGCCATTAACTGATTCAACATGTGACTAGGTCACTACTTAAACCATGATTAACTACATACACATGCTTTAAATGATCTGCAAAGCTGCTTTTAAAAAAAGTAGCATCTCATTTAGACCAGTGGTTCTCATCCTTTTTAGACTCAATACACCCCTCCATAAACTCTTTCCAGTTTAGCTCTACACTCTAATGACGTGGGAAGAAGGCTCCCCTCCTGTCCTTGTTCAAGGGAGATACGCCCCCTGCCCTTACCTAGATCAGTGGTCTCCAAAGTGGGGTGCACAAGACGATCCACTGGGGTGTGGGAAGAAAATATTAGAACTTCTATTTTTATAAATATGCATATATTGGGGGTACGTGCTCAAAAATTTTTTACTGATAGGCGGTGTGTGAGCAAAAAAGTTTGGAGACCACCAGCCTAGCTATCTGAACCTATGGAGGTATCTCTGATCCATTGGGAAGTGCAGGAACAGTGGCAGCACTTACTGTATCCCCTCCACAGTGGTGGCATTGCCAGTCTAGGCTCTCAGGAGAGCCAGAAGCAGCAGCTGCAGCCTCATGGTGCCCCTTCTATCATAATGGGCTGCATAGGGGTGCCCCTTCTGCCACAGATGTTTCCCAGTCCTGGAAACGGAGGCAGAGCAGACCAGTTTCATCTGGTGGCTTCAGCTTGCTAGCCCTTAAAAGGGTTTCACAGCCCCTAAGTTGCCATACCACCCTAATTGGGAATCACTGGCATAGATAGATCAAATGCCAGAAAAAGAATTGAGTTTATTTTCATTTGATAAGTTATTAATCTTTCAGAAACACTAGTTTCCATAAGGAAAAACAAATCAATTTATTTGAAAGCATGTAGTAGCAGTCATGAAACAGTTGAGATACACATCTCACAGCATCTCAGGATCACTCTCACATGCAAATATATTCATTTCACCTCACTTAATTTTATTGCTTCAAAAACATGTCATATTTTATAGATTATACAGTTAGTAGCATTGAATTGATAACACTGCACCATAAATATTGCAGCAACTAATTAAAATTGAATAGGAAAGAGGTAAGTAAAAAGATACATCTAGAATTAGAGTAATAAAACATGTAAAGAAAAATACAGCACTGATATATAGGAAGTGGGGTTTTGATAAAGCATAAGATGTAGTTTTCCCCTGCAGCCAGAAAGCATTTATTTTCTTAGTTTCTTAGTCTCACATTTAAAAGATCAGTGGTTTCAATATTCCTTCTCCCCTTATGTGTGTCAAAATCATATTCATACATAATGTTGATAGTTCATGTTAAGTGAATATGTCTATGTAAATTATAAAAGGAATAAGTTTGTAAACTGAGTAGCCATGAGTTTTGATTTAAATACTAGATGCATGGTTAACCAATCTACTATGGAAGGGCAATTCATTTAGTATTGCTAAAGATTTAAAATAACCCCACATAAAACATAATATTTTCAAGTATGTTTAAAATATATGTTGCAACTATTGAGCGTAATCAAATATATATTTTGTTTAGTGGAAACATTTAAAACCTTAATGGCAAAAAAAAGCAAACACTTTGCCAGCATTCCCATATCCGAGTATCTAATAAACCATCATAATACATGGGAAAGGAGTAGAGGGAGAGGAAAAGGAGGGAGTTAGGCTCACCACACATGCAACCTCGACTACACCTCAACCAGCCAATGATTTAAACAGTCACACTTTCAATCAGCTGCATGCTGTTGTATTTGAACAAAGAGTTCAACATTGGTAGAGAATCTGAAATACTGTGCTGTATTCTTGCTTTTTTATCCCTCTTCCCTCTTGTCAATTTTAAGAAGCCCTCTGCTCTCAAGGTAACCAAAGGGTGTTTGTTTGTCTTCCTTCATGAAAACGAATTAGGATCATTCCCAATTAGTGGAAACATTCAAGGTTCTACTTGACTTGCACAAGCAGTCAACAGTGATCTACCAAAGCTGCCACATCTGGGCTTACACTACACTTTTTAATATAGTTCATATGTTTTTAATGTGTTCCTTATTCTTTAACATAGACTTGCTTTCAGTTTTATGAAGCCAATAAATTTAATGAATTAACCAAAGCTATAAAAGGCACAAAAAAAGTATAGATAAGCATAAAAAAAGATCAGTCTTCTTGATGTGAAGATAAATAATATTTTGATATGGGCCAAGTACGTGGCATACTTAACATGCTACCTATAGGAATTTTGATGGCCTCTTAGCCTGAATTGTTCTTACTTTGAATCACTAAAGATAGAATGAAAAGTGCCTTTTTTGCACTCCAGTTTTCATTGGCTGTGGGTGGCACAGTATGAGTGAGAAATGTTTGACCTAGTTTATCTAAAGCAGTCATTTGGAAATTTCAAGTTTGGGTTTCTTTCTGGCATTCCGAAGTTTTAATTCAAACCATGTCACCCTCCCCTAGCAATGATGTCATATGGGGAAACATCAGAGCATTTTCATAGAGGAATGTGTCACCAACCAGTTACCACCATTCTCTGCACTTTCATAAATATTGTGCACACTCAAAGAAAAATCTACTGTGGGTTTACTGAGAGCAACTTATAATTTACAGGACAAGTACCAGAGCCAACATTTAATCCTCCATTAATGTAGCATGAAAAATAATTGAAAAGGCCTCCAGCATTTAAATTCAGTCCAGCTTAATCATCTAATCATTTCAGTCACGTTGACCTCAATCTTTCAGTTCTGTTTCCAAGGTAGTGCACTTCTTGCTACATAATACCAGATATTGTGGTTCTTGCTTTACTCATGCCAGCTCTAAATTTTTATCAGAGACTTGCAGGAGGGAAAAAGACTTTCCAGGTAATTTTATACAGTCCCTTAACAGCAAAAGATTCTTCTCTACAATGTATTCTGCAGCCCTGTTCCCTCTAGTCTTAAATGCCTGCTGAAATGGACTGGTACATATTTAACAGACAAAACTATAAACATAAAATCTCACTTTCAAATGTAGTAACAACCATCTTATTTAACCAAAGAATCTATGTGCATCTTTAGAACTTGTTGCCAAAGGGCCATTAATACTAAAAACAACTGAACCAGGAGGCTCAGTTCCAGCATAGTTTCTTCCTAACCCAATTATAACTCTGGTGAAATCTGTAATGTTGTTGGCAGCTAATCATGTTATTAATGGGTGCTTAAATCAGGTTACAGGCGTGGCAGGACTTTTATTAGAACACCCTTTCAAATGAATGGCACATGAAGATATATGGGGTAGAACCCACCTCCCTCAGTAAGCAGATTACCTATTTCAAGATTATGAAAGAGGCCATTACAAAGAGCTTTTGTTTTACTTCTTCAGCTATAAATAATCAGTATGACTTTCAAAAAGGAAAGTGGAGCAGGCACACATTGCACAGCTTACATCAGTGTAAGTCACTGCAGAGTGAAGAGGTATACACCTATTGTCCGTCTACTCCTTCAGTCACTTTCATTCAAGGGTTGATGTTTGCCCAATGCAAGCTGATTCCCCCCTCACCTAAAGAACAAACAGAAGTGATAATTTTCACCCAAGTAGGCCACAGAAACTGATCTATAGTTATGACCAAACAAGTGACTGGCTGCAGACTGCATAAAAAATGGCCACTCGGGCAAAAATCTAACCCCTCATTATATGCTAGGGGAAGCCAGCTCCAGGCTCACACCCAACAGCTAGATTTCCTTTCCCCATTGGAACCAACAATGAACTTATGTTTGGTCCAGGAGACCACTGCACCTCAAAACAATTCCTAGCACACAGGGCCAACCCTAGGGAGGTGCAGGGCCCTGTTAACATTTTTACATAATTAAAAAGTTCATATAACTAAAAAAACAAAAACCTTGCTGATCACAATCAGTGCGGCATTGCCTACATTCCCAGCTTGGCACTCACTGGCTCTGGGGCTGGGGCTGGGACAGCCAGGTGGTGCAGGCTGCAGAGTGGAAACGAGGCAGCAGCCCTGGCCCTGGTGCTGGCACTGAGGGTGCTGCCACTGGCACTGACTGCCTTAGGGAGCTACCTGCAGTGGGAGGCAGCCAAGGTGAGGGCTGGGTTGGATAGGGAAGCCCATGCAGTAAAGGGCCCCAAGCTGAGCTGAGTCATGGTGCCCAGTATCCCTGTAGGGGCTCTGGGCCAGACTGTACTGCAATGCAAGTGCTAGGCAGCACCTCTGCTGCAGCCCTCAGAGCTGGGAGCAGGGGTCACCTGCTGCCATCCCATCCCACAGGGTGCTGCCAGCTCCTGTTGAAGCATAGGGCCCGGGGCAGTCATCCCAATTTGTCATACCCTAGGGACAGCCTTATAGCACCTGCTACAGACAGTCAGTTTGCACTGCCTCTTTAATTTGGAATAAATTGACTATGAAGTAAAATCTGGGGGAAATTATTCGTAATAATCATGTTGTATGTATGCTCCCTTGGAAGTAGAATAGAATATAGGCCATTACATTTGGATTCTATTGGGCATGCCAGACTTGTTTATAACTAAAGAACGGTAACCCGAACAATCAAAGCAGGTTAATCCTAAAGCAGTTTTAAACACATGCAGAAAACATTGTAATGATTTTGGGGGAACCAGGGTTTTTTTGGTAGAATTCTTCCTTCTTTCTTTGCTCATGTGAAAAACACAGCAGATATGCACAAATGTTAAATAAATATTTTGATTTGAGATATTACTTCAGTTTAAATAAATATGGGAAAAATAAAGAACAGTCATGAAGGCCTGCTTTGTAAATCTTATTTTCATTATCTCTGTCAGGTCTGTAGCCAGTGTAGTCCATTTTAGACAAGTCTGCTTTCAATGCTAATAGTGCCCCTGGAGCCAGAAAATGATTCCAGTCTCCTCTCTCTTACCTTTTTAGAATGTTAATAACAGGTATGTCATTGAACTTTTTCCGATATTGCTTTAATTTCTGTTTGTAATATGCCTGTTCTTTGTTTAAATGATTCTGCCATCTGTCTTCCTGGACAGAATTTGCTGTATCCTAACTGACTGCTGCTAGAAATACCATTTCTCCCTCACTATTAAGCAGCAGTCATTGGGGATTTATTTTCATTTTTCTAGGGTATTCTACATGGTTATTTAATTTTGGGGGAAATAATTTAAAAAACACTTGATTTTAATTCCCAGTATTCACATTTCATTCTTAATAAAGAATAAGATGCACTCCAGAGAGGCAAAATTCTTCACAAGGACTTCTTAACTTGTTAAGCAGGAGCATCTCTTTCCATTGTGGTTTTAGGTGCAAGTTCTCTTTAAATGCCAAAGGCTTGTCTTAATGAAAAAGTTGCAACACTTACTGCCATGGTATAGTTAAGGCAATGTGACCCATTATTGATTGGGGCACTGTTATACAAGTATAAATATGGTTATACTGGTATAACTTACTATTTATGTGCAGGAAGGGGAATTAACCATGTTGGTATAAAACGCTTTTAAAATTAGTCTAGTTTTCTTTAAGTGTTATATATATATATTAAAAAAAAAAAAACCCAACATACACCACACAAAAACTGCATGCGGACTAGACTTCATACTATATTCACAATTCTTCAGATGAATTAAATGTAAATGATAATCATCAGATCTCTTGAAGGAGCTAAATGTGCATTTCTAAAATAGACCTTGAATGTAATCTCATGGACAGCATTATCTGAGAACATGTGGCTTCTTCTGACTGGGTCCTTGGAAAAGAACTGCCATCATCACATGATGCTGGGTATGATTACCCTATTTTATGTAGTAGCAAACAATTGCAGCCCACATGTCATTGTGATAAGGCTTAATTGATGGTCATAGAAATATTTAAATGGTGAGAACTAAACAAATGAAACCTGTAAGTTTTACCATTCACAAATAATATCCAGCATATAACATCTTTGTCTTAATAAACACCTTTATTATCCATATTAATTGGTTTGCATCCAAGAAGAGACTATAACTTAGATTTGTTCTCTTCCTTTCATTGGATGGCTGTTACTTCCTCATATAAATGGAAGTGTTTTTGCATCCTCTCCCAAATATATAAAGCTGCATGCGTGGTAGCATATTGATTCTCCATGGTATATCTCCTAAAGCTGTACAACAAAGCCCTCTTTCTGGGAGTATATGAATACCTAATATACAGCAACAAAAAGTATGGAGACCTTAGAACACAGGGATTTAATTAAAAGGGGGGGAAAAAAAAAAATTCAATTAAAAGATTTTGGGAGAGTGGTGCCACACTATTAAAAGCTCCATGAAGCGGAGTAACATTCAAACAATCTGGATAAAAATTAACTAAATAAGAACATGCTTTCTTTTTAGGATGAAAGATATTCTGTGGGATACTTTTTTCATTCATAAACACATGCGGACAGAAGGAGGCTGCTTTTCCCAATAGCTACTATGCTGGTATAATAAATATGCCCCAGAAATCATGTATTATATCATCAGATGTCAATAATGATGGTAATGAAACAGATATGTGCTTTCTAACCAAGTTAAAATGAACACCAATCAAATGCTGGTTTTTGTCTCACTGACACCCTATTAAAACCTAAAAGTATGCTAATCTTTTTAAAATTGATTGACTTTTATTCCTTTTAAAGGCATTTAAATGCCAGGCTAAGAGAGAAAAAATAAGGGTTCTTCAAGCTTAGCTGTCTGGATAACAAGGAGTGACTCTTTGAAATAAAGAGATTCTGCTGCCACTGAACAGAGTGCTTTGAAGAATCTTCCAGCTTTCTGATAACTGTAGAATAGTTTTCTTTGCCACTTTGTTTTTATGTTTGGTTTCTTTTTTCTGTCTAATCTCTCTTACTCATTTATTTATGCTTGCTGTTTAACTGGAAATGCACACAATCTGCATAATTTGCACGTCAGGAATAGGACAAATGCTACATCAACAGAGCTGCATAACCAAGGCAAATAAACAAGTAACACATTTCTCATTTTGTAATCTAGAAAACTGAGCTGCTTGAAAACCTTTAGTGCTCTGTTTCTGTGTCTTCCTGCTGTGCAATCTTGAGTCCCTTTTAATAGACTCCAAAATATCACTCAAGCAGGCAATGCAGGAGATTGAAACCTATTAAGCCAGGTAACGCTTCATTTTCCAGAGACCTCTAGTTGAAAGAGGTCATTTAAAAAAAATAAAAAGCAGTACCTTTTTGTCATGTAGTTAACATTTTATGTTAAAAGAAAAAAAAGCAGCCTTTTCTAGTTCAGGTACAGTTGATGGTGCAGATATTTTCAAGAGGAAAAAAAATAACCCTTGAAAGGTAAGGGTGCATGAATCCTATTTTCACACATGGGCTGCTAAGTCGGATCTCCAAATTGACCCTAATTTATTTGAAAACCTGGAGTTTGTTCGAACATCTGTGGATTTCAGAGGATTTGGGATCATGCCACTGGTGTGATAAACCCAATTCAGTAACATGCAAATTGTTCTCTGTTTCTTTTGAAGTCACTGAGAGATGAAGGTTTACAATATCTTATTGTAGGTGCTGAATTCCCTGAAAAATTGGCTTATTTCTTAGCTGACATTCAACCAGAATACATAGAATTTTGTACACTTTGTGGACAAGAAAAAACAAAACAAAACATGAAAACAAAGAACTGGTATATCAGATTATTACTGCTGGCTAGAAATTCTTTTCTGTCAGTCTCAATTTGGATACACAAAAAGGAGAAAGAGAAAGAAAGATACAGATATATTTTCAAGGATAGAGAGAACAGAAACAGGAGAGAGACCAAGCCAAAATAATCACATTTTAGCAACTGCTTTTTTTAAGATGTTTATTTCTTAGAAAATACAATCTACATAAGGCAAACTAGTCTTAAAGAAGTTCTACCCTGTACTGCGACTACTTAACAAGTCACTATAAACCCTTCCAACATTAGCAATTCATAGTTAAGAGTAGATTAGACAGCATAACAGAAAATATTCAAGAACTCTACTGTGGATGGGGAATGGATTAGACACCCTAGTAGGTAAATCGTGTGTGTGTGTGTGTGTGTGTCTGTCATAGTTTGTGGGAACTTCACATTCTTTTGAAATCTCTCTTCTCACAGCACCCTGAGAAGTAAGGATATATTTTCCCCATTTTACATATAAGAAAGGGAAGAATACTGGCATTAAATGAGTCACCCAAGACTGTATGACAAAACAAGTACTTGAACCTGGTATCCCAAACTGCTAACTAGTCCCTTAGCCACTGCATCATCATCTACTTTAGAGGCTCGTTTCTGAGAGTCATTTGGACTGCAAACATGTGCATTGAAGAAAGAGGAGACAAGAATGCTTCCTTACACCTCTGGAACTAGATTTTTCAGACACTACTTCAGCAAGGTTCTGTTACCCTTTCTGGTTTCCCTGAACACAAACAACTAGGTCCCTGTCTTGAGAGAGTCCTTTGGATTTTTTATATTTCAGGCCAAAGCTCATCGTTTAGTACCCGTAACAAACCTGCAGTACTCGCTGGAGGAGTTGCTCATCTTCAGCCATTCTTGTGCTTCCTATCTGCTTTACCCAACAGCTCCTTATTAAAAACTAAACCAACATGCTTGTCCTAGTAACCAGGTCAACATATAGCAGTCATGAGTTATTACAAAACAGCTCCAAGACCTTTACAGAGGCCTGAGGTAAGTAGGTATCCCCAGGGAACAACGAGGATGCAGGACAGAAACTTTGATATAAATGGCATCTCTGAGACACAATGCCTGTGACTACTTCAGTTTGCATGACACCATTTGCTTGGGGCCATGTGTAAAGTCAAGATCTAGCCCAATAAGTTTATGTCTGCCAGCCAAATGAATGCTTGTGCTAGCTCAGGCGAGCTCCCCAACTTCTGGATGTTTAATTGCACTGACCATGAATTTTAAAGCCCATGACTATTATGTTTACATTCCCAGAGGGAATATGCTACACTGTCAGGCTGAAATAAAATTATGCCTGATTTTAAGTTGCCTAATGTTTTTCATTTTGCTCCTCCATGAGCTGACAGTTATTAAACCTAATATGCAGCAGTTGCATAATGCCAGAGGCAACACATAAGGGGTGCATGAGGCAGTTCACCCCCTGCAAAAAGGCACTAACAACACTGTTGGCGGCGCCTGCAGGTGGTTGCCGCTTGCCACCAGTGGTGCAGTCCATAATTGCTACTGCTGGCAACACCTGCGGGTGATCACCGACTCCAGGTCAGCACTTGCCACACCTCCCCCGCCCCCCCACTGCTGCTGTGCTCCCGCCACCGCTGGCGCAGCCATGCCCCCCCAGCCACCACGGGCAGGTGCCATTCATGGATAAGACACAGCAGAGGCAGATCATATTTGCACTTCAAGCAACTAGGTGGTGGCTACATAACCATGTAACTTCAGTTTTGGGTATTTATGCAGAGGTTGGAATTCAGCATAGCCTGTGCTACCCCACTAAATATGTTCATAGACATCAGGGCTGGAAGGGACCTCGGGAGATCATGGAGTCCAGCCCCCTGCCCGAAGGGCAGGAAGTCAGCTGGGGTCATAGGATCCCAACAAGATAAGCATCCAATTTACTCTTAAAGGTAGGATGTCAATTCCTCAGCCAAGCAGCTGCCTGAGGAAAACAGAATCACCCAGGTATGCATATTTGGCTGGACTGGTATTTAAAGTTTTAGTCTTAAAAAGAAACAAGTCACAACTAATAAATGAGGGCCCTACTAACTTTCAGCACAATTGTGTTGTACAGGCCTGTTAGAAACAGTTGGAGGGCTTCATTCCCTATTTTTCAGGTGCCCACAAGCTGCACAGTTCTGACCATGTTACTTGGGCTTCTAGAGGTGGTATGCAATGCATAGTGATGCATGATCCCCAGGTACTGATTTAGAGTGAATGGCAGTGGCAGACTAGGGTGAGTGTTGAGTGGCTAGTTACATTATGCAAAATTGGGTCCCACCTGGATCAGTCTGTTGACCAAAGACCAAATTAACAACTATATTTGTGACTGGGGGAGGTATGGGCATGGCCTATCTATCAGACCTTAATAATACTTGATTAAATCCCTTAACACAAACCCACTTCTGCACACTAATGGGCGGGGGGAGGGGAAGGGACAGAGAAAGAAACAATATCAACAACAAATAGTCAGTTAAATCAACAGCAACCATAATCAACGTTGATGAGCCATCAGCCTCTTAGGCCCTCCAGCCCTCACTCTCTGTCCATCAAGCTGTCTGCCCTCTAGCTCTACCCATGGGACCAGATGCTCTGTCCTCAAAAGAAAAAGGCATGCTCCCCTTGGACAATTCCTTCATACACACACCTTCAGGCATCCCAGCCTCTCAAGCACTCTTACCCAACATTACACACCTTCGGCCAGCCCTCAGCTCTCAGATGTGAATGTTTCCCATTTCCAATGCCCTCTCACTGCTAGGCCAAAGGGAGTGCCATCTGTGGCCACGTCCACCCTTACCACCTGCAGGATTTGGGCTCTCTGGAGACCTGACGCATAGATGCCAGAGATCTGGCTCCCAGCTCTTAGGACCTTTCAACCACTGAAGGACCCCAACACCTAGGCATCTCAGTCCAAAACTCCATTTCTCTCCATCATGTTCTCTTTTACAGCAACTCTCTGAACTGGGCAACCCACTGCACATGCTTACCTCTACCAAAGGAAAGAGCCCTACCAAAACTGGGCCCTTATAGTAGAGGCAGTGGTATTTGAGTGCACAACATCAGGTCAGACTCTCTAGCTCTGCTACCCTGCAATCTGCTGCTCTTTGGAATCTCTGCCCAAGACATCCACATTTCTAAAACCTATGCCTCTACAGTAATTCTTCCATTTACGGTCACATGTGCATTCCTTAAAGTTTCCCAGGTCAATATATTTTGAAGAGTACTTAGTATCCATCTTAAAACTGTAATGGAGTCCCATTACTAGAAGGGGAAGAGAGACCAGACACCCCTGACCCATTCCCCTTCTTTCACCCCCCTGACTTTTTCCTCCCTCACCTTGCTGTGTGTTTACTGATGTTTTTTCCCCTGCTTCTTCCTACTTCTCTTAGTCCCCTCTCTGCCTGTGCACTGGTGGTGACTGCAGAGCCAAACCTATAGACAGGGGGGATCTGTAGCAAGATGACCACTGGGTCCAGGTGCAGGCAGAGCTGGAGGACCCAGGTAGGGGAAAATGATGTAAGACGGCCACGGGGTACAGGTATAGGCAGAGCCTGATGCATTACTGTAGCAATGAATTTTGGCAGCCCACCCTCTCCCCGCACACAATTCTGGAGGGCACATGCCTCCCCCCCACACCATGCTTGCCCAGGAGTGCGTGCAGCAGTGGGAACCACCTTTCCCCCATTCACCCACAAATGAACCACTCACAGCCCCATCCTCCCCTGACTAGACAGCACCTGTTAGTACCCCAGGTAGCCACCCCACTCCCCCTCCCATACCCCCAACTTTCTATGGCACTGGCCTGATGGCCAAGGGAGGAAGTAGGGTCAGCAGGGCAGGCCTTATGAGGAGAGGCTACGGGACCTGAACCTGTTTAGCCTCCATAAGAGAAGG
>NW_017728947.1:84068047-84079001 GCF_001723895.1 Crocodylus porosus | reverse complement strand
GCCGGGGTCATCTGACCCCGGTGCTCTTTCCTGCCAAGGCAGGGGGTCGGACTAGATGATCTACCTAGGTCCCTTCTGACTCTAGCTACTATGAAACTAAGAGGAGTCATATGACCCAGACAAGCCCGGGCCTCAAACCAGAGGGACAGTCTGATTATGGAACCCGTTAGGGATGGGACCCTTCTTTCAGAGGCATGAGGATGGGAGCCCAGGCTATGGAGAAGACTCAGGAGGCAGCCCTGAGTGAAGGGAAGCTGGGAGCCTGCATAGAAAGCAAGTACACCAGACAGTTTTGGTTTTGGCTTTTGTTATTCTACATGAAGCCTGCCATCAATGGTGTCATGAACCTCATGCAGGACATTTCTTTGAACCAGGACTGGTACTTGTATTTTTGTGGGTTTCACTGGCTCCGAAGGATCAGTTTGTGGCATCCTCTACCCCTACAGCTATGGAAAGGGGGCAAATGAGGGGGACACCTCAAACTTGAAATTGTGCTGAGTGGAACCTGAGGGCATGGAGGGTGACTAGAGTGTGTTCTGTGCCACAGGAGGCCGCATTGACCGAACTGTAAGACAGGAGGTAGCAAGTGGTCCCTAGCTCCCCACATACTAGATACTGCAGGTGTAGGAACCTGAGGTCATGGGGAGTGACTGGAGTTAAGCCAGAAATCTGCAGCCTTAGGCAGTGGGCCCTGGGTTAGAAGGCTCAGAGAGAGTAAAACTGGGACAAGGCCAAGTGGTCAGCCTTAGACCACATGGGGGTGGTCTCTTCCAAAAGCATGCTGTCCGTATAGACTCCACAACTAACTTCAACATCAAGGTATGGTGTGTAAGACTACTGGATAGGGGAGAGACTGGAGGGTACAGGCCTTAGAGTGGGTACTCTGTAATGGCACTTGCACGTAGCCTACAAAAACATATTGGGTAGAATACATCCTCCTTATAGATAGGTATACTGAAAACACAAGATAAATTTGGTTCAATATATGTCTATCCTTTTTCACTTCCAAAAAATTTCATATAGTCTTCACTGAGCTGTGCAATGCAGACATCCTGGCCTAGATAACACCCTATGGAGTTGGTAGGAACTTGCTTATTGAATATAATCTAAGTTGTATATCAAGTTTGTTTCCTGTTGTTATAGCTTCTCAGTTGAATACATCTGTAAAAGCAAAAGTTCTCAAGTGTTATGTATTCAGGCTTACACTGTATGTAAATGAGGCTAAGGTATGAAATTTGGATTTGGATATGCTCATCCAGCAAATCTGAATGTGTTTAGATCATAAGTTTTGATTCAAAACCGGTCTCAAATTCTACCAATATATAGTTTCACTTCATAACTGTGACATACACTTTCCCGCTCATCATTTTGACTTTCTAGTAGTTCAGCTAGATTCAGCAATCATTTCATATGTAGAATTTGTTTTGATGAGAATCAGAGTTTTAAATCAGAATTATTAAGTCCTGCCTTTTTTTGTTGTTGTTGTTTTTATGGCTGTAACAGCTTGCATCATGGATAATGCTGTAATGAATATACAGGTAAGTCTTTATTAAGACTATTGGACATAAATCCTGTGGTTCTCTCTCTCTGGATTTCATATAGTCTACCTAAGTACTGATCTAACCAAAAAATATATATATCAGTCATGAAATGGAACACTTACTGAAGTACAATGTCATTAATTTTTCTTTTATTTGAATAATTATCAAAGCTTTTGTATTGATTAATGATTTTTCTGACCTCAAGTTTCCAACACTATCCTAGGCAAGAATTCCACAGACCAATGCTATCCCATCTTCTAGCTAATCTTTCTTATGCATGTTCCCTTCAGCTCTTCTCTCTCAAAATTAACAAAACCAACCAACCAACAAAAAAACCAAAAACAAACTACCTTTGAAACTTTTAGCATCCTTTGAATTAAGTATCTCTGTGTCCTGGAGATATGCTGTAGGATTGTCCCATAAACACATGCTACATATTTCCCCTAGGCTTTACTCCTCTAATATCAAAAATTGGCAGGGATATAGTTTCTTCCATTCCATAATGTTCTGCATTAAACCCAAACAATTTTAACTTTACCATGAAAAGGCATCTGAAGATGTAGTTTCCTACTATTTCAATAACTGTTGAAATAGAATGAGTATCATCAATTCTCCTGGCATTTAATCAATGGTCTATGCACATACCCAGTAAGGAATCTCCATTTTAAATTAGTCAAATACAAGTGGAAGATTCAGGGATTTCTTGATCAAACAGTTGAAAGGATTTAGAAGTGTGTGGGTAATGATAACCAACACTAGTGGGAATCAAACATACAGCATTTGCTTTCCAGATAACCTTAGTAAATAAACTCAAGTAGTTTTACAAAGGGTGAAGGACAAACAGATTGATGAAAAAGGAGCAGACAGCAAAAAGTGCATTGTAGCTATACACTTCCTGTGCCAAGTCGTTAATCCTCTTGATAGCAGCTCACCATTCATGCCATCTGTCGCTTAAACCACATGCACTCAATACATAGTTGTCTCACAAGTTAGTGTCCATTTGCTAGACTGCCACACCACTAATGTTGCAAGAACTGGGAAGTTCTTAAAATACTTGAAACCTGTTTTTCATTCATGCCAAGGCACCTTTTTATTGCCTTCATTGTATGAAATGGCATTAGAAATATACTGACATTGACTTTGAGGCCCCTACTCAGTACCTTAACAGCAGAATTGAGGATCACCCCTGTGAGAAGAGTTTGCACAGCGTGTAGGTTGTCACTCTGGCTATTTTATTTCAGGTCTTTCTACAATTAAGACTCAAGAAAAGTCACTGTTAAATAAAACACCAGCACCCTATGGCAGTTACATATCAGGATACAAGGATGCAATTATAAATATCAGATCTGTGTTACAGCAGCTCTTTCACCTCACAGATAGAATTAGTTGTCCCTCTCTCTGCATTTCATAAGTTCATCCTAATAAATTTTGAGCAAGTGATGCATTTTCCCTTGATACTGCTATAGTTGAAAATAATATTTGTGCAGAACTCCTAATATTTGCAGTAATGTTATAGAAGGATCATCTGTGTTCTAGACCAGTAATTGGCAATAACTACATTTAACCATGATAAGTCTAAAGATTATTCAACTTTTTCATATGTACTGAAGGAAAAGACTTTGGAAATCTTCAGTACTGTATTTGAATATATTTTAAAACCCCCAAACCCTTTGCAATTTTAGTTTGCAGTACAATGTTAATTAATCCAAAAAGATTTCTCCCCTTGCTCATTACTAGAGTGTTGTTTGCCCTTCTGTCAGAATATGGCTAGCTTTATAGGCTGCAGTAGCAGCTTTTGTGTACTCAGAGATATTTTCCAGGCTACATAAAAGCAGTTTGTAAGGATACTGCATAGTCCTTGGGCGAGGGCCACATACAAAATCATATACTATACATATCTGCTATGTCTGCATTCCAGAAATTAAGTTTCTTTTTATGGATAACAAGGGTAACATCTTGCCTTGTTAGGGAGAGTTTAGCACAGTGTCCAGAAATTCAGTAAACTGTGTCTAAATAAAACATTGTGCCCACAACCAAACTAACGTTTTCATATATTTCATCTTGCCATTCAACTCTCTAGTCTTCAAGAAAGCACACTTTCTAGTCTTAAAGAAAGCATCTCCTTCTTCTGCACTCTTGTACTTTATCCCCATTCTTCCACATACCTTTTTCATTTTTTTCTTTTATACTGCTTACATTATATTTCTTGATAGGAACATAGGACTGGAAGGGGCTTCCTGGGTCACAGAATCTCATCTCCTATACGCTCAGTTGATCCTGAGCTAAAGGAATCCCACAAACTGCCATTTCTAACTTACACCCATAATTTCAATGATATTTAAAATCCTGTAAGAACACCCTAATAAGATACCAAAGGTAAAAGCTGGGGCTGAGGGCACTACCGAAGGTCTGTCATTACAACAACAGGGACATAGTTAATATATGCTCAGAAGACCCAAAGAAACAGGGACCATGTTCTGTGCAACAGAAAAAGGAAAAAACACACCATAGTATGTACTAGTGTAAGCTACAGGAAAAGCTCCATTCCTAACCCAAGTTGCAACTTCCAGAGACAGTTCTCCAGCCCCACTACTGCTAGCTCACGAGTGAGTTAGAGAAACCAAAATAGGCTTAATTCTGTACAAGTTGGATAGCCAGTCCAAATGCCCAAGGTAAAATATGCCAGGACACACACAAATCCAAATCTATCCAGAAAGCATACCCCCTTATATACACATTCTTCTTTGAACCATCTGATTACAGAACAACATATGCCACACATAACAACAGAATGCACACAGCCAGATCTTATTCTGCACTCTTGCCTATCAGTACATTTCTTGGTGTTTAGAGGGGTATGGGTATCAGAACTAGATTCAGAAGCCATGGCCAAAGTCAGAACAAGCCAGGGTCAGAAGCTGAAGCCAGAGCCAAGGTAAGCCTAGGGTTAACTAGAATCAGAAGCCAAAAGCTGGAGCTGAAGGCTAAACCAGAATCATGAGTAAAGAACTTGAATCAGGGAATGCCAAGCATCTTACCAGAGTCAGAAGCTGAGGTCAAAGCCAGAAGTCAAACCCAGAAGATCAGCAAGGAAAGACATTGAAGGTCAGGAGTGAGGACTTTCATTTTTCTTGGCTAAGGAAACTGCTGGGTGGACCTGATTGCTAAGGACTAGTGTGTGTCGGACCTGCTGCCTCTGGCTTCAGCTGCCCTGACTGCTTGCTCAACCCAGCTGGGACTAGGATGCTGCTCAGGGCTTGCTGCAGGTGGTGCTTGTTTCAGGATGACTTGCCTTGATCTCTTGATTGCTATTAACTGGGCCCAGGGGTCTGACAGGTCTCAATACAGCAATATCCCAATGCTTCAGAAGGTGGAAAACAACCCAAAAGCCAGCAGTATTCAAGAAGGGGGCATGGGGATCTTTCCTGGTTCCTACCAAACCCTTGGGACATATGTCAGAACTCCCTATCTTATTATAACTTCCACAAATTTCCTTATTTAGTTCTTAGACATACTCAGGCTCCATGTTCCCACCACTTCATTTGGAGATTGTTCCAAAATTTCCCTCTTCCCGTTTCTAGGTTTTCTATATCATATTTCCAGTCATTTGATATTGTACTAGTGTTGTTTCTGATCCTAAAATATCTCTTCACCTTCCTATTTGCCCCATTCATGCACTAAATAAGCAAGTGTTTCTAATCAATTCTCATAAAAAAGGTCTCCAGTCCCTTAACCATCTTAGCAGCCCTTCTTTAAAGTTGTTATAGCTTAACTTATTCTTTTTTTACATCTGTGGCAAAAGACCTTACATAATATTTGAAATGGGGTCCTCTCAGTGTTTTGCATTACTACTTCCTTGTCTCTAGCACATTGGGCCATGTACATTCAGTGTCTACTGGGAGAATAGCAGTTCTTTCAATAGAAATCAGAAGTGTACAGACATTCAAGCTTTTTGTCCCCTGTTTTTTTTTCCTCCTGGAGCAAAAACAGCATCTCCAAGAGAAAAGTAATCTGAAAACAACCATGTAGAAATTGCTCCCAGGAGAGTTTCTCTGGGAGACTAAACCTCTGCCTGCTTTTCTCTACCTTAATTCTGCCCGGGGATCGGGAGGATTGGAGCTGAGGGAAAGGCTCACCCAGGTCTGGAGACGGTGAAGTGGGCAGCTGCTTTCACACATCCTCAAGACTGGGGGGAAGAACACCTGCCTGCTGCTCCTCTCTTGCTTCTCACACTAGAGTTCACAGCATGAGAAGTGAGCAGGGGCTTTGCCCCACTACTCCCTCTGCTTGGTTGCTGGGTACAAGGAGAGGTATTGCCCCCTACCTGTTTCCTCTTGCCATACTTTGCCTTTTCTTTTTAAATCAGAGTCCCTAGTGTGAGAAGCAGGTAGGGGGCTTTGCCCCATTGCTCCACTCCCCCAGGAGCTAGACTGGAGCAGCCCACATTTTTCCCAGGCCAAGATTATTCTCATCTGGGGAAGGCACAAGGAACGGGGGGACAGAAAGTCTGTACTGCTCCCTCTCCTGGAATCACTTATAGTGGTGGAAACTTTCTACTGCTTGAAATGAACATTTGTATAGATTGCCTATTATACCCTAGTATTGTATTGGCCTATTTCAGAGCCAATCCATCATAGCTCACCTGTCATGTATCTTGTTCAATTTGTCACCAACTGTTGGGTTGAGTGTTGTACTAATGGTCTCTGTGTTTACGGGTTTTTTTAACCTCTTTCTTCTACTTGAGTAGTGAGAGGGAACAGAGTTGGTTGACACAAAGAATGAACAGTAGCAATATTTACAGTTTTTTTTGAAACTGTACTTAGTTCACAAGGTTTTATGGTGTCATTTTATCCTTAGTCTTTGGATAGCCCATGTAAGCCACATCCAACACTTTGGAAACCACTGCTATAATAAATTCTGTATTGAACTCCAGCTGTATTGAATATAGTCAATAACACTTCTCATTCTTAAAACTGAGCTTAATGTACCAATTTAGGGTAACTTCAGCACCACCCCCCCAGTGTAAGTGGGTCTTAGGTTTTAATTTTACTTACCTTTATGGTACACTACTTGTGTTGCCTATCTATCTTATTCTTTTCTTAAAACTGCCTTACTTAAATCAGAAGAAGTTAGATCTAATATTTATATTTCTCAAAATCGCACTTCTTCTTCTGTTCTCACTGTAATGTCATAATAAATCAAAATACATTTTTATTTGCTCAAAACTTTAAGGAGGTCCAACTTTCCTCCCTCCCTATTTACTTATGGCTGCTAAATATGCTTTCATATTTGTTTTTTAACTCGGAGGATCCAGTCAAATGATGGCAGTCAAATTTGTCAGGCTTTATGTTTGTCTTCATAAGCCTAAGCAAAAAAGAACCTGAAATACCATAAATTTGATTCCAAACTGCCTTCATCATCCATGAGCATATGTCTTCCTTCTTGAGAGTTTACAGGATATGTTTATATAAATTATATCTTCTATTTTCTCTCATTACTTCTATTTTATTTTTCTGTAACCAAGCAGAAGCTTGACAAGACTTGGCTACAAGTTCAAAATATTGCCTTGTTTTTACCAACATTCAGAAGATTCATGAGTGAAAAACTGGCTTTAACTTGAAATGTTTAGGTAGAGAGAATTCCAGCAACTGCAGCAATTTTAGAATAGAAACCAGATTACACATGCATTCAAAATGAATGATAGATACCTCAGCCTGTGGTAATAGGCTGTGGAGCCTTTTAACTTGAGGTTACTGGTTTTAAATCTAACACAGATTAGCAGCAAGCAAAAGTTGTTAATATTTCATGGCTATTTCATGACAGCAAAACAGAAGGGCAACATAATACTTTATAGTAAATTTTGAGGTTAGTAGATTATAAAAATATGTTTTCTTGTCTTAATTAGCAAGCTATTCATAAACATTTCCTGATTTTTCAGTATACACTTGTTGTTGGGAAATATTAATTTTATAGTTGGACAACTGTTTTTCGACCTCTGGATTATTTGCATACTGTTCAGTTGTTATCTGGAGGATGCAGTTGTTTCCAGACCACTGAAACTGCACACAAACTGGATGAGGGAGAGTTATATCCTTACCCCACTGAAGTCAATTTTGTCATGGACATGAGAAGGACCAGTATTTCACTCTGAATTACTTTATCAGGCAAATAAAGAATGGTCTAACAATCTTCTTGGAGGGAGGTAGTTATAACCAGCCAAGTTAGTCTGAAGTTGAGCAGAAAGCAGGGTGGGGTGACACCATTGGGCTTCTTTACACGTGTTCTGGAGGTGGGGGGTGCTTTAATTAGAGTGACTCTCAGAGCTGCTTTATAGCACCACAGCATGTCATGTATTCAGCATCCCCATGCTTCAAACTGGCAGCAGGGGCTCTTTTAACTAAAGTTCATTCAACGAGCTTTAGTTAAAGTAGGGTTACCATATGTCTGGGTTTTCCCAGATGTGTCCTCTTTTTAGTTCCTCCAATCTTGGTCTGGGCAGGGTTTTGGTTTTTTTTTTTTTTAATTATGATAAAATGTCTGGGATTTTGCTCTGTTTAGCTTCAAAGTTTCCTGGCACTTTCAAGCTTTCCCTAGCAAGGAGCTGCTTGGGGCTGGGGGCAGGGTAATTGGAGGCAGGACAGACACACAAGTGTCCAGCATATATAGCCCGGCAGCTGGATATGGGTAAGTCTTTGGGGGGCAGCGGTTGTGTGTGTGGTAGGGGGGCAGGTCCTGGGCTGCAGCAGAGGTGGGGAGGTGCCTGCCTCTCCACTGGGGGACAAGGGTGGGGGGACCCTCAAGGGGCAGCAGGCCTGGCAGCACTGGGGCCAGTGCCTGTGCTCACAGGGGCAGGGCTGGAGGGAGCAGGGGGCTGCAGGTCAGGAGTGAGAAACACTGGCAGGGCTTTAAGGGCTGGGGGTGGGGCTGTCGCTTCATAGTGAGGGGCACCAGGAGTGGAGGGGGAGGGGCTGTAGTTTGGGAGTGAGGGACTGTGGGTCAGGTGAATGAGTCACTGGCAGTGTCACAGGAAGGTTGGAAGTGAGGAGCACCAGCAGGAACTGGTGTGGGGGCTGAAGTTTGGGAGTGAGGGGCACCAGCTGGCCCAGGGGGAGCAGAGTACTGTGACCGGGGGGGGGCAGGGAGGAGTTCCTTTTACTTTAAGGGTTTTTAAGCAAATCCAGTTTAAAACTTTAATTACATTTTAAATCAAAGAAATTATTCAAATTAGTATAGAAGTGCTTACTAATAATATTTCAATAAAAATAATTAATATTTTGCTGAAAAAAATGTAATTCTCTGATAATGTCAACCCTTTTTTCATGAAAAAATCATTTTGTCAAAAGGTGCCATACAACAAATCTTTTCTGTCAGACTTCTTCCAGCTCTTATGAATGTTTTAAATCAGTTGCACTCAAATTGTTTACTTATGAATGACTGTATTTGGCATTCTTTAACTACTACAGTATTAACTCTGCCAACACTTACAGTCTGGACATGTTGGTTAAATGGCTGAACAGCCTCTGTTATTCGCATGTCACTTGAGTCATATATATATAAGGCTGTTTGGAATAGTTTGTATATACAAATAAAACAAGTTTGCACAGAAAACATTGATTGCTGAATTTTTTAACTTTTAAAGGCTTGGCTTTGCTATCGTGCTCTTTTAAAGTATTTTTTCTGTATGCACTTTCATATATATTTATCTATCTAGAATATAGGTAGCTTTGAAAATAACCTCAGTCCTGTACTAAAGGAGCTAATAAAAAAATAAATATTTCCCTGCAGTATACATTACTAAAACTGACCACATAATCCAATCAGGGACACAAGAGTAATGATTGTAAGCAGTCTTGACCCAACCCATTGCAAAACCCTACATTGGACAATACAGCAAAATAAAGATTGGATGGACAAAAGAGAGAATACAAAAATCAAATCAAATAATAGAGACAAATGAAATATTCATTACTATTTTTTTTTTCTTCCGACCATTCAATTCAGTAAAGATCCACAAAAATAAAGGTAATGTTATAGGTACCCCATCACCTTTGGTTAGTTCATGTGAGGTGAGGGGGTGGGGTAAATGATTTTTACCGTTTATCAGGATGAAAATTTATAGATATTTACATTTTTCTAAGCTATTTTATTTTTTAATAATCACATGACTGATTTAATAGTGATGTACTGACACACTGAACCAAACAGATATGGAAAACCAGACAGTAGCATGTCCTACACTTTTTCCTGCTTGCCATAAGTAAAAAGAACTCCCAAACATGCCCATGTATTGTTGCAAGGGACAACTCTGCTATTCCTTATTGCAGTTTGGACAATTCCCATCCTTGGAAAAATCTTTGATATACATACTGCTGGCATTTTTGGGAGATACAGTATGGAAACAGATAAGGCAGCCTAACAGTCATTAACAGTATCATGTATTATACCTTCAGGCTTGTTTTTGGGCTCCAGCTGCCCGATTCCAACTTAGCAGCATATTTAGATCTTAAGATTTAGATATTTAGATGTTATGTGACTGACTGTCTCTTGGCTTGGAAACTTGCTGTATATCATGGACTATAGGGGAAAAGGAGTTAGCCTTGCACCTGGTAGCATAATAGAGGCTCATATCAACTGCCAGACCTTTCAGTGTCCCCTGTGAATTCACAAGCGAGAGCCACCCAAACTAATCTAAATAGCTGCCTGCTTCTGCTGACCAGAAAAATGTGACAGCTGTCACCATCCCTGCAGGATTAGCCTTTCTAATGTACCTTTCTAATCAGTCTTTCTAATACCTTAAGTTGACTCTTTCTTGTCAGAGCAGACCGGGAAATCATTCACCTACTGGATCCAGTAGTAGAGTGGAACTACATTTTATATATAAACTGGCTGCTTGTCTCTTTGATTGGCTTGATAGTGTAGTCACACTTCCATGTGTACATTCATGATTTCAGAGCAGACATAATTTTGCCCCGATACAAAAGCCATGTGTTCTCTATGGTCAGTGTATGCTCTTAATGCCCAGCAAAATCTGAAGTAATGATAATGAGCCAAATCCTCCATCACACTCTAACTGTATATGCCCCTTTCTTACTTTCACATGACAAATCACCAAAGATATCTGTCATGGCACTCCAATGAACAATTTAAAAGGGAAATTTTTAAAAAGTCCACATGAACTAAGATACATTCACTAAGCAACAAGCCTGGGCAACAAGCAGGAGGAGCTCATCCTCCTGCTCAGTGCAAAGAATTATGACGTCATTGGGATAACGGAGACCTGGTGGGACTCCACCCATGACTGGACCACAGGTATAGAGGGCTATACCTTGTACAGGAGGGATCATGTTGACCAAAGGGGCGGGGGTGTAGCTCTCTGTGAAGGAAAGCTACATATCCCTGCAAGCTGATGTTGG
>NW_017728947.1:84051008-84067722 GCF_001723895.1 Crocodylus porosus | reverse complement strand
GAGAGAGAGAGAGAGAGAAAGAAAAGGGATAGCTTATTAATAAAAAATGAGTTGGGGGGCACTGAAATACAAAATGTTTGCAAAGAGGATGTGAAAAAAGTATAAGTAGAAGGCCAAATCTTGGCCCCCTTCCTTGTACAGCTGGCTTTCACGTTCAGAATATCCTGACCGGGCTTTTCAATTAGCAGTTCTCTGCTGGACTCCCCAGAAAAGACAAGACCATTATGCAGACAAAATCCATGACTACATTTAACTCAAGAATGGTGTAACTGTATTGATCTTTTCCCCAGCCATGGATGGGCAAATGGGAGATGTGCATTCAAGCTCCTGTCATCTTGGAGTCTGGAACTCAGTTCTTCCTTTTCTTACTAAAGTGCCCTATTTAGTAGGGTATGGGATAGTTTAGAGGTGGGCATTTTCCATCTTTCCTGTTGAAACTTGGTCATTGGGAGTAAAAAAAAAAAATTAAAGTTATGGGGTCAGAAGAACAAGAAAAGAATATGGCTCTGTAGTGATGTGATTAGGGGACTCCTAGCACTCTGGGATGAGTTCTGCAGTCTTGGTTCCACTGCCTGTTGTTTGACAAATGAATCTAGAAGATGAAATTTATGAATGATCCCAGGAGTAAGAAGGAGAAAGACTGCCTTGAAGACCTTGGAGAGGGAAGGCCCAGCTTCTTGTCCCTACTTCTGAGAATTGTTTATAAATTTTATCTTAGACAGTCATTCAGTAAAATAGAAGAGAAATAATCCTGACAGCAGAGACTAGAATTCATGTTTCCCCGTGCTGAGAAGAATATACTGATGTGGAAGAAATTAAACTTCGCATTGTGTTTGGTATTAGAATTCACAGACTCAGTCTGAGTTTATTGGCAACTATACCATGCGATCATAGGGAGGAGATCTGAACAGAACTCCTCCCTCTACAAGTTAACATACTTTTTTATACTTCATATTGTGAAAACAGACATGATTTAAACAAAGCATTCTTGAAAAGAAAGTTGGGGTAAATCATAACAGTTGCTTGCTCAGCAACACGTTTTGTTTTGAAAACTGTTATCACCTTTCTGTTTTTAGGAAAGGAAGACCATTTGTTCCAAAGAACTGTGGATGGAGTCATAATAAGCAGAAGAGTTTTTCTTATCTTAAAACACTTTAAAATATGAAGCAAGACCATTTTTTTTACTTCACTCTTTTTCCTTAGTTAAATTAGAGGCCTGGATAAATCTATAGTCAGATAGAGGCCTGCATAAATTTAGACTCAAGTTAGAAGGGCCTGGATAAATCTACTTCAACATTGGAAACTAAGCTACAGTCTCGTATGATCACTACACTTCTCCATGTGTTTCCTCCATGCTTGTGAATGAGCTTCAACAAGAAGGGTGTAACGTGCCCTCATCAAGCTTTATCTCCAGTCTGATGATAAGGAGATAAGGGTTTGACTTCTACTGGGAAGTTGAAGGTCAAAGTTCAAATTCTTCTGAAGGTGAAGGCAGGCTAGAATCCTGTTTTCTGCATTCTGAATCAATGATCTAACTATGATGCTACAAGGCACTATCTTAATGAATCTCCAGTTTAGGACCTCAGTATGTAATAGGCTTAGAACTATGAACAGATATTGTGAACTGCAAGTGAATGGAAACACGCAATGAATAATGAAACACATAATCCACAGGGGTAGGAATCCAGACTTCTTATGCTTCAGTATCTTCCAGAGGCTATCTCTAGATACCTTTGAGATATCTAAGTTATCCTTTGGAGGGGTGCCTTACTCTCTGTTCCTTTCACTGAGGATCTAGACATATAAACCTGAATCACACTTGACAGTATCTAAAACCTCTCATGCTAGAGAGAATCTGGATGCCTTCCTGATTTTTTGAACACCCAATTTTACTCATCCCACAATCTCAGGAATGATGGTTTACCTCCCTCATATTCTGCCTGGAGTATGATCAGCTTCTTTCATGGAGAAGAGACAAGCCCAACCATGGAAAGCGAATGTATGGAACTTCCATTCAGCTTCTCCATTAAGGAAACCATGACACATATAGGAGTTCTTCCCTTACCTACATTGCCTGCAAAAAGATTAGGGTCATTTGGGATACCTATGTGCAGAGAAGAATAGAGCTGGCTCCCAACATATTATCCTGGGAACAGAAAGCTTTTCAGAGGCATCCAGGAAACCCATGAAAGGAGGTAGGACTGCCTGATGCCTGACCCATGTTATGCTTATATGTCAAATTATAGTGGAAACAGTGCATAATATCCAAGTGGATTAATCTACAATTTATGCATTCTTCTGAATAATTTCCATGGAATGATGCAGCTCCTCACCATTCTCTGTGCCTGTCCTAATATCCAAATGAGCCCTTTAAGAACATCAGAAAATCCTTTGGGTTTAAAGGAAGTTGTGTATGCTTGTTTCCTACCAGGATTTGACTCACTTACGTGAGTGTGAAGGGTACACAGAGAAGATAGATCTTCTGCTATATAGTGAAATGTCAGTCCACTGAAGCTAAATGAAAAACTTCTTTAGATATATTTGAAACTCCACCATGAGACGTGCTCCCCAAGGCTGATTTTCCCCAAATTACATCTAATCCAAAGAGCCAACAATCTTAAATTCCTGAAACAAAGGGGGAAGAAAGACAAAAAAAGAAAAAGAAAAATAAGAAATATCCTTAACTTAGAGAACGGGCAATACCATGGCGTATAATTAAAAATACTTCAGCTCAGTCATTGGACTAAACTAAATCCTAACCTTCTTTGACAATCATACCTTTTCTCATTACAATTGTCAAAACTCCCAACACTATTCCTTCTGTTTAAGGGCATATAGGTATCATTATGCTCATACACAGTCTGTATGTTAACAAGTGATTCTAGGTTCTTGAACTATACAGAGGAGATATTTATTACAAAATTAAGCTAAATACAAAGTAGTCTGTAAATGCTTGCAGAACTTAGTATATCCTTCATTTTTACAACAAGCAAAAGACATCATAGTAGGGTTCTGGTGAACTAAGTTCAGTTTCCAGCTATTTTAAACTTTACTTGGGACCATGTTATGTGACATGATTCCTCAGTGCCACAGTTTCAATTATGTAAAACAGCCCTTCCTTTCTCCATCTTCATCTAACTTTTTAACATTTAAAATAGAAAGTGCCCAGGGCCTACAGCCTCGCACCAGTGCAGCACAAAGACCATGAAGTTATATAAACAATGTAATAAGTAATTTATTTAGGAATGTAACAAGGTGTGTTCTTCACACACAGTAGTTATTACACAACTGACAGAAAGACAGTTTCTATTTTGAAGGAAAATATTCATTCAAAAGCCTATGTGGAATGAATTAGTGATTTCAATTAAGTTCTGAGTGGTCATTGTCAGTCTCACCAGTTAAAGTGTGCTGGTATAGCTATGAAAATACCTTCTTACCACAGAGGATGTCTCCATGATTCAGGCATATTGGCAGGAGGCTGTATGTGCCACACCTGATCTGTGGAGAGGGGGTTTCAGTTGCCAGGACTGCCTAAGCAGCACTTTTTATGAGAACTAAATTCACTTAATATTTTTTAAAAGGAACACAGTGCACGTAATGTAATGCATCTGGGTCTGCAGATTATGAGCCAAGTTTCTCCTTTATATGATCTAAACCAGCTGAACTCTGTGTTCCCCATCAATTATGGTATACCTTGACAGACCCTTAAATATAGTGCTCCCAAATAAAGAGCTAACGCTATAAACACAGCGCTGGGGGGGGGGGCGAGAGAGAGAGAGAGAAAGAAAAGAAAAGAAGGGCTGAGAATAAATTGTGTGGGAAACATTGTTTTAGTATTCTCTCCATATAAGCTTTTTCCTTAAGAGTGAATGCACCTGGTCTTCACATGGTGAAACAGGGGAGACAAAATGGCTTCTACCATATAAAGATTCTCAGTACTCCCAGTATCAGGGAGTCCAGATCCCTGAGGGAACAACGTGGGGACTGGATTCTTCATACTCCTTTTCATTCCCCTCCTTTCCACAAAGCAGCAGAAGAAAGAAGGAAAAGACATAGGAGGCAAATATAGGTTTATTTCTCATCAGTGTGCTGGTGTTACAGCTAAGTTTTCACAATCAAGGCTTACGAGAGACAATGGAGCAGTCTTTTAAGATGATAGTAAATGATTAGTATTTGGGAATCCCCTTGCTGTGGGGCTCACAGCAGCAGCAGCATCCCCCTCACTGCCCCCACCGTGAGCCCTGCAGCTGTCCTCCTCAAATCTCATAATAATATTAGAAGCCATTTACATATGTCATTGTAGGAATGTTAGTGGAACCATTTTCTTTTCTACAGTTCCATTTAAATTTTTATCAACATCATGTCATTTCCCCCTGAAATTTCCTTTAGGAGAAAAAACTCTAGCAGTATCCAAATGTCTCATGTTTATGTTTTTAGAATGAAACATTTAATGCTTTCAGTAGCTTACATAGTATTTATGCAGGAGATCTCATAGCAGTTTACAAAGAAGGCCTGTGATTATGGACAGGCTGATTCTTCATCTATCTACAGTTCTTTCAATGTGAAGATTTGTTGCTAGCCCAGTGTGTTTCTGTCACTACAGGAATAGGCAGCTACACTTAGAGTAAAAGGGAAGGACAAGAAATAGAGTATTCTCAGTTTATACAATAACTTGGGGGTGTCAAACTTACAGCACATAGGCCAGATCTGACTTGTAGACCCATTCCATATGGCCTGTTGATAGTGAGTGTGGCCTACTGCAAAATTCAAGGGCCTTGGACCCTGCCGGACATGGGCATTATCAGCAACCCTATGCTGCTGCCTGAACATGGCTCCACTAGGCTGCCCACCAACCCATGTTGCCACCCAAATGCAGTTCCATGCTGCCTTTCCTTGTCATGGCTCCAGCTCTGACTGTTCACTGCTACTCAAACACAGCTTGGTGCTTCTCCCCAAATGCAGCCCCGCAACAGTTGCTACTGATCCTGTAGTTTGGGCCTGCAGTTTAGATCTAGATCAGAGTCGCCCAGGGTGAGTTTGACAGCTCTGAAATCACTTATTGGTTGAATAATTTGGCCAGGAAGAGGCCTATTTTTTAAGACCAAGTCATCTTGAAGCAGTTTAAGCATACATGTCTATGATGAGATGACTGGCTCTGTGGATACTTATATCCTTGAGGCAGTTTAAACACCTTGTCCTTGTATCCTTGAACACCTCAAGTCACCTTGAGGCAGTTTAAACACACATGTCCTACTTCTAAGGACTATATCCTAACCATCAGGCCATAAATTAGGTAGGACTGAGAAGAGAAGACCCTCCATACCTACTATTGCACATCCAAGCCTGAAAAATTCATGGAAACTGTGGGAAAAATAGTAAGTAGTGTGACTGTTGCCCAGTGAGTCCAGAACGTATTTGGGAAGGGCAAGTTCTAATCCTGGTTACCAGAGTCATTTTTGTTTTTAAACAGTGTGTCTGTCTAATGCAAAATTCATAGGCATAGGAAATCCAAGAAGAAGGCAAAGAGGAGTATGAATCTGTAGCCTAACAAAAGGGTTACTTAACTGGAAATGGAGGACACCTCTAGGACTGGAGGAAAGACTGCCAGAAGTAGCACAAGAAAAGGAAGAGGACATGAACTCCTTGGGAGGTAGAAGCTAGAAGCTTGTGACCTTTGGCAAAAAGCAGAAGTCTTCCTCCCTACCTGCAGTGGGTTGACTAGAGAACAGACAGGAAGCCCTAGCAACAGAGAAGAAGGAGCACATTGTGTCAGAAGAAGAGGCCAGGCCAGACTTCCCCAAGTTTAGGAGGATCAAGACCACTACAACCTGAGGAGGAAGTGATGGGTAGCCCTGGTTGGCTACTCCCTTCTGCAGGGAATGAGGACATCCATCTTCTGGCCTGGCCTGTTATCTCAGGAGGTCTGATGCTTGCCCAGAGCCTGGACCTGAGATCTCACATAAGGGTTACTGAGACTCATCCAGCCCTCTGACTACTTTCCCATGCTGCTCATTCATGTAGGGATCCTGAGCAGATCAAAAATGACTACAGGGTTCTGGGTGTAAGGGTGAAGGGGACAGGAGCTTAGGTGGTGTTTTTATGGATCCTCGTGATCAAGGGGAAGGGCCCAGACAGTAGCAGAAAAATCCTGCAGATTAATACATAGCTGTACAGATGATGTCACTAGCAGGACTTTGACTTCTTTGACCACAGGTTGTTTTTCCAAGAAGGATTGCTAGGAAGAGATGGTAAGGATTGTAATGTGTTCCTTCTATGTTGCTAGGATACAGGTGGTGAAGAGAGGGAAGAGCATTGTCATAGGCAGGCTTGCTAACTTAGTAATGAGGGCTTTAAATTAAGTTCACTGGGGGATGGAGTCTAAAATCCTGAGGTAAGTGGGGAAGTGTTTGACCTGGAGGAAGCACAAGTAGAAGTGGGAGGCCTCCTTATTCTTCTTGAGAAAGTAGGGTAACTGGTTAGTTACTTCAGATATCTGTACATGAATGAATGGAGCCTGGAAAACAGGCAGGAATAATTTGAAGTCCTTGCACAGTCACAGAACAAGGAGGTGATTGGAATAACAGAGACTTGGTGGGATAACTTGCATGACTGGAGTATTGTTATTGATGGTTATAAACTACCCAGGAAGGACAGGCAGGAAAAAAAGAGGAGGAGTATTTGCTCTTTACACAAAAAGCTGTACAGTTGTTTAGATTTCCAATGTGAAACTGGAGACAGGCCTGTTGAAAGTCTCTGGGTTAGGGTCAGAGGGGAGAGCAACAAGGAGGATGTCTTATTGGGTGTCTGCTGTAGACCTCCAGACCAGGTGGATGAGGCTTTCTTCAGCTAGTGGAAGTTTCCCAAGCACAAGCCCATGTCCTCATGGGGGACTTCAATCACCCTGACATCTGCTGGAAGGGAAATACAGCAGTGCACAGGCAATCCAGGAAGTTTTGAAGAGTGCTGGGGACAAATTCCTCGTGCAAGTGTTGGGGAGGACAACTAGCGGCCATGTTCTTCTTGACCTGATGATCACAAACAGGGAAGAATTGGTGGGGAATGTAGTAGTGGATGGCAACTTGAGCAGCAGTGACCGTGAGATGATTTGAGTTCAGGATCCTGCGGGAAAGAAGGAAGAAGAGCAGCAGAGAAGGAACCCAAGACTTCAAAAAAGCAGAGAACTGGTGGACAGGGTCTCCCAGGAGGCCAGACTTAGAAAAACAGGAGTCCAGGAGAGCTAGCTGTACTTTAAAGAAACCTTACAGATGGTGCAGGAACAAACCATCCTGACACACAGGAAGACTAGCAAATATGGCAGTAGACCAGCTTGCTTAGCAAAGAATTCTCCAATGAGCTAAAACACAAAAAGGAAGCTTACAAAAATGGAAACTTGGACAAATGACTCGAGACCCACCCCAGTGCCTGATGGGTCTCCTCCTCTGCCTCCCAGAAAAGCCTTGCTACCAGCCCACCCCTAGAGGGGGTTGAGGTGGAGTCCCCTGACTGGCAGTCTGATTTTGTTGGGGACCCCACACAGATACCCCTGGGGTTCCAGCTCTGCCCTGCCATCTCATAACAAAATCCCACCCGTACTCTTGCACCGTGGGGCTGCAGAGATCTCCCATGCCCAGCCTGAGTCCGGGGCTTTAGTGGACCGGGAGGTTCCCAAGAAGCCCCCACAAGCCCAAGGACTAGGAGGAGGATGCCCAAGAACTCATGGGCCCCGTGAAGCCTGTAGTCCTTTCAGTCCTGACAGTTCCTAGGGGCAAGCTACCAGCATTCATTGACCTTGAGTACACCCAGCAGTCTGCCATCAAGGTGCAGCTTGTCTTGGACTGCTGGGGAGATTTTTACAGCGTTCTCGACACCAGATGGGTGGCTTCTCTTCTCCTCCAGGATTTCGGTGGTTTTGAAGAGTTTGTGTGCTTTCCCTGGTAAAATTGGGTATCAAGAGATTGTAAGTTTGGTTATATCCCTAGATGCTACAGGGGGTGCATCTACATGTGACACTACATCAGCATAGTAATGCACTATGGTGACATAGCATCAGTGCCCACAAACTGTGATGCTGATGCTATGTTGCCGTAGCAATGAACTGCCTTGCTATAGTGCATTGCTATGGTGACATAGCTGTTAAAGATGTATGCAGTAATGGCTGTTATGGGGCCATCATTTAGTACTTCCTAGAGCAAGTACTAAATGACGGCACAGTGGGGGCATGTGTAGACTCACTCTGAGTCATGATTAATAATTGAAGCATCCTAAAAACCTACTTAAATTTGATTTAGCTGCTTTAGGAGTAAAGTAGAACTTGATTGAAAATTTTCAGATTATTTTCAGGTTTTTCATCATTGTGTTCAGCTTTCTTGATCACTGCAGGCTTCTGATAATTGACCAGCATGTTTTATACTTGAAAACACTGCATACACAAAACTTGAAAGTAATATTGCAAGACTTATTTTTGATCAACTTTTTCTAACAGCCTCACTGCAAATTAAAAATGCAGTAGACAGCCACACAGTTGAAAAATGCAATTACCAGTGTGTATACTATGGTAATGAAAAGACAGAATGGTCCACTCTGAGATTGGTGAGTGTATTGTGAAAGTAATTATTTTAAGACAAAAAGAAGAAAGTGAAAGGGTAAAAAAGAAACAACAAAATAATTGAGAAAAAAAGAAATATCTTGGGGGTGAAGGAAGAACAAAATATTCCTAGACATCTAAAAGAAAAATCAGAATGTTTTGTTCTTCCTTCATTCCCAAGACATTTTTTTTATTATCATAGGAAGTGTGCCTAAAATAATTTATTATCAATAAAAGATGTACTCTTAGAAAAACAATGTTAAGACTCTAAAGGTAGTAACATTGTATTTTAAGCATGAAATCATTGCCCTTTGCACTTTTTGGACTGATCAAGTGTTTACTATGAAATATCTTCCTTTTTCTATTTCTTTTCTCTGCATTTTCACAAGTGCCACAGGGCACATACTTTAATTATAGGCAATACCTATTGTTGTTTGTTTTATACTTTTTCTGAAGAAAAATGACCCCTCATCTCTACAGCAATCACTTTTTGAGGAGGTCCCAAAAGAGTTCCTGCTAGATTCAGATTTAAATGAACACATTATATTGTATCAAAACCAAACAAAAGCTCACAATGAAAAAGCATGGTTTTGCAACATATACTAAAATTGATCTGATATTGGATTAATTTTATATCCTCCAGGAATTTGTTCTACAGCTGAATCCACTCAGCCATAAATCCTTTACCTCCTTCTCATGAACTTTGTCTTAGACTTTGTAAATTGCATTGTACCAGGGAAACACGGCTATGTTAGCATTCCAGATATGTGGTCAGTGATGTATTTAGTTCCTGACCAGCTGTTATCTCTGAAAAGGAGGACTAAAACCTTCAAGTGTCAGTGGAAGTAGACTTATGTACAGATCGGAGGGTGCGTGTACATGTACCCCACATGGCACAGTTGTTAGTGCGCTGTCATTTAGTACTTGCTTTAGGAAGTACAAAATGATAGCACAGTAACCGCCATTACTGTGCCATCCTGCTGGTGCAGTTATTTTTAGCAGCTATGTCATCATAGCAATGTGCTATAGCAAGGTAGCTCATCACTATGGCAATGTAGCGTTGGCATCACGGATTGTGCCTGCCGATGCTATGTCGCCATAGGACATAGTGTCACATGTAGATATCCACAGCATGAATCAGTAACATGTTTCCAGTGGCCCAACTGAGCAAGGTGGCTTGTCATATTCTCTATATGTCAGAGAACCTACTGAACTGCTAATTTCAGAATGAAATGCAACAAATCTAGTAAGGCAGCAATGAAGGGTCAGTTTAACTAGGTCCTTATCCAAGAAGAAGGAATGAAATTTCCTAATAAATGAAGGCAAAAGAAAGCTTATTTTTTATAAACTACTTGTGCTACCCTCTCATTTCTATTTATGTTTATGTTAGTAATCACAGCATGTTACTTACTGCTATTTTTTTTTTTAATTTGACCATTTTTATATATATAATCTCCAAACATACACTTACTTCTGTGAACAGGACCAAAGTTCAGTGAGCAAGGGAGAGGTAAGTGGGGGAAGGAATGGTAAACACAGTTTTAAATGAATGCCTTGGTGAGTTTCTAAAACATATACTTTACTGGGGGGGGGGGGGTTTAAAGATGGAAGAAAGCTTGTCACAGAAGTCAGTATTCTGAAAGTCTGGAATATGTATGCAGCTTAGGGAGAAGTGATAATAAAGGAGATGCAGCTTCTCTTTACCTTTATGGTTGTATCAAGTGAAATCAAATAGACATGCAAAGTCTTTCTCTGCTTCTAGAGACATGCCCCAGAGATTGCCTGCTTCCTGAAATTGCTGGAGGTGCATCTCTGGAAGTGTGGACAACTTCGCTGGTTGTTGTCCCACCTTTTGAATTTGTGGGACAAGAAGCAATGTGTGTTTCACACAGTGAAGTGGATCAGCTGTGCCAGGACACATCCCAGCATATCTGATCCACTTCCTTTGGTGATGTCCATTTCTACCAGATAAATCCTGGATAAAAATAATGGCTTGTGTTTAACTCCATATGTAAAAGAAAACATAGGGAGTTAAAAGGGTGAATGGGGGGTTGTAAACTAGGAGCACTAACTAAAATATAACCACTGATTACTTACACTAATCATGTATTACCAAGGAAAACTTAACATGAATTGTTTTTATTGAAGAGCCCATTTAAGGAACATTTAAAACGAGCACACGTTTTGACAGGCCACTTGGGAATAGACTTCTCTATTTGTTAAGCATCTAAGCGGACTTAATGTGCTTAATCACAATTCTATTCCACCATCCTCAAGTCCTTGAAAAACTGTTAACACAAATGGTGGGTAGTTCTTAGTCCTCTTCACTACATTTTTGGGATCCGTCTTAATGGTCAGATGATGGGGTGGATGTTTCAAAACTAAATGTGATATGGATTTTCAGAGACTTGTACAGAGTAGAATAGAATTATCATTAGGTACTAAAGTCCACTTACATGCCTAATATGTGGAATCAAATCTAGGGTTTATCGTCTATGAGCAAATATTTCATGTTTTTGAAGTCTGAATCAAAACATATTAGTTTGGCAAAATACTTAAGCAGCACTTTTTTTTGTATGTCTGCATCCATCAGATGAATTAGGTCAAGCAGAGTGCACAATACAGGAGAAGAGAGAACAATAAGATGAAGCCAGAATATAGTTCAAACTGTAGAAATATTGCATTAATGTGAAAATTAGTCTCTTTACCTCATACTTATTTTTATGCCAATAACCAGCACATCTTGTTTAAATAGAAATAAGCAGTTTGGCCTGAATAATGCTTATAATTAAAGTGAAGTTTGGCATTCCTTTTCCAAGAAAGCTAAGGCCAAACTAAACCTGCTATATAACAATGTACCATGATAAAAATATGTTTTTATGCTTTTCTGAACTTATCCAATCTGAAACATTTCTGAGTTTGTCCAAATATTGTTCATGTGTAGAACTCATAATACCACACATTTCTATCCTATGGGGAGAAAAATGAACATTATGGAGCTCTTAAAAATATTCTGATTCCAGATAAAATTATTCTGATTCTCGATAAAGTATCTCAGAAAGATTTTTTTTTCCATGCAGACTTTCTCTGATGTAAACATTGAAAATTTTCAGCAAAATTAAAAATTTTCCATAAAAAATCAGTTCTTTAAGGGTGCTATTAAGGCCCCACCCCTTTTACCTTGAAATTAATAGTTCACCTACCAAAACAAAAAATTAAACAGTTGTTGATTTTCACATTTCACTACTGAATTGTCCAGGTAAGTATTTGTTGTGGGTCAGCTAAGAGATCCTGCATCTCAGAGACCCTGGATTTCAGTCAGGTTGTCATGGGCAAGCAGATTTCCTAGAGATTTGCCCAGCCTGGTTGCTGCTTTGAGATTTCACCAGTAATCTAGTTTCAATTCCCTGCCCTGCCACTGCATCCTATGTGACCCTGAGCAAATCACTTTGTCTTCTTCAGTGGGCTGCATGGGTAAAGCATGATAATTATGTGATTAATCAGATTCCTTTTAATGTCTCATTCCTTTTAACCCCACATTACATTGGTATGATATAAACAAAATGAATAACCGTATTGATGTAAATATGGACTTGCATTATTTGGCTGGAAATTTCTGATCAGCATCATTCAACAGACTAAGAAAGGGAGACATAAGAAACTTTTGTCTAGAGTATCCTCTAATTTGTTATTACATCCCCAAGTCAACATTAAAGAAAATCTGGGATTCAGCGAGTTAGACATCCCTTTTCCAAGCCATCTTATTACTTCTGTGAGTGACCCAGGATAAGCAATCCAAAGCTCACAGAAAGCTTTTGTCAGGGTCATCACTACAGACATCGCTGAAGGTCACTTTGAGCTGAGAAAACATTACAAAGTGATTGGAGCACATCCACATATGGGGCCTTTCAGCACATATACATAAATTACATTGAACCACAAAAGCAGAGAGAATGCTACCATGAAAACACACCTCACCCCCTTTCTCTAACTTTGTGCAAATCAACTGCTGAAAAAGTTATAATGAGATATTTCTAGCATGTGCACAATGCCTCTTGCAGCATCAGGTGTGCTTTTTGAAACAGTGATTGCCATGCTCAGTATACCAAAACTTTTCAGTGTTCAGAACGAGCATGAAGGACGCAGGGACTCAATATAGTCATTGGAATTCTGACACACTACAACCTGCTGGACTTCTGACTTCCCTGGTACCTCTCCACTTTTATCTGCACTGCTATATCCCCTTCCCCACCCCAGCCTGTCCCTCACTCCTGATGTCTCCCTTTCCATTCTCACTAACTGGCTTTCTTGCTTGCATTGCATGCCAGCCTCTGGCTTCTTTAATTTCCTTCCATCCAGGAACAGCACACACACACCACCTGCAGGTGCTGCCTCAGCCTGACAAAGGGTTTTTCAGCCCCAAACCTGACATCCCAGGCAGCTAAGATGAGCTCACCTGGGGCCTCACAACTCCACTGCAACCAACAAGCCTCAGGCCTGTCAAAGACGTGACGGGTTTGGGCTTTCCCCAGTCAGGACTGTGTGCATTTGTGTGGTGGCTGGTGGTTATGGTGACTCCTACCCACCTTTCACCAGGGGGATCCTCAGTCCTGGCACTTCCTGGGGCTGTCACACCACCAGCAGTCCCACCAAGCCTCCCTGACCCTGGTACAGTGCAATTTTAGTGGTCATGCCCAGGACCTGGGGCCTCCTATTTCTCCACAGCCCCAGTCCATACCTTCAAGTTTGTCCTGGCATGGAAGCTTAGCAGGGACATGTTCTTCACCCACTGGCTGGTAATGTAGTGAGTGCCCCCTGCAACTATGAGAGTGGAACATTATTTTTTTTTTTAAACGAAAAAAGAAATTAGGCATGGATGAAGTGAGGTGGATGGCATTCACTCTGTCTGTACCTGGAGCTTGGGGAACCCCAGCAGCGGGAGGTTCACCTTCAAGAACACCAGGTGCTTCACCAAACCAGGATCCAAGCAGGTGTGGCGAGGTGACACAACAACCCCAGTAATGCTGAACACCCTCTCACTCAGAACACTGGTTGGTGGACAGAACAGGTGTTTCCAGGCAACCATGGCCAGATCCAGCCACACCTGGCTGTGGCTTGCTCAGTAGGCCTGAGTGCTACCTGTCTGATGGTGGGGTCTGGTGCCTCTGGACCCCACCATGAAAGCCATACCCTTGCCCCACATTGGCAGCACCTGTGGTGGAGGGGGAGACTGGCTGGTGGATGGCATACTAGCATGGGATAGTGGATCCCCCTCTTCCACGTCCCCCCACATCTGCCATTCTGTCTCTCTGACTCTCTTCACCAGCACCTCCATAACTGATCCAGGGTTTGACTGCTGCATATGCTGCCCTTCACCCTCGGGTCACACATGGTGGCCAGCATGTGGACTGTAGTGGAACACAAGGGATCAAGCCCTCCTTCAGCTGTCTCACCAATGCCTGCACATCTGATGACAGTGGCTTACCCCAGCCAGGAACACTGATCCCCTGGAAGCTCTCCATTTTTCTCCAAAGTTCCCTCACTATGGGGATCACCTGGCTAAGGAGAGCATCACCAGCACTGAGGGTTTCAATGGCCTTGAGGAAGGGCTTGAGGACCACCAAGATCTGGGAGAAGGTATCCCACTTAGCTCTGTTCAGGGGGCTGCTGATCCCAATCTCCCTGAGCAAGGCCATCTTATGGATGGTCTTTTGTTGCTCCACCAGCTTCTCAAGCATCAGGTATGTGGAGTTCAACCAAGTCTCCACATCCTGCATGATTTTGTGCTGGGGGATGTTCATCTCTGCTTGTTTGTCCCACAACATCTTGCCCTTCTTGATGCTCCAGTGGAAGTAGCCTGCCACCTTGCTGCATTTGAAATGAGCTTTCTGGTGGTGCTGTTGCCATCACTGGCAGCCCTGTTCCCCTCCAAGGTGTCCCTGACAATGAGGTGGAAGTTGTGTGCCACACAGCGGATGCCAGCAAAGTTGGCATCACAGATCACCTTGACCATATTGGCCCTATTGTTGATGACCATGAACCTGTGGGTGAGCTCACATTGCCCAATGAGCCACCCCTGCACCAAGTGGTTAAAGGCTTCCATGATCTCTGTTGCCAGGTGGGACTCATCCATCTCCCCAGCTTAAAGGAGATCCCATTGACAGCCTGCCTGGTTGCACCAGTGCCCTGTGAGGGAGAGGTAGGCATGATCTCCACCTCAGCTGCTCCCAATGTCTGAGATGAAGTGTAAGGTCACTTGTGGCCCTGCCTTGTGTAGCTTCTCCCTCAAGTATTTCCTGCATGCCTTATACAGGGAGGGCACCACCATCCTGCTGAAGGTGGTGCATGTGGACACTTGGTTGGATGAGAGCATGAGTGACACGAACCACCTGAACCTTCACTGCTTGTCTAAGGAGAAGGGCTGGCCAGAATCTCCCCAGCGCTCTGAGTGATCTTGCTTCCCCTTGTAATGTGCCCCACTTTCTGTCCGCCTTTCCCCACTGTTCCAGGGTGGTCTGCCTTTGCTTTGGGGGGACAGGAGCTTTGGACAGAGAGGGGGACTTCCCTTTGGGCACACTCTTACTGGTGCCAGGCTGAGGAGGAGCAAGGGGAAGGAGGCGATGCCTGTGGAGATGCATCACCATCCCCATGGTACTCATATGTTCTGTTCCCTTGCCCAGCTGGTTTTGGCTTGGCAGAGCAGGCATATAGCATATGGGGGATCATCTGCCAGCTCAAAATAATCCCAGATGACACAACCTGCTTACTTCTGGGGTGTGGGTGCATGTGTGGATGCTACAATTTCCCCCTCCTCAGCCAGCACAGGCACAGCAACAGGAGAAGCAGACTCAGCTGAGCCACTTGCCTCCATACCGTCTACCTCAGCTTCCTCCAAAGTGCCTTCTGGGGGAGGAGACCTGGCTCTAGGGGAAACTTGAGGGGTGTGGAGAAGAAACCCAATGATTATCACTCCTTCCCCAGAATTTACCTTGCTAGGAACTCAGATCTAGATTCAGATCCAGCTCTTCCTCTGTCACTGGAAAACTCAGCATGGGAAGTGAAATGAAAGTGGAAGAGACTGTCATGCTGGTGGTGTGTATGAAGGCGGGGTATGGCTGGTGCTTTTGGAGGGAATGCAGCTTCAGGCACAGGAAGTGGCAATGGCACTGCTTCCCTCTCCTTGATGCTTCTGAAAGCCTCATCCCTGCTCATCGTAGGAAAGAGACTGTCTCAGTTTTGGGGGGGGAGGACTTCCACCTCTCCCTCTATCCCCTCTTTCACCCCTCCCTGAAGGCTTTCCAGATGCCTCTCCACCATGCTTCATGGTGTGTTTCATATTTTCTTGTTTTTATAAAAATATATAAATGTATCTGCCTTCCTATATAAATTCTATAGGATTTATCTAATATAATTATGTAATTATCCAATATAATTATGAAATTGAAAAGAATAAATCAATGAATATAATAATAAAATAAGAGAGTCTAGAAAGAAAGCAAAAGCTTGTGGAATCCCACTTACTAGGCTAGCAAGTAGGAAATCAAATCAATGGTAGTAGTAGTCTTTGTTGTCTAATGCTCCTGAGCTGCTGGAAGACAGCTCAGTAACTATCAGACCCCAAGGAAGAAAGCAGGCCAGTTCAAACAATGCTACATTGTATGCTGTTTTTTCATCCTTCCCCCAGAGCACTAGGATTGGAAGGGACCTCAGGGAAGGATCACAGTCACTGGCCAGCTACACAGTCAATATGAGAGCAGTCCTTCCCTGCTCTTCCCACCCGTTTTCCTTACTTTCTGCTTCATAGAATCATAGAAGTAGGGTTGGAAGGGACCATGTAGATCTTCAAGTCTGACCCCCTGCCTGGGCAGGAGAAAAAACTGGGCTTAAATGATCCCAGCTAGGTAGGCATCAAGCCTCCTCTTAAAGATCCCCAGAGTAGGAGCCAGCATCACTTCCCTTGGAAATTGGTTCCAGATCCTAGCTGCCTTGACTATGAAGTAGTTCTTATGGATGTCTAATCTAAACCTACTCTCCAACAACTTATTGCCATTATTCCTTGTTATGCCAGGGGTCACTAGGGGAAACAAGGTCTCTCCCAAACCCTTCTGGTCCCCCCTAGTGAGTTTATAG
>NW_017728947.1:84048308-84050558 GCF_001723895.1 Crocodylus porosus | reverse complement strand
CTAGGATTGAGGTAAGACTGATGGGCCTATAGTTGCCTGGGTCCTCCCTCCTCCCTTTTTTAAAGATGGGGACCATGTTGGCTATCTTTCCCTACAGGCAAGCCCAGCTTCAGCTTCAAAACTCAAAATGTTTCAAAGCATTTAAAACTTTCCAACTCCCCTTGTTTCGTTTGTTTCAAGCTTGAAAAGAGTCAAAACAGAGTTGAAACAAAGCAGCTGCTGAAATTTTTCACAGCCCTAGTCACCATGTGCATTGTTGAAGACATTTGCTATTGTTATTTAAGTCCATTATACAGGCTGTATGTATGCCCTCCTCTGAAAAATCTGACATTGGCTGCTTTTAGAGACAGGATCTCACATTAGAAGAATCATTGTTTTGTTATTCTGTGGTACTTTCCACCTTGAGAAGTGTAGAGATTGACCTTTATGGGCTAAGTTAGTAAGAGTCTATATAACCCTTCTGCCAGGCACTGGTCAACAGCAACAAGGGCCAGGTTCACTTTTGGGGTCTAAATATACTTTACCCTGGCTGAAGCCCCCATGCAGACCACTTGGAAAACACTAAGTAAATTGCTAGGGTGTCCTGCATAAAACAATACCCTCCTCACAAGTAGTGTAAATACAGAGGATAACATTCTTACCCAAAAAAAGGTAAAGAAAACAAACAAAAACACTAAATACAATTTAAGACACTACCAACTACAAGGCATAGTTAATAAATTTAGGGTTACCATATTTCTATTATCAAAAAAGAGGACACCTGTGGATGGGGGGGGAGGGGAAAAAGGGGAGGGGTATATGATTGGGGGGTAGTGATATGCCTATGCCCTGCATCTGCCTCTCACTCCTAAGCCCCTACTCCACCAGCTCTGACAGTGACCTTCACTCCCTACCCACAGCCCCTTGCCCCCTAACCCTGCTAGTGTTCTTCACTCCTGATCCACAGCTCCTGCTCCCCAGCCCTGTGGTGCCCCCTTCCACACCCTGCCCCCTGCCACAGCCTCTTACTTGAGAGCAGCTTGCTGCAGCCCATGTGCAGAGCATGTGACCCATAACAGACAATCACCTTGCCCACTACTCCCAGCCCCAAACAGCCAAGCTGCTAATCCCCAGGAAAGCAGAGGCAGAGCAAAAACCCAGATATTTGCTCATACTTTAAAAACCCACCTAGACAGAAGGACAGGGGGCCAAAAAAGAGGACATGTTCAGGAAAACCCAGACATATGGTAAGCCTAATAAATTGCATCCTTTTGGGGAGACTTTACCTATGCCCTGACAGTCTGGGACTTGCCAAAAGGCAGTTCTGGGGGCTCTCACCCTTTTACCTGCCCTTCAGCAATGGGCTAGAGAGGGGGCATCAGAGTTACTTGAGCTGTTCATTGGGTTTGCTGGGACACAGGAAGCTGTTAGAGAGTGTGAGTCCTTCTGTGTTGCAAGGGGCCTTTCATTGCTCCCTGTAATCTTGTAGTGTAGGGTGATTCCCACTTCCATGTGGTGGCCTTGAGGGGTTAATTGTGGCTCCAAACAGCATGCCACACCCCTGAATTCCTAATCCCAGTCCCAGTCCCAGTTCTGCCGGGGCAGAAACTGCAAAAGAAAACTTTGAAGGAGAGGTCAGGTCTTCCTCACTGGGTCTGAACTGGATAGCAAAAGCCAACCAGGCCTATACTGCACTGAGGTCTGAACATATAGCTGCAGTTCAGCCACACAGCTAGGCTGAAATAATATAGCTGTAGAAACAGCAGGGAAAAAAGTCCCAGGCCTAAGGCTCTGTGCTGGACATCTGGTCTTAGCTATACCTCATATTGAGACTATACAATTACAAAACAGAGGAGGCCAGGCCCTTGTAGCCAATAACTGCCAGGACCCATTCCTGGACTGTTTGCTCAGGGACTAATACCCCCACTGCATTAACCTACTTAAGAAGAAAAAAAAAAAAGAGAGAGAGGGAAGAAAGAGGAAGGAAATAGGAGTCTCAAACTCCAAACAGATTTTCTTTCCCTCTACCTGAGGCTTTCCCTTCAAATAGTGTTTCTTTGCCTCTCCAGTGAAAGGGAGGGGGAGACTCCCCCACCCTGGGGAGCAGATTTTCTCACTCCTAACATAGCTTTCAGCAGACAGATGAATAAGAGCCTGAGAATCTTACTGAGTTGTTCTTATATACCTGGTGTGACATCACCCAAGCCTTAACCAATCTGGAAGGGCTACATTTTAGTGTTTCTCCCAACCCATCTGCCCAAAGAATCCCCA
>NW_017728947.1:83998231-84048148 GCF_001723895.1 Crocodylus porosus | reverse complement strand
TTCACTTAACTGGATGCTGTGAAAGGACAGCATAGAGCAGAGTACAAATTGGAGAGAGTGATTAGACTACAATAGGTGGTAAAGCAGAAGGGAGGGGAAAGGGAGGAAGAAGACAGGGGGTGCTGTGAGATGCATACAAGCAACAAATGGATAGGAGCAAAAGGATCACAAACACTAGACTGGGTAATGGGATAAGAATCAATAATCCCTGTTCAAACCATACCTAACACAGTCTAGTTGGTGAATGATTTCTCATTCTGGAATTTCACATTCAAAGTTGGCGGGGGGGTTCTGCATGCGAACAGCAATACTAAGGTCTGATGGAGATTAAAGAGTTCTGCTACAGGTCTTAGTGTCTTTTTGCAGCTTATGCCAGATCGGTGTTTATTCCTTCTACACATAGAGAGATCACCCTCTTTGTCTAAGGTAATCGGCAGGCAATGATGTATATGGCATGAGTAGAGTTGCAGGTGAATGAATCTTGGATGTTGGACTCATTATTTGATCCAGTGACAATGCAGTCTGTATTGATGTGGGGACACAACAGGCATTTGTTTTTATTGCAAGACCTGGTGCCTCTGTAAGTATAGGAATTAGGTAGTCTGTTGCTCCAGAGAAGCTGTCTGTAAGCCAGGATAAGTTTTTTCCCAAATGGCTACCTGGAGATGATTGTCCTTTCCCAGGAAGTCATTAATGATGTAACATGTTTAGGCTAGGGACTATAGGAAAGAACCAGAGGGATTTTGTTTTCTTCATCCTAGAATTGGTACTATAGCAGATAGGAATGAGGTCTGAGTCTGGCTGTGTTGATTTGAATGGCTACTGTTCGGGGAGTGTATTGTAATTGTAGGAATTCTTGTTCCATATCCTTGGGGTGTTCATCATGGTCAGTAGGATCAAAGTGGATCTGGTTGTAATATAGAGCTTGGCTGTAGAACTTCCACATTGTCAAATACTACACAGGGAAAATTCTTCATTAAGGGCTGAAAGTGAAAATATATGTCTCCTCAGAGGAAAGGGTTATCTTTACCAAGCTGTGAAACTGTAACACTGAACACTTGAGTATAGAATTGCCTGTATCATGTTCAGCTTTTAGGCGGTGGAGAGTTTTTGAAAAACTAAACCATTGTGCAAGTAAAAACTTGTCTAGACACAACAGTGAGAAAGAGTAAGATATCTATTGTTAGTGATGGCTGTTGTGGCTTTCCACAAGGCTAAGAATAGTGAAGGTATGTAGGAATCTTAGCCAAGAAAGAAAATGAAGCAATGCACAGATCACCAAAGGGAGCAACAGCAGGGTAGCAGTGGCTGAATGGATATAAAACACTTAGGTTGGCTGAGGGATAAAAGAACAAACCCAGCTCACTCAGCTGGAAACCAGCCGACAAACTTGACTAAGTAGGTGATTCAGTGCCTTAAAAACAGAAAGCATGGGAGGTGAGATTTGGGGCATTTGTAGATGACACAAGGATTTAAACTGAAGCGATATTTTTTAGAAAACACCACTTCAATTTAGGATGAAGTAAACCCCTATGCCATGTACACCTGTGTCCTTACCTGCCTCTCCAGCAGTGCAGAGAGTAGAGCTAGTGGGCTGAGCAGTTTCTGAGCTGTAGTGGGGGTGGGGGGCTGGGGGCTGGTGCTTCCCCTGTGGCAGTGGTGCCCCCCCCGGGGAAGCACCTGCTTGCAGGCACCTGACTCTGGTGGTCCCAGGGGTTACTGCAGCTACAGAGAAAAGCATTGGGCCCCTGCACAGCTCAGGCAGGCAGGCAACCTCTGGAGAAATAAAAAAAAAAAAAAAAAAAAAAAATCAGGCTCACCGTTTTTTATTTTTTTCCCCTTCAGTGCAGCCTGCCTTCCTGAACTGCTGCCAAGCTGCCTGCTGGAGCTGTCTGCACAGCTACTGAGCTGCACAGAGCTTGGTCCTTCCCTCTATGGCTGTAACTTAGCAAACTAAAACTTCTCAGAGGTGTTTTAGTTTGCTTCACCCCAGAGTCGTTTAAGGTGCATTACACTGCTGAATTTGCTACAGCAGCTGCAATTAATGTGCAATACACCACTGAATTTGCAAACTTGTGCAAACAGAAACAGCAGCGAAGTGGTCCAAAAAGGCATTTAACCCACTTTAATGTGTCATCTACAAATGTCTTTCATTTCCAAGCTCTTCTGTATTATCTCAGTTACCTTCTTATGATGTAAATACTTAGATATCTATGGTAAAATTAAACTATATTATAACAAATCATCAGAGATAAAGAAAAGCCTGACACAATTTTTCACCAAAAATACATATGCCCATTTTTTGTTGTTGTGTTTTTTTTCCTTCTTGCAATTGTACCTTCCCTTCAGAGACTAAGGGTATGGGCATATGGGTAATTTACCATGCAGTGAAAGGCAGTAGGGCTTTACCATGTAGCAACTGTGCTGTGGGAGTTGCCTGTGCACATGCTGTTACCTCTGGGTAAGCATAAGCTAAACTAAAAAAAATTACCCTTCTGCCATTGAGGTTGGCTGCCATGGTATGGTTCCTCCTTACTGTTGGCAATATGCAGAGAAGTAATTACTGAAAGGAAGAGGATGCTTTTAAGGCCCCACACCTTTTACCTTAATTCACCTACCAAAAGAAAAGCCTAAATGGTTGTTGATTTTCACATTTCAGCACTAAATTAGCCAGGTGAGTATTTGTGTAGGTTGGCTAAGAGATCCTGCATCTCAGAGACCCTGGATTTCAATCATGCTGTTGTGGACAAGCAGATTTCACAGAGATTTTCTCATCCTGGTTCCTGCCCTGACATTTCACCAGTAATATTTCATTTTTGGTCATTGGTGGGAAGAAGGAGGGCCTAGGGACAAAGGTGTTATTCTGAAATCTTAGAGGCCTAGTTTCAATTCTGTGCCCTGCATCCTGTGTGTGACCCTGAGCAAATCACTTTTGTCTTCTTCAGTGAGCTCCATGGGTAAAGCGTGATAATTATGGGATTCATCAGATTCCTTTTAAGATGCTATTCCTTTTAACCCCACATTATATTGGTATGATATAAACAAAGTGAATGGCCATATTGATGTAAACATGGACTTACTCTACTTTGAATATACATTCTTGTCAATGAGATCAGGGTCTGATTCATTCTCTCTCATCCTGTGCCTTACCCTTTGTGTGGCTGTGAAAAAAAAGAATTAAGGGAAGGACTTCATGTTTTGTGATCATCCCCAAAATGAGAAAATATTTTTTATTGTTATGAATAGTTTTAAAAGTTTTGCCTTCACCCTCTGCCAGGATTGGAAATAGCAGTGCCTAAGGAAAATCTTTCCCGAGGTTTCCTTTAAGGAATCAGTTTGAAAGTCATAAGTGACCATCAGCAGCTGGCACTTGGCCAGTGGAGATTAACAGGTATTTAACAGGGGACAAAATAAATGTATGTACAATTAATTTTATATTAGAACCACTCAATTAATGAAAACCAAAATAATTCTACATGAGGGAAATTGTATTTTGTTATGTATTGCTCCATTTCTGATAGCAATCTATCAAATGTTTGGATTTACCCCAGTGTAAATGATGAGTTTAAATTGCTGAGATAGCACAAACACTTCCTGAGGCTGCTTGTCTTCATACACAGTATAGGAAGGAACATAAGTGGGAAAAAGAGCAAGTAAAATTATCATGAAATCAGAAGGACATAGCAGGAGTAGCTGGAAGAGGGTAAGGTGTTGGGCATTTTTACATGTGCTGTGGGATGTGGTACCAGACTAATTAAAAGTGCTCCAACACACTGGATTTACAGCGCGTCAGAGCAGGATCCACACACATCCACAGGAACTCACAGAGTCTAGAAAAGGCACATTAAACTAGGGGCATTTGAACACACTTCTGACATCCCTGAAATCATGAAGTAGCTTCTATGTTTCTTCTGTATTTCTTCCAGACTCCACCTCCTCATGTTAGTGAGGAGCAGGGAAAAATGTTGACTGAGGATGTGAAAGTAGTATCAATGGAAAGTAATAGATGTTTTGTGGCTTGGAATTTTAAAATACTGGAAAAAAAACTGTAGGAAATAATCTGATCTTATCTCAGCAATGGACCCAGTGATTTTATGGGTCTTTTTTTATCTATCACTGTAAACAAATTCTTCACACAATGTCCTATCAGTACTTTATTCTACCTAGCCCTTTGTCCTGTTCCACTTATTGAGTACCTAAGTCCATTTAAGTGCCTAAGTCTGATCCTATTCCTGGCTGCTCAAATCTCTGAAAAACTCTTAATACAAAAAGTGGTTGGGGTCCTCTTCTTTCTCTCCCTCCTGCCACAGCTTGTTTGCAACTTAGTTTTAAGACTAAGAGGAGATCATGCTACCAAACTAAATGCAGTAATGGATTCTTTGAGACATGAATGGGGTTGTTCACAGTTAGATCACACAGGCCACTGGCAGACATTAATTTAATGGTGTGATGAGATCTGATATCAGATCCTAACAATTGCATAGCTTTCTGGCAGGGCTGCTCCAGCTGCTACTGCAGCTTCTTGGATGATTTTCAGCTTCCTCTGCTTCTAGCCTTTTCTCTTCCTCCTTCTCATTCCCATGCTGTGCTGCTCCAGGTAGCAGATAGTGCAAGGAAGTGGTGGCGGCCATGGGAGCGCATGTCAGGCACCACATGGCCAGCCAGACATAGGAGAAACTGTAAATGGGTGGCTCCTGACCCAGTGCACGGGGCTCCAGCTCAAGCTCCTGGCCACCTTGCACCCACTCTATCTGCCTGCAGGTTGCTGCTTATTGCATGTGGATGGAACATGGTTGGAGTGGCATAACAGGGGCAAGTGGAAGAACAGCCGCTGGAGGCTGGGGGAGCCAAGCAATATGCAGGAAGTGAGAGCGGCTGGGGCAGAGTCATTGGTACATACAAGATGGATGCAGGTGGGAGCAAGGCCCCTGGGCATGCATGGCTACTGGGCATGCGTAAGCAGGCAGAACTCATCCCCACATGGAGCATTGAAGGGCACCTATGGGTTGGATAAGGGGAGGGGGAAGACTGTATCGGGCATCTGCACTGAACCCCCCCCGCAGTGCTTTGCTGCACAGGCCTCCCCCCCCCACAATTCCCCTGGCCATGAATGCACTATTAGTGCACCATATCCAGGAGTTCTGTAGGGTCCAGGAGTGAAGTTTTCCTAATAATTTGGGGGGAATATCCTGAATCTATGGGCCATCACCTTAGTGCCATTCACTGTGATCAGGACCATAAGTATTGTAGGGTAGGTAGCATGAGGCTGTAGTTCTGACCAAATCTGGGCATAGTCACACTCCATGTGTGGGCAGTCTGAAGCCCAATGACTGCATTGGTCAAAGGTGAATCAAGTGTCCTTTGCCTTACAGCTGGGTGGCATGCTTCCTTCCCTCTGGGGTCCCCTACTTCCCAGCTCCCAGTTCCTATGCCCTTTGGGGCTAGCTGGCACCTCTTCTAGTTCAAAGAAATGGGCTCATGGATTCCTGTCCAAAGCCAGTAGAGGCCCCAGTCCACTAGGTCAAGGGTCCTTGCCTTAGCCAGGTATGCAGCTCCAGTTGTCACTCTCTGCGTACCCTGCCTAATCTGGCTTCCCACTGGAAGGACTACTCACAAGGAAACCTGGACATGTCAAGGCCTGTGACCAGCCTTAGAGGCAGGGACTTCATGTAAAAGATCTGTATGATTTTTCAGAGCTCAGTGTGAAACTGGATATAGGCCTGTTGACAGTCTCTGGGTTTGGTTCAGAGGGGAGAGCAACAATGGCAGTGATGGGATGAGGATATGGCCCACCAGGAAATGGTGGATGAAGCTGTCTTCAGAGAGCTGGTAGAAGTTTCCTGATCACAAGCTCTTGGTCTCATGGGGAACTTCAGTCACCTTAACATCTGCTGGAAGGGCAATACAGCAGGGAACAGGCAACCCGGGAAGTTTTGGACAGTATTAGTCACAAATTCCTGGTAAAAGTGATTGAGACACTAATTAGGGTCCATGCTCTGCTCGACCTGCTGCTCACAAACTTGGAAGAATTGGTTGGGATTGGACTAGTATATGGGAACTTGGGCAGCAGCAACCACAAGATGATTGAGTTCAGATTCATAGAATCATAGAATGTTTGACTCAAAAAGGACCTCAGGAAGTTATCTAGTCCAATCCCATGCTCAAAGCAGGGCAAGCCCCAACTAGATCATCACAGTCAAAGGCTGCAGGAACAAAGCACCTCAATGAGCAGGGAGGCTTGTAAGTATGGCAAGATCAGCTTGGCTTAGCGGGAAACTCTTCAATGAGCTAAAACACAAAAAGGAAGCCTACAACAAGTTGAAACTTAGACAAATGACTGGGGAAGAGTACAAGAGTATACATGCAGGGATGAAATCAGGCCAAAGTGTAATTGGAGTTGCAGCTAGCAAGGAACATGAAGGGTACCTATACATGTGTGCTGGAGCAGACTCTATTAATTGAGTAGTGATTACTGTACTCCAGCAGACCCCAGTGTCTTATGTATCAGCATCCCCCCACTGAAAAATGGTGGTGGGGGTGCTTTAACTAAAGTTCAGTTAAAGCACCCCTGCCACCATTTTTCAGCATGGGGACACTGATGCATATGATGTTCTGGGTACTTTAATTAGAGTGGCTCTGAGAACCAGACTAATTAAAGTGCTCCCTCTCCCCCTTCCACCACTACCACCACTCCCAGAGCATGTGTATAAATGCCCAAATGATTTCTACAAGTATGTCAGCAACAAAAGGAAGATCAAGAAAAGTGTGGGTACCTTACAAAATGAGGGAGGCAACCTAGTGAAAGATGATGCAGAAAAGGCTGAAATACTCAATGCCTTTTTTACCTTAGTCTTCGCAGGAAAGGTCAGCTCCCAAACTACTGCACTTGGAATCACAATTGAGGGAAGAGGTGACTAGCTGACACTGGTAAAAGAACAGAGTAGGTACTAGCTAGAACAGCTGGATGTGTACAAGACCATGGGGCTAGACTCAGTAACTTGAGGGGACTGAGGGAGTTGGTGGTTGTGGTTGCAGAGCTGCTGGCCATTATCTTTGAAAACTCATGATGATCAGGAGAGTTCCCATATGATTGGAAAAGGGCAAAAACAGGAACTATCTTTATGAAAGGGAAGGAAGAGGATCTGGGCAACTACAGAACAAGCATCCTCACGTCAGCATCTGGAAAAATCATGAATCAAGTCCTCAAGGACCTTCTAAGCATATTGAGGAGAAGAAGGTTATTAGGAACAGTCAGCATGGATTCACCAAGAGCAATTCATGCCTGACCAACCTAATTGCCTTCTATGATGAGTTTACTTGGTCTGTGCATGCGGGGAGAGCAGTGGACATGATATATCCCAACTTTAACAAGATGTTGACACAGTCTCCCACAACATTCTCACAAGCAAGCTAAGGAAATGCAGGTTGGATGAATGGATTATAAGGTGAATAGAAAAGTGGCTGGATCATTGGGCTCAAATAGTAGTAATTAATGCCTCAATGTGCAGTTAACAGCTAGTATCAAGTGGTTTTCCCCAGGTGTTATTCCTGGGGACCTTTCTTGTTCAATATCTTCATCAATGATCTGGAAGATGGCATAGAATGCATCCTCATCAATTTTGTAGATGATACCAAGCTGGGGAAAGTAGTAGATACGCTAGAGGGCACAGGCAGGATTTGGAGATACCACAACAGACTGGAGGAATGGACTAAAAGAAATCTCACGAGGTTCAACAAAGACAAGTAAAAAGTCCTGGACTTAGGATAGAAGTAGCCCATGTATGGGTACAGGCTGGGAACTTACTAGCTAAAGAGCACCTCTGCAGAAAAGGACCTGGGGATTGCAGTAGATAAGAAGTTGAATATAAGCCAGCAATTTGCCCTTCTTTTTCAGAAAGCTAATGGAATACTGTAGGCCTATGTGAAGCAGTGAATATTAGCTTCAGATTCGGCCAATTTGGGGGACAGTGATTCAATTTGGTGATTCAAATCACTGTCCCAAATTCATTTGGCCAAATCAGCTGAATGTCCAAATCAAACAGGCCCCATCCCCTGCCAGCTCTCCCAGCCCCATCAATTGCTGCCTTGACCAGCCAGCCTCACGGATCTTTAAAAAGAAAGCCTGGCACTCATCGGCTGCTGCCAGGTGGGGTGGTGACCCTCCTGAACTCCACTGCCCCACTTTCCATGGAGGGGCTCTGCCACAAGGCCCCATCTCCTGCTGACTCTCCCAGCCCCTCCCCATGGCTGCCCCACCCAGTCCCAGTGTCAGCTCTTAAAAAAAAACGAAAACAAAGTTCCTACTCATTTGCTGCTGGAAGGCAGGGGGGGGGTGGCTATTCCTGATGCCTTCCACTGCCCCATGCTACATGGGGGCCTCCATCATGAGCCTCCAGAAGAGCCCCAAGGCCGCTGCAGCATCTGGTGAGCTTGGGGCTTTTTTTTTTTAAGGACAAGGATCTGGGGACAGGTGGGGTAGCCATGGTGGGGCTGGGAGAGTGGGCAGGGGTCAGGGTGTTCTCAGAGGGTCTGGGGGAGCAGGCAGGGGGGGCTGCAGGGGCAAGCAGGGGTGGGGTGTGTGCACCCTGCAGGGGGAAATAGCCCCTGCGGGGCTTATTTGGCTCCTGTGGGGGGGGGGTTATGGCCCCTGTGTTGGGGGTGTAACCCCTGTGTGGGGCTGTAGCCCCTGTGGGAGACAAAAACTTATAGTTATTTAAAATTCACTTTATATGATGACAGAGATACTGGTAGGCTTCCAAATTGCTTTAACACTATAGATATATCAATAAAACATTGCCCAACTGATCGCTGTCTCTGTGTCTGCCTCTTTCTCTCATATCTATCTATCTAGATAGATAGATAGATAGATATCTGAGAGGGAAAGAGTGAGAGAGCTATCAGTGTGTGTGTGTGTGTGTAGGGTCTTTTGTTTTAATTGTGGAGGAACATGGATTTCAGAGTAATTAACACAATGACTTTAGGATTTTTTTTATCAGGGATTTTTCAGTTTTCCAGTAGGAAACAAAAAAATTCCTACTAAGGAGGCCTACTCAGAGCTGGACCCAGCTGTAGATGGCTTACTTCATGGCCATTTGGGGTCAGGAGGACATGCTTTGACAGTTCAAAGCAGACCACCACACCCAGAACATCTTCTGGTTGATAGCTGCCGAGATCACCAGGCAGAGGCACGCATGGCAGTAGTGCCTCTCAAAGGCCAACCCTGTAGCCAGACTGCTGCAGTGGGTAAAGGGTGCAGGAAACATTCAATACCAATTCCCCAGACCCTAGAAGCTCCTGTCTGTTTGTATCCTTCAGGTATCATGGGCTTTAATGCCCACCTGGCTAGCTAATGCCCACCTGGCTGACTAATAGCCCCTACTGTGTGGGGCCAATGGGTGAAAGATACAACAGAATTCTTGGGACAAAAAACAGGATAGGAGTGTCATGTGGGTCAATTGGTCAGAACATGAAAATAAGTGCGCCTGAGGGAGACACTGAGCAGAGCCCCCTGGGCCGCACCCACCAGTCCTCAAAGGCATCCAAAGAGCTGGTGGACATTGCCCAGTGGTGCTCCATCTGGAGATTCACATGGACAAGTGAGAGGAAAACTACCCCGTAGTCTTCAGGCACCTTCCTGGACAGAGCCTTCTTCCTGGTCAAATGCAGAGCCCACTTGGCCAGGGCCAGGAGAAGGTTGACCAGGAGCTCCCAGGGCTTGGTGGGGCCACAGGTGGGGTGACCAAAAACAAAAAGGTGGGGAAAATTCAACCAGGACCTCAAGAGGAGGCTCTGGAGGTGGAGGGGCTGTAGCCTGGTACACTCAAGGGTCATGTGCACCAGGGTCTCCCTCTGCCCGTAGAAGGGGCAAGAGCCTGGGGCGTCAGTGAAGCTCATCACATCTATGCCCATGGCAATGACTCCATGGAGGAGCCACCAGCTGAGGTCTCCAGTGGCTCATGGGATGAGGGTGGAGTACAGACTCAGCCACTGCGGTGCCCCAGCAATGCCCTCACTGAGCAGGTCCTGCCACTTGGTGTCTGGGCGGGATGCAAGGGTGGCATGATGGACAGTGCAGCACACAAGCGTGTAGAGGTGTGGTGATGGACAGTGGAAAAGTGGACTGGTCTGATGTCCTCCAGCCAGCTCAGGTGGTGGAATGGGGGAGAGCTATGAAGCCAGGCAAGGTGCCAGCCCCACAACAAATTCTGGTGGGCTGGAGAACACGGGGGAGGGGGGGCACGGAGACTGCCATTGTGCAGGACCTGGTCAATAAAGGCAAGGGCATTGTGAGGTAGGGGAGATTTCACATCCTGGACCAGATGGCAGGTTGCACGTGTCATGGGTAGACCCATGCACTGGGCTTCACCCATAGTCCAGGAGGTCTCCAGTACGGGTGACACCAGCCAGGATCAACTTCTTTCACAACTGGGGTGCCTCTGCCGTTGGCACCTCCAGCTGCGGTTCCAGAGAAGGGGCTCAACGAGCAGGTTGGCACCCTGGGTGACTGTTGCGGGGGACCTGGAGGCTGGTCTCTGCCTCCAGGCCCGGAGAAGTTCCTGGTAGAAGTTTGGCAGCCCTTGCAGGTCCTGCAGGGAGAAGCCCCACAGGCTGAGGAGCTGCCAGTCATACTGGAGCCCTCAAAAATGGTGGAGAAAATTGTGTCTCAGGTGGTCCCATGCCACATAGCTGCTGATACTGTATAGCAGTCACTGCAGAGCCTGAAGGTAGAATGTCAAGACCTAGCTGTGCAGGCAAACCAGGCTCTGGCTGCCCTCCCACCAAGGGAGGCTCAGGACATCTGCAGTGACCCAGTGCTGTCCTAGCCAGAAAGACTCCAATGCCCATCTCTGGAGTCCCAGCAGGACCTCAGGGGGCACAGGCAGGGTGTGTAAGCAGTGCCAGAGCATGAACAGGACAAGCTGGTTCAGCACCAGCACTCTCCCATGCAGGGAGAGACATCGCAGGATCCCTGACCATGACCGGAGCTGCTCCACCACCCTTGCCTCCAGCTGGTGTCAGTTCTTTGGTGGGCAGGGGTCTGTGGGGAACAGTCAGCAGGCCCACATCCCAGTGGATCCCATGGAGCACAGGTGGGAGTGAGCCCATCTGCCACCCATCACCCACCACCAGGCCAAAGCTGTTGACCCAGTTGACCCGGGCAGAGGAGGCCGCCAAGTACAATGCCTGGCAGACCTCCACCTGTGGCAGCTCGCCTGAGTCCTGGACCATGAGGACTATGTCATCATCATACACTGACATGACTAGCTGCAATTCTGGCTCCTGGAGCATCAACCCCACCACCCGCTTCTGCAAGAGAATGAAGAAGGGTTCCAGGGCTAAAGTGTACAGCTGACCTGACAGTGGGCAGCCTTGATGCACCCCTCTCCTGAATGGAATGGGCTCCATCAGGGTCCAGTTGAGCTTGACAAAACATTCTGCAGAGGCATACAGCACCTGGAGAGCACACACAAAAGGTGACCCAAAGCCAAAGGCCCACAGTGTGCCTGTGAGGTACCCGTGATCCACTCTGTCAAATGCATTCACCTGGTTCAGGGATAGGAGGGTGAAAGATAGACCCTCCCAGGTCGCTAGATCCAGGAGGTCCTGAACCACGTACAGATTGTCAAAGATGGAACATCCGGGCACCATGTAAGTCTGGTCAGGATGGATCATGTCAGTCAGCGCGAACCACAAGTACAGCAAGATGTCCTTCACTACCACCTTGTAGTCCATGCAGAGGAGGGACACAGGACACCAATTCCTTAGGTCACAGGGAACTCCCTTATTCAGAAGACTGGTCAGCCCTCCAGCATGACAGGGGGAGCTCCCCACTTCCCTCAGATTCAGCCCAGACCGCAGCATGGTCCAGGCTGAGGACATCACAGAAAGTCTGGTAGAACTCCGAGGTCAGCCCATCAATGCCTGGAGCCTTGTTGCCAGGCATCAGGTGGAGGGCAGATGAAAACTCAGCTGGAGTGAGAGGAGCCTCCAGCTGGTCCTGGTCACTCATGCCTCAGCATCAGTTGGATCCAGGGAGAAGAGCCCATGTGCCCATCTCACCTGGATCCATGAGGGGGATGCCGTCACCTGCCAGAAGGCAGGTGATGTACTTTTTGGGCCCTTGCTTCCTCTCCAGGGCATAAAAGAAGTGGGAGCTGTGGTCCATCTCCTGAAGTAGCTGGATGCATGAGTGGACAAATGCACTGCGGTCGCAGTAGTCGTCCGGAGTACAAAGTTCTTCCCACCTCTCCCAACACTCTCTGCAGAGGGACGGGTTGGTTGGGTCCATGGCCAGGTGCCTCTCCAGCTCTAGCAGTTCCTGCTTTAGGTGCTTCCGAACCTCCTCCCTTTCCTGGGTGTGCCCCCAAGTGTAGCTGTAGCAAAAAAGCCAGATGTGTACCTTCCCCACATCCCACCATCTCTGAGCTGAGGGGAAATCTGCCCGTTGCTCCTGCCAGGCCAGCCAGAACTCCTGGAAAGCCTCCCTGAAGCCCACATCCTCCAGCAGGCTGGCATTAAAATGCCAGTAAGCTGACCCCAGACACCCCCAGCATGGCCTGGGCCCAGACAAGGTGGTGATTACTGAAAGGGGTTGGCCAGATGCCAAAAGAGTGGGCTTGGGCAAAGTGTGGCAAAGAGCTATAGACCCGGTCGAACCAGGAGTGGCATACCTGCTGTCCCCCATCCTCACATAAGTGAAGGCCACCAGGGAATAGTCCATCAGGGAATAGTCCATCAGGATCTCCCCGAGGACACCCATGGTGGCCTCATGACTGGTCTCATGCATCTAGGGTTATGTTAAAGTCCCCACCATGAACCAGGCACTCACAAGAGTTGAGAGCACTGATATATGTGGCCTTCTGGCAGAAGTAATCTGCCACTCTGGGTTTTCGCAGAGATGTACACATTCAAAAGGTTCAGGACCAGTCCCCACACTTCGACTCAGAGGTGCAGCAGGTGGTCTGGCACCACCTCAACATCCTGGAGAACCTCTAGCTACATGCCCAGGGAGAACAAGGTGGCCACCCCAGATGAGGTGGCTGAGAGGTGACTAAAAAGACCCTGCCTCCCCACTCCATCTGCCAATTTGGTTCATCAGCTGGAGTCATCAGGGTCTCCTGCAAGTATACCATAGGGTATCCCCTCCTCCTAAAGGAAGGATGGGTCTCAGCATCTCTGGTGACCCTTCCTGCAGCCATGGACATTGAGGGTCATGATCTTAAATGACCTCATGGCTGGAGGGGGTGGAATAGATGGTTCAGCAGGGGCCTAACACATCTCAGTGCCTGGTGTGGGGCCCACCAGTTCACATGGCACCCTCTCATATGCATAGAGGGCATCTGTGAAACTGCGGGCCAGTCTATAGATCCAGGCATTGCAGGTTTTGGGCCCCATGCCTTGCACTGCCAGCGCCCTCACACTGGTGAGGATGCTGTCAAAATCTTCCCACCAGTCCAAGGCTAGCTGTACCTTGCTGGCAGACAGACAGGTGTAGTCACAGTCAAGAAATACAAGTAGCGCATTCCTGGGGACTACTGGGAACATGAGGTCAGCAGGCTCCATGGATCCTGCTGGTTCTTAGGCATTCTTCTCCTGGTCCTGGACCTCAGAGGGCTCTTCTGGCACCATCTGAACCCCCTGGTCCACTAAGATCCCAGTTGGGAAAGTGGTTGGGATCAGAAGAGCTCTGTAGCCCCCTTCTTCACAAAATGGTGGGGTAGAACTGGAGCCCTGGTGGAGGGTCTTGCAGGGTCCCCAACAAGATCAGCCCTTTGATTAGGGGACCCCACCACAACCCCTTCTGCTGTGGGGTTATGGGGCAGGCTTCAGGTGAGGTTTTCCTGGGAGGGGGAATAGAGAGACCCACCAGGCATTGGTATGGCTCTGGCATCTGCCTTGGGGTCCTGGAAAAGGGGACCTTCTCCCTCAGAATTCACTGTGGTGAGCCCCATGGCCTCTGTATCTCCTAGATCAGAGGGAGGAGGCTCTGCTGTCAGGCCTTCCTTTGGACAGGCCTCAGTCTTGGCACTTGTGGTTTCAGGAGGTAGGCCTTGGTCAGCAGAATGAAGGGCTTCCCTCATGGGCTCCTTTTTGGGACTATCTAGCAGCCCCAAAACCTCCTCTGTGGAGATCATCTGTTTGAACTTTCCTGGGGGTGGGGTGTCAGGCACAGCTGGGGAGGCCCCTGGAGCCTGGGCTGCTCTTCCCCACCCCCCCATGTGGTGGTCTTGGGAGGGGGAGAGGAGTCCTCCATGTCTAGCTGTGCCTTGGCCTTCCTCTTGCCTTTACTCCCTGAGAGGACCTGCACCCACTCAGCCATGGGGTGGTCCTCCGGTGGACAGGCTTCACCAAGAGAAGGTGAGAGTTGCAGAGGTGAGGCAGCCACAATGGGGGCAGGAGAGGCTTGGTCCCTCTCTCTCTCCAGTTGCTGGTTCCCTCCTTGGGACTTCACTAGACTTGGTTGTGGGTGGGTCCCCTTGAGTTCACAGGTGGGCTTGTAGTTGTGGCTGAGATGACAGGGGACCCAAGGGGGGTGGAACACCAATGGTAGGGGCACCCCTTTTTCCAGTGGGACCCTCAGATACCCTCCCGACATGACCCATAGTGCACTTATGATGTGAGTGCCCCAGGGCACAGCACCAGAAGCACTGCAGGTCCCCCAGTGTATAGAAAATCTTCACCAGGGCCCCCCAATAAGGAATTATTAGTCACCCTTCAGCCTCCAGCCATGCTCCCACCGCCAACTGGATCATGACCTGGCAATGGAAAGAGCACACGTGGCGGAAGGCAGGGTCTTGGCCCCACAGTGAGAGGGCCACCACCGGGGAGATAACTCTCCCCAGGGCTTGCAGCTGGGGAGCAGGGCCCAGTTGGAGATATAGGGAGGGATGGAAATGAGGACCACCCTGGTCCCCAGCTCTTCGAGAGGCTCAAGGAGGATGTACTCGCCACCCACCATGAGCCTCCTCTTCACTGCCTTTTGTGCAGTGGCCTCCAAGGCAAGGGTAAAGATCCCCTTGCCATGAAAACAGGATGCTGCCACAATCTTGGGGCCCCCCGCTACCTGAGCCAGGGCCTGCACCCATGTCTCAAAGTGCAGTTTCTCCTGCTTGGGCAGTTGGCACTTCATGCCATGCCTGTGGGTGAGTGCCAGAAAGGGGGCCCTGCTGCCCAAGCTGGAAGGGCTGGCAGTGGAGGGTCCAGGCCCCCAGCTTTGGGTCTTCCTGCAGCTGCCTGTATATAGCTGTGCTTCCCCCCCGGGGGCCATGGTAATGGCCTAAGCTAGGGCCAGGGACAGGCTGAGTGGGTGTGCTGGCTGGTGTAGTGCACCTGGTCCCCTCAGGTGCTGGTGGTGTAGACTTCGGGGCAGGGCCCTTGCCTTTCCCACCCCCATCTGTGGAGGAGGCTGAAGAGGAGCCCTTCCCACTGCTCTTGTCCTTGGTCTCCAATAATGGGAGAGGGGGCTTGTGAACCCCTCCAGGGAAGCCCTGGCCAGGGGTGACTCCCTACCAGAATCCTACCTGCCCCTGCAGTGGAGGTTGCAAGCTTTTCCTTCCTTGGAGGAGATTGGTTGGACTCTGCCCCCGGGGTGGAGGCTGCAGGGGCATGCATCCCCTTGGGGGCTTGGCTGGGATCCACCACCATAGTGGGGGCTGCAGGAAGCTCTGTTGGGCATCTGCACCCCAAGAAGGTTCCTGCCCTGCCATTGTTTCACATGAGGGAAGACAATAAAGAAAAAGTATCCCATGGGGCTGATGAATTTAGTAGGGACAAGCTGGGTTTGTGGGGCAGAAAGGGGATAGGAAGGAAGGGAAGAAGGGGGCTGAAGCTCAATAAGCCACAGACCTACAGGAAAAAAAAGAACCAGGCTTTGAGAATGTGTGGGGGTGGGGAAACACACATGCAAGGGCTGGGGAAACTCAATCTGGCTTACTCCTGAGAGTAACTCCTGAGATCAAGCTTGTAGCAACCAGCCACAGTAGGAGCAGCCTTGGACAGGAAGGGGCGTGGCCAACTTCCTCCCAGAGGCTCCTCCCCCAGAAGCTCCTGAGTGTGAGTAGCCCTGAGCTGCTTGTCAGAGCAGCTTTTTGCATGGATGGGGCCAGGACAGGGAAGTTTTGATACTGCAGGGGATAGCACAGATGCTGGCCCCGGGCTCCCTCTGACTGCAGTTCTAGGAGGAAGCCAGGCAGGTTATTTTGCCCAAGTGGCACAAGTTGCCTCACACCGAAGTGCATGTCCAGGCACATGTACTGAGGCAAAAAGCCATGGCTCAAACTTGCACTGCTTCTATTTGTGCTGCTGCAAGCACATGTGCTTGCATGTATGCACATGCCCTATGAATCTATCATGATTATCTAACAAGTTATATATCAATGTTACAGCACTTTTATTTCATTAGTATTTCTGTAGCCTTTTAATGATAATTTTGGGGGAGACTGTCAAAAGCCTTGCTAAGTCAGGATATATCACATCCATTTCTCCCCCTCCACTCCCCCCATCCATAAAGCCTATCATCTTATCAATGAAAGAAATCAGTCATTGGTCAGGCAAGACTTGCACTTGGTGAATCTATACTGGTTGTTCCCAATCACCAGGGATCCTGGTTTTCTCCAATTAAAAAATAAATCCCCAATTTTCAGTTAATTCAGTCAAATCCATATTTTTCCAAGATTAAAATGCAACACCACTAATGTATCTATCTAGTGGTGTTTCATTTTAATCATGGAAAAATGTGGATTTGGGGTTACATTCTTAACCAAAATTTGGGGATTTTTTAAATCAGAGAAAACTAGGATCCCTGCTTACTGCCTTGTTCTCTTCTAAGTATAGGAGAACACTAAGCATAAAGTAAAGTCTGCTAGATAAAAAACAAACCATATACACATTTAGGCAGATCTACTGAAGGAAGATAATAAACTAGTGATATTGTGAGGTACACTGCAATCAAGTGGGTCAAGTTACTGACTTGCCAGATACAAGTTCCCATCTTGTGCTTAGGAAAAGGGACTAGTTGGGTGCTTTGCACACTTATGCAACCTATCATTGAGTACCAAAATGCCATAAGCTTACCTTACATATGTCCATGTGGTTCTCAATCAAAATGGTAGATGATGGTTAATTGGAGGTACCTTGGAGTTTGAAGAAGATGTACCCAAAACAGACATCATAATGCTGAGCATTTGGCAGGTGCTCAGAATAGATTCCAGCATTTTAAACTAAAGTGGCAGAGGGTGAGTGTCCAGCTGCTCAGGCCAGGGTATTTCTGGGCATGAACAGGAAGCAGAACTACAGACACTTAAGGAAAGTTCAGGACAAATATGTTAGATGCCACTCGAGATAAGTGGCCTCTGAACACAGAGGTTTGGATCATAATTTTGGATTTAGGCACTTAAAATCCATGTAAGAACTTTTTTGGATCTGGCCGTATATATTTTTTCCTACGAAAACTGATATTTATTGTTTAAAATTTGTGTATAAAGGAGATAAGATAAATGGTGTTACAGGAGATTTAAATGAAGAAAGAAGGGACAATATGTACAAATCCTCCTTAAGTGTAAAAGCCAGTGGGGAGATTTCCAACTCTGATTGACTTTTACTACGTATAATTTCACTATGTGTTTTATAATGGGCCTTAGGGACCTAACTACCCTACATACCTTTGATTGTATCCCACTGAAACTATTAATTTAGCTGAAAACAATAGGTTTACATAGTACTTGTTGAAACTGTCCCAGATAAGTGATGACAGTATAATGAGAGACTTGGAAATACCATGCACATGTTTTTATATTTTGAGTCAATGAAGAGGTCCAAGAAAACCATATGTAAAACATTGTTGGATATGCTACAAACAAATATCTTCTGAATGCCTGTATGTATGTGTTGGGACCTAAAAAGGAAATGTGTCTAGGGAAAGTTGCCTCAAAGCTCCTGAAACTTGGCCTGGGTAGAAGTACACAGCACATCATGATGAATTGTAGAAATTGAACTTTACCTATTGGCCAGTAGAGACATATTGAGCCTTTTGATACACTGAGGATGAAGTGCAGATGGAGGACTTGAGGACAAGTTATTTCTCTATAGGTGATACATAATCTGAGTTTCATGCTCTGGTTAAAAGTTATAAAGTTGTTTCCAACTGGCTTTGTTAAAGCTCTTATTCTCCTATTTATGCTATAGCTGGGCCAGAATTATTATGATGGCATAATATTATATTACTGTAATTATAAGCTTTGTAAATAAAACGTGCAACAATATTTTAAGGAAATAGTATAATTAAAAAAAAAAAACATGAGCAAATAGGACAAGAATAGAACATGTACAATTTAAACAAAAACAGAGAAAGTCTTCGAAAATATAAGTAATCCTACATGGAAGGTGAGAGGAACTAGATGAATTAAAGGTCAGTTATTTCTACAATGTATATATTTTTGTCATTTGGATTATGTATATATTTTTGTCTTCCAAGGAGTTAAACTGAAAGAGAAAAATAAGATGGCCCTACATTGGCTAATACAAAGCACTCATTTATGTATGCCATGCATGCATGCATTCATGTGCGTGTGCATATGCATTCTTTTTCTGTGCCTCTGTGTGTGTGTAATTCTAAGCAAGTCTTTTATTCTGTTGTAGACTACTTAGCTATATTAGTCCTGTAACTGCTTGGGGCAGTTTGCGGCAATAGCAGACTGGATGGGAGGCAAAATATCCAGCATATTTAAAAATGTGTTTTTTGCCTCCTAACTATCAGGAGCAAGCGGTGGAGCTGACAAAGCCCTTCGACCAATCAGCAGCAGGAGCTACTTCTCTGCGAGCTGGACCCCTGATTTAAACCAGGTCCTAGTAGGATTAGACAAGTAGTATTAGACAGTATATAAACCCAGGCTTGAGCTAGGATGGGCATTTTGGTCCTGTGGGCCAGGGAAGGAGTTCTGTGTTGAGAGGTCTATGGTTGAGAGATCTGCCTATAATGAAGAATGCAAGTAAGAAATTAGAAGCTTGCAGGGGGGAGTTCATTACACAGCACATAGACTTGGAGTTTGTGTTGTAGCCAGTGTGATTATGTTTTTATCATAGTTGAGACCAGTGGTTTGGATTTGGACTCTTAGGTAAAGTTGGAGGTCTCAGTGGTGCCCTAGGGGCAGATGACTATGACAGTGCCCTAGGGGCCAATGGCTATGACAGGTGGCACCTGAGAAGGGGTGAAGCCTAAACTTGAGAAATTCACAGCAACTGGAAAATGGACAGTGCCACGGACCCAGCACCCGAGAGAGACTGGAGCAAAATCAGAGCCTTAGAGAGGTGAGACCACAACCCCAAGGGGTAAAACTATAGCCTTTGAGGGGCAGATCCAGGGTTAGGGACTTACAGCCCTTCAAGGGCAAAATCATAGCCCTAGAGAGGTGGAATCATGGCCAGCGGCACATAGATCTTGAAGGGCAAAACTAGAACCCAGGAGGGGCTTAGTCAGGACCAGGGGACCATGGTCCTGGAGAGGTGAGATTAGGGTCAGAGCCCAAAGTTGAGAGAGACTAGACAAGAGAACCCAGAAGTAAGATTCAGCATGAAGGGCTTAGACTGGAAGGGCCCATCAAGAGAAATGGAATAGAAGGGAGAAGTCCCAATAAGGGTCTGAGATTTTGACCCTGTATGGGGAGAGGTGCCCCTAGAATGGTTAACTTTTAACACCTGTGAATCATGGGCATGACTAGGGGAGGCTGGAAGCCAAGAAATTAGTTACTAAGACAACTAGTACAATAGGGTACAGATGTGCTGGGAGGGCTTATCTGCTACCTGACAGCAGGACAAAGATCAGAGGGGTCTAGAAGGAAACTGCAGATGAGCAGTAGATGAAGATTTGCTCTGAGATCCTGGGGGAAGCCTCCCTTTCTCCTAAACATAATAACAGCAAGGCACATTAAGTGAGAGGGAGAAGAAACCTGGAGAGCCAGAGTAAAGCAGGAGCTGTGAGGCCACCAGGGGTATCACAGCTGCCCCGGGACTGCTACAAGATCCATCAAACAAATTGCAGTCTCTGGTAACGCAGATAGAACAAACCAAATCCCCCATCCTCTATGGGCATTAGAAGAGAAGCCATTTTCTTCTCTGGCTTCTCCCTGGCACAACAGCCTGGTTTCTCCTCATTGCAAGCTGTTCTCTCAGTCTGTCCTCTTCTCTCTCCTCTGGGTTTTAAATGCCCAGTGGGACACACCTTCATTAGAAGAATGCTCCACAGCTAAGTGTCCTTAACAGGGCTGCCTGCTCTGTCTTAAGAAGACAGACCACCTTGTTACAGTAATATATAATGCTGAACAGAATTGTTGCTTTACCTGAAGTTGCCTAATATATGGGTAATCCAGCCAAAGTTATCAGGGCACATTTTGTTAAGAGCTGTGGGAGGCAGTGGTGCTTGATTTAAAGACATTCTCCCCCCTTCTCCCCCGCCTTAAGACACAGTTTTTTCTCTCTGTTTTTTAAATAAAGACCATGACAAGTGAAAACATGTCTTGAAAATGGTTGATGCTTTTTTAGGGTCTCACAACATCAGCCTCTTGCCAGTTCATCTGTGATAAAAGGCTCCAGTGAAGCAATCTGAACTGTCTCACTGACCTCCCGTTTTGTCACATCTATAATTTTATTTAGAGTTTATAAACATTTTATTAGCTCTTAGGGCCAAAGCCTAGTAGCTGTGAATAGCCTAAACGAATAGGCTGAGAAAATACATTGGAGATTTCCACAGAAGCATAAAAAGCATTTTGATAGAAAACCAAACCCTCAGTAGTGGGCTACTCCACTCTTAAGCATAACTGAGTTTCAGCTATCTTGAGGGAAGGCTTTGCACCAACAGGCAAGTTTCACCGTAAGTACCAAAACCTGATGGTGCTACAAAAGAACATTATCATTAATTTGGCATTTGGCATTCCTGAGGGGAGTGACTTTAAAGCATTCAAAATCATAACAGAATCGGTAGATGGTATTTAATGAAAGACAGGCTCTATAACCTTGGTCAGGCTGATCTAGAAAGAGGTATCTCTATGCTATGCTATGCTATGAGTATTTCCCATGCTTCTGGGCTTGGCTGGTTGCTGCATGGGGCCAGGTGTATTTTACCAAACTCGCAGCAGCAGAACACTGGCCACTGTTATCCCATTTTACCTGTGGCATGTTAGAGTGATACGCCTTGTAGTTGTGTTACAGGTTTGACTGTGTTCTTTTAGTAATAACTTTGAAAAAGATGTGTATGGGATGGGTTAAATAGGAGACAGCTTGAATAGGGATGATTTGTCTCAGGCAGGGGTCAGACTAGATGGCCTCCAGGGGTCTTTTCTAGCCCTTCTTTTCTATGATATGTTGGGAAACCATGGACATTTTTTGTTAAGTAATAGTCAAAATAGTACATCTGTTAAATAGACAAGTCTACTATATACATTAGGGACACAGATCCTTCTTAAATATGTCCCAAAGAATGAACATCCATTTAACAAATAGACTCAGTAAGAAGGCAAAATGTAGTGCACACAGTTGTTTACAAGAATCTCTTTCTATTCATAACACCATAGTTCAATAACATATTAAATCATTCTCCTTCCAACCCAGAACTGATGTAAGATTAACAGTCTTACAAGGAGAAATATTGTATTTATTTCAAACTTATGCTTCTAACACTGTTGTCTTATAAGCCATAGTTTAAAGACATGGAAATTACAGCAAGTTAAAAAAAATAGGTTCCACAGCTTTGACCTAGCTTGATGGACTGAAGGGAGGGTGATGAAAACTGCAATCTTAATAAATCTCCTGCAGCTAGAGGTTTAAAACTCATACTGTTTCAAATTAGTGAGGACAGCAATATTTATTTGCTGCTGAATTCTAGCCAGCATGACATTTCAGCAGGAAATACTTTATAAGACTTAAACTTATGACCACAAAACTTGCAAACTACTACTTAAAGCATTCATAAATAGGAGGGATTTATCTTAAACAAAAACTAAACAAACAAAAACTTTAAGAAGTTATTTCTTTCTCTATCCTCCATTTGAGCAGAATAAGACATTCAGGCAAAATAATTTCCAGTTCACAAGATAACTACAAGCAAGAGAAAAATCAGGATGCAAAAGAATAAAGGGAGCCTGGCCCATGCTTTATTGCCTCAAGGTGTTTGAGAGCACACAGACAACATTGTAGTCCATCAGATCCTATGCTTTCCCTCAGCATGTCTATGTAAGCTAACGATTTTCAGAGAGAAGTATTATGTTCAAATGGCAGATTTTCTTTCCCAAAGGGAAGTAGCTGAGTTGTATGACAGGAGGAAATTGGAAGCAAAACTCATCAACAGAAGAGACAGAAACAACAACAACCAAGAATAACACAATTTCACAATATTTGGCAACATATTTTCTTTGTTTAAAAATGTCAGGCAGCTTATGTACTTCAGCAGAGCTGTGGCCCTGGAGTTACATTTGCTCATTGTGTCCCACATGCAAAAACATGTCCTGACACTTAGTGATATGCCAAAAGCAATCTGTGTTTTCAAAAGCAGGTGATATGATTGACCCAAATAATTATCAGCCAATCTCAGTATTTCAGCCTGCCTTTGAAATTACTTTTAAAAGTCTGGTTCAGGTTCAGTGGGTGCCCTGCTTAAAAGACCATGAAATTCTCTTTCCATATCAAGTAGGCTTTGAAGCTAAATGTGATGCCCTCATTGGCACCAACTCGTATCTGTGTAGACTTTGCCATTGACAAAGTGTCAAAGTGACAAAGCAATCTCTTCAGGACTCTCACAAGAGTGTTGCTATCATAGATTTAGATTGTTTAATGTCAGGCTAGCAACAAAGTCAGCAGCTCATCCTCTATTGCCAATTTCTCATGGGTGGGAAAGAGGTTGTTATATTGGTGAGTAAAAGAAACATTTACTCAAAATCAATACCTAAAGTTTCATCTACTTTTTGCCCTATGCATTCACCTGCAATAAATATTTGATGCATAATTTCAATAGATAATTTGGTTGAGCCAGGGTCAAATAAAACCCAGGTGAAAGCTACTTAATAGGAAACCATCTTTCCTTAAAATCACTCAGAAGTCCATCCTGAGTCTAGATGGCCCACTGGCCTGCCATAGCTAAGGCATGCCAATGCTGGCCAATAGCACACCAAGGAGTGATGTGACCAGGATTATGCTTGCCAGTTATGGTTAGGTCAGTTAGGGACAAACTTCAGTACAAGTCTGGAGTGAAGCACAAACTTATGCCTAAGAACCTATAGTGAAACAATTTAACAGCTCTACCACCCACCACACAAGAACTCTTGCATAAGTATTAAAAATTAGAGAGGGCTTCTGGAAAATTAGGGTGAAATTCTGTAGTTACTAAACATAGTGTCCTAGTTTCATAGTTTCTAGGGTCGGAAGGGGCCTGAGCAGATCATCAAGTCCTACCCCCTGCTGTGTCAGGAAAGAATGCTGGGGGTCAAATGACACCAGCTAGTTGATTATCTAGCCTACTTCTGAAGACCCTCTGGGTAGAAGTGAGCACCATTTTCCTTGGAAGTTGGTTCCAGCTCCTAGCCACCCTGACAGAGAAGTACTGCCCCCTGATGTCTAGTGTGAATCTACTCTCAGTCAACTTATGGCTGTTATTCCTTCTTACTCCCCGTAGTGCTTGGGGGAATGGGATTCTCCCATTCCCTGCTGGTCTCCCTTGGCAAATTTATAGATGGCCACTACATCCCCTCTCAGCCTTCTCTTGTGAAGGCTGAACAGGTTTAGGTCCCATAGCCTCTCCTCATAGGGCCTGCCCTGCTGCCCCCTGATCATGCAAGTGGCCCTCCTCTGGACCCTCTCGATGCTGGCCACATCCCTCCTGAAGTGCAGCACCCAGAACTCGACACAGTACTCCAACTGTAGCCTGACCAATGTCGCATAGAGGGGGAGGATCACCACCTTGGACCTGTTCATGATGCATCTGTGAATGCATGACAAGGTGCGGTTAGCCTTACTGACTTCGTCCCCACACTGCCGGCCCATGTTCATCTTGGAATCAATAATGACTCCAAGTCCTTTTCTGCCTCTGTGCTGATGAGAAGGGAGTTCCCCAGCCTGTAGGTATGCTGCTGGTTCTTCCTCCCCAGGTGCAGTACTCTGCACTTGTCAGTATTGAAACCCATCCTGTTCCCATCCGCCCATCCCTGTAACCTGTCCAGATGTAGTTGTAGCCTGTCCCTTTCCTCTAGCGTGCCCTACTTCTCCCCACATCTTAGTGTCATCTGCAAATTTGAACAAGGTGCTTTTCACCCCCTCGTCCAAGTCACTGATGAAGATGTTGAACAGTGCGGGCCCAAGGACTGAGCCTTGGGGAACCCCACTGCCCACGTCCCTCTAGGTTGAAAATGACCCATCCACCACCATCTCTGGCTGCGGTCCTCCAGCCAATTGGTGACTCATCTCACTGTGTAAGCCTCAACACCACAGTCACCTAATTTTTTAATGAGACTGGGGTGAGAGACAGTCTCAACCACATTGGCCCTTTTCCAGTCCTCTGGCACCTCACCAGAGCACCACAAGTGCTTGTAGAGCTGTATTGGGGGTCCTGCAATGACCTCTGCCAATTCCCTCAGCACTCTGGGGTCGAGATTGTCAGGACCTGTTGATTTGAACACACCAATCCCACCAGAAGTTTCCTGACTAGGTCCTCACTGATCCTGCGCCTGGCTCCACCTCCCCTGGGTCCATCTGGGATCTCAGTGTCGGGGATGACCCAATCCTTGCTCAGAAAAATGGAGGCAAAGAAATTGTTAAAAAGATTAGCTTTGCCATCGTGTGACCACCAGATTTCCCATCCTCTCCTGCAGAGGCCCCACATTACCCAGTACCTTCTTTTTACCCCCTATGTATTTAAAAAAGGAGTTCTTACTATCTTACTATCCGGATCACTAGTCCCAGTTCTGTCTCTGCCTTAGCATTCCTGACAGTCCCCCTACAATCTCGAACAATGGAGGTATTATCTTCATTGGTGATGGCCCCTCCCTTCCATTGGGTCCTCCTTCTTAGCTTTAAGACATTCCTGGATGATTTTGGTGAGCCATGGAGGCTTTTGAGTACTCTTGCCTCCTTTGATCCACATTGGGATTGTCACCCTTTGGGCTTGGAGGATCGTCTCCTTAAGAAATGACCACTCTTCTTAGACTCCCAACTCCCCTCCTGTCTGGGACCTCAGTGCCTCCCCAACTAATCTCCTTACCTCATAAAAATTGGCCCTCCTGAAGTCCAAGGCTGCTGTCTTGCTGCATGCCTTTGACACCCTGCGCTGGATGGTGAATTCCAGTAGGTGATGATCACTATTGCCCAGGTGGTCCAGAACCCGCAGTCCCCTCACCAGGTCATCGCCTGTGGCCAGGACCAGGTCTAACAAGGCATTTCCCCTGGTGAGGCTGCACACCTTCTTGGTTAGATGGAAGAATATATATGAGTGGTCAGACCTGGCTGACTGCTCTTCCCAGCAGATGTCCAGATAGTTTAGGTGACCCATGATGACCATGTTCCTTGACTTAACTGCCTCCATGAGTTGACCTGAGAATTCCCGGTCCAGTTCTTTACCCTGGTTGGGTGTCTATATTAGACCCCCACCGTTAAGTCCCTGTCCCCCGACCCCCTTGTATTCTGACCCAGAGGACTTCAGTCTGCCCCTCCTCTGATCCCATGCTCTTTGCTGATGATGTGTATTGCTCTTTGACATAGAGCACCACACCCTCACACTTCCTCCCCATTCTATCTTGCCTGTACAGTGTAAAGACTTTGATGTTTACCATCCAGTTGTGTGCAAACACCAAGTTTCAGTGAGCCCCACTATGTCTGGGTTTGTGTTATCTAGCAGGAGGGCAAGTTCCTCCTGCTTGTTCCCCATACTATGAGCATTAATGTAGAGGCATTTGAGGCATCCTGAGGGTGTATGCACTGTCTCCTAATCCCAGGACTATCCAGACCCCTGTCTCTTACCTGGGTACTTCTTGTGCTCATTGCCTACCTTGGCCAGGCTGTTCTTGTGGATGTCACTTGGTTCAGTGTTCCATGGTTCCCTTTGTCCTCATCCTCCCCTTCCCCCGATTAGCCTAGTTTAAATCCCACTGGAGGAGATCAGTCAATCTGAAAGAGAACCCATGCTTACCTTTGGGGGAGAGGTGAAGCTCATCCCACCTGAGCATGTCTCTTGTTCTGAAGTATGGGTCATGGTCTAAAAAGCCGAAGCTCACCTTGAGACCTTTTCTGAAGCCACAAGTTGACCTCCCTGGTGCAGGTCCCATGGTGTTGTCCATGTCCACTCACTAGAAGGACAGATGAGAAGGCCACCTGTGCCCCTGTCTCCTTCAGCTTTCCCCCCAGAGCTTGGTAGTCCTTCAGCACATGATCCAGGTTGTTTCTGGCTGCATCATTAGTGTCCACATGGATTAGGACCATGGGGTAGTAATCAGTGGACCAGATAATGGCTGGGATCATCCCCATCATGTCCTGAATCCATGCTCTGGGCAGGCAGGAGACGTCATATGTCATGGGATCCTGGTGACAAACGGGACCCTGTGTTCTTCTCAGAATGGAGTCAGAATGGACAGGTGATCTGGGTTACCCAGAAGTGCCTACTGGCTGCTCCCACCCTCTACATTCCCTCCCACAGGGGGAGATCCAGGAGCTCCCCAAAGGACAGCCTCCAGTGGTACTTCTCATGCCTTGGGGGGACAGTCCCCCTAGCCCTCCCCCTGCTTGTGTGCTCTGTTAGTGCATGGCTCAGGAGCATGGCTCCCTGCTGGCTCAATTAAAAGGAATCCAGGGGGCTTCCCATATGGATCTACTGCAGCTGCACCGGCTCCTCTGTTCCACTTACCTTAGGGGGTTAGGCTGCCGCTGCCTCCATTCAGGTAAGGGGAGCGCACATGTGAGTGGAGCCCCATGTGTGCCCGGTCAGCCCCTCTCCTTGCCATCTTCAGCCCCAACCCCAACATGTCAGCTGGCTAGGAGGACTTTGTTGGCTTGAGCAATCATACACAAGTATAAATCAAGAGTAAATAAATAGAAGTGATTGGAAAATTTCCAGTGAAGCAAATTTCAATCAGAAAATGCAAATTTGGACAAAAATTAAATGTTCTGTGGAATTGTGTTGATTATGACAATATCTTGTTAGAGAGGGGAAAGTCACTAAGGTTGAAAGGTTTCATGTTAATGTTTTGTGAATGGAATCATCATATTTCATGTGTTTATTTTTATTGTATTATAAAAATTGAGATTTACCTTTTTGTTTGTTTGTTTATGAAACATCTTGGTGCATTCTCACAAAAAATCTGAATTCTGTTGTGTGGGAAGCCTCATCATTCTAGGTATTTTTTCCATTAGGAAGAGAAAAAAATTGAAATCATGGACTTTCCCATGCAACAGAATTGCCCATGAAGTCCAAAATTCAGTTCTTACTCACCTCTATAAATGAAAGAAGAAATATATATAGCTTATTGCCAGCTGGATGACCCACCTTGTAAAACTGGTGTTTTGGCCATATTCCAAAGTGGATAATTATATTCTGTTGACCTGATATCCTCCTGCTGTTTCTCTGATCTAATGTATCCTTCTTTACATCCTGTTCTAAATTGTTGTTAATGGCCCTGTGTTCAGAACCCTACATTAGTGCCTTCTGTAGTATAACACACATCTCAGAATAGCAAAACAACAACAGGTAACATCTGACACACAAAAGGGTTAATTGTAGAACAGCAAATTGACAATATTGCTCTGAACCTTTTAGAAAAATTAAGAAAAATAATCTTAGTGCTTGTACATCCCAGGAAATACTTGATTTTGAATAACCTGAAGGCTATTCATATGAAATGAGAAAAATCAGATGACTTATTTTTAATTATCTGCCAAGGTTTAATACAGGGATGTCCAACTAAAGAATTAGGGGCTGCAGGACCTGTGTGCTACATCACCAGAGGCCACATGCTTCAGGAACAATGGGCCCCCAACCTGCATATCCCATGTGCAGGTCCTTTTCCTACCCTGTCCTGCCTTGCCCTGTGCATGTTAACAGGCACATGCCCCACAACGGTACTGTAGCTGGTGACCCACCTCACCTTAGTTGCTGGGCTGTGTCCCCCCACAGCTGCCACATGGAACAGGATGTCATGCTCCACCCCTTCCTCCTCTCTGGGGTAGGGGCATGCCTAGAAGCGGGAGGAGGGAGGGGAGACACAAGTTCCTGGCTACTGCTATGGCCAGGTGGGAATCTGGGGGCTGTTATCTAGGAAGCCCTGGTTTAAATAAAAAAAATAATTGGATCATGTAACCCTTAAAAAGAGTTCTCTTTGGTATTTCTGTAACCTATCTTTGGTAAGGCCTGGTATAGTTGAAATAATCCATTGGTATCTATATAAAACAAATAAGCAGAGCCAGTATAGTTTCTCACTGTATTTATACTAGGAATTCATAAAATGCTGAGGTGATCTAGCAAAAAATATAATAAGCATTTTAAAAGATGGTCACCATTTATAGCTTAACCTCTGTTTTAAATTTATTTCATGGCTACAATTCAAGGTACCATTCCAATTTTCCATCATCTAGATGCTTGATACAGTATTGGACTTAAGTGCCTACCAAGTAGGTACCACAGCTTTCAATCTCCTGGACCCTGGAATAAGAAAAGCCTCCACCTATCAGAGAATGGTCTATAGCAGGGGTGGGTAAAATACAGCCTGTGGGCCAGATCCAGCCTCCCAATTGATTGTATTCAGTCCATGACTGCCTCTGCAGTACTCCACATGGTGATGCACCCTACCCTCTCCCTCCTGGGGCATCCCATGCCATGTTCCTGCCTGCACCCACCCTGGTCCCACCTGCATTCACCCTGCCCAGGCTTGGCTCTGGCCCTGACCTGCAGCTCTGCACTTGCAGAGGGCAAGCCCCATGCTGCACTCTGCAGGGAAACAGGGGGAGCAGAGTGCCAGGGAGCTGGAGAGGCAGCAGGCTCCAGTGCAGGGCTTCCACCACTGTGACTGCTGGAGCTGCAGGCTCAGGGAGTAGAGCCCCGGGGATAAGGCAGGCTCCGCTCCTTCCTGCTCCTTCCACGCAGCAGGGGCTGCGCACCATGAGTTCCCTACACCCCCACCCTTCCTCACACCCACACCCTGCCCAGCTGAGCTCCGCACCCCCAGCTGCCCCTCTAGGGGGAGAAGGAGAGGAAGTGTTCCCCCCAACAGGGAATAGATCCTCCCCCTGCCCCTCTCATCCCCACTCTGGGGCCACGGAGCATCGCATGGAGCCCCCCTACCAGCCCCTGTGGTGGGGGGAAGGGGAGGAGGAGGAGTAAGAGTCCATCCATCACCTCAGAGTCCCCTTCCCCACTGTGGGAGGAGAAGGAGGAGGGGGAAAGAGTTCCCCCTCAGCACAGAACAGAGCCCCCCTCCCCACTCTGTGGGGCAACCAACCCAATGGGCCCCGTTAAGGCAAAGCAGGCAGGGAGAAGAGTTAATTCCTCCCTCCATGCCTTCCCTGGAGCTGGGATCTGCAAGCTTCAAGGACCACCCTATAGTCCTCTCTGCTCTGCTGTCTGGCAGACAGGCTGACCCCAGAAGAAGGAAAGAGGGAAGAATTAACACCGTCGCTGCCCACTTTGCTTTTATGGGGTCATGCCAGCCTGTGTCTCTGCTGGAACCAGTCCCTGCTCTAGCTAGAGAGCAATGGGGCAGGGACAGCCCTGTGGCTGGAGTGGAGAGTCTCACCCAGCCCAGGGAGCATGCTGGGATGCTGGGAGTGTCTGGTTTATCTTAAACCAGCAAGGGGTCTGGGACAGACTTTGCATAAACAGGTTTGAGCCAAATTAGTTACGTCTGATACAACATTCAACTAGGTTTATATGCACTGAATGTCTCTTCTGTTACAGGTTTAAACCAGTTTCTGATCACTTGAACCAGTTTATGTGTAACGTCTGTCCCTAGCCTGTAAGACCCTACTCATTGAGCTGGCATTTAGCAAGCAAGGCTAAATTGGAATGCTGTTTAGGATGTTTTTGCTCTATATTATTTTAATACTCTGTGACTTTTACAACCTATTTTTATTTCTCCTCTTCTGTTCTCTTGTCCACTTGTTTTATAAGTGATTTTGTTCTTTCCTGTAAGCTGCTCTGAGCCACTGTCACAAAGAGGGCATTTGTAAATTGAATAAATAAATAAATAAATAAATACAAAATGGTTATTTGATTGCTGCTGTTATTATTTTACATATTGAAAAGGTTAAAAGATCCTCAGCCAGTGAACTGAAAAAATATTATGGTTTATAATAAATAGTGGAATTATTAGCATTACATTTTCAGGTGATACATATGTTGAGATTCCTTTATACAGATACTTCAATAGTCAATGACCAAAATTAGTATTTTTCAAAGTTCTTCATTGGATGAAAGATTGTCCCCAAAATAAAGGAAAGAGGGGGAGGGAGATGCAAGGAAAGAGTACACACTGTTGTTTATAAATATTTTCCTCTTTGTATTGTTATGACTATTTTTTTCATTTTTGATCCTATAATTGAATTCTTACTAATGAATGAAGTTATTTTATGAACAACTTCCTAATGTAAAACTCCCAATAGAGCATCCATTACTAAAGATGCAAACTTCTGACCCTGAACAGAACAAATATTAATAAGCATATAAAACTATGTACTTCAGGCAAAGTTTGACAGACTGAGAGCTTCTCTAACAGAACTAATGTTAATATTTTGGTTCTAAGGATGGAACAATATATTCTTTTTTCCCCCTCAGCTCAGCAGATGTGACTGTTAGAAGTTACAGCTTAGTAACTGAGCCATTTATTACAAAGACAGAGTTTCTATTGTTGATTTTAATAAATGTGAGAGCAAACATGTTTACGTCTCCTAATTTTTTTCTGCAAAAAAGGTGCATCTTTCCACTGAGGATTTTAAAACTTGGTTTTATTTTAATTTTCAGGTTTATTTAGGGCAACATATTTTCCATATTTTTGGCTTGCTTGAGTTTTTCATATGATAACCAGACCTGCCATATGTTTAAGAGATTTGCTTCTCATTTAGCTGCTTTAACTTGGAAAAATAATCAGCACGATTCAAAGCCAAATTCAATGTCTTGATGAAAAGAACACTTGAGAAGTAACTAACTGTCCATCAGTTTCTCATACTGTGACAAAATGTTTTTCATTTTATGGCAGTCATTTTGAGCAGCTGTCATCATATGTTCTCAGGATTCTATATTAAATTTAATTTTCAAAGCATGAGTATGAACTAATTTCAATTTTTAAAAAGGTAACATTATGTTAGCACTTTTGCCATACTTCATGGCTATGGTAAATAGGGAATGTACTATTAGAACTCCAGGACAATTACAACCAAAATACTAATTTAAAAAAAAAATCAAAAGTGGAGAATTATTATGGAATTAATCCAAACTGTACTGAATCAGAATATATAGTGGGCTTGGCTGGTGAAATAAAAACCCGAAAAGGAAGGTTTTGCAAAATCAAAGTAAACTTGTTCCTTTTCATGATTACATGTTTGAACTTGAGCAATGGAAAAGAGAGAAGGATAAAATTTCACAAAGACAAACACACAACCAAGCAATACAGTGTTGTCACTTTAAAATCTGGCAAGTTCAGTTTAATATAAAGATTTATATGTTATGGGTCTAATCCAAAACCCACTGAGTCATGGTAGTCAAGCTCTAAATGAACACTGCTTATAATAAAAAACAATCTTGGCAGATTATATTAAAAAACATAAAACAATAATTGCCTGAAAATTTCCTGGCCTCTTTCCAATTGAAAAAGAAAAAATTGAAAAAAAAGAAAAAGAAAGAAAAAAGTCATGGTATAGTGGAGATGCTTCTCTTAACTTCATAATTTTATGCATTCACTTTCATGCCTAAACAAACTATAATCTAATCCAAAGAAAATAGGAAATCTTCTCTTGTCTGATGGAATCTCAGCCCCATTTATCATCTGCTATTTCCTCTTGAATACAAGATAATAAATTATCTAACCAGTAATTACCATAGATTGTCAAACTATTATCACTTGATTTTTCCTATTTAGCATAATAATGTATACACTGTACTGTCAAAGATATAATGAACTAATTTCCTTTACATCAAAAATATATATATTTTTTAAAGTTATTTTTGGGCACTAAAACAAATAAGTGCCAAAAAAGGAAAATTAGCTTTATCATTATAGAAATGCCAGGTAAAGTCAGTACATTATTTACATAATTGTACATTACTATGGTATTTTTAGAAAAATGCATTTAATTAAAGTTGCTTAATGAAACTTAAAAAAAATGTACTTGTATCAAAAATGTAAGAAGTTCTCTAAATATTTCTCTTCCTGGAAAATAATTATTTAATACTCAAATCTGTTTTTCAGAAATGTAATTGAATAAGAGGCTTTTCCTCCACTTTTTTCCCTATAAGTAAGTGGTTTGCTTACTCTGCTGGCTTCTGCGTGTGGGTTTTGCTCTCTAAAGAACTCTTCAGCCAGTCCTCTCAATTTGAACACATCTTATAATCAGTAAACAAGCAAACAAATAAATCAACAAAACCAAACCCTTCTGCCCTGTCCCAGGCACTAGGCGGAGAGCCCTTTGGCTCCAATCCCAGTACAACAGCCTGGCCTTTTCCTTTCAACTTGCTTCCTTCTCCCTTGCTCACTCTTATGGGACAATCTCTGCCTATCCAAATGTACTTTAGGTGGGCTCTCTCAACAGGGCTGACTGTTCCCTCTTAAAAATAGAGTAGCATTCCTTTAAATAGCTGGATACCTCTCTATTGGTGTTCACTGCATCCTCTTGTTTAGAAGCTGCCAGAAACCAGCTGGAAATGTGGCATGAGTAACTTTGCTTTATGTATTGGAAATATAGACATCCAAAAGCTCTGGAGCACAAAGGAGGAGAGGCTAGTCTTAATATGAGCAGCACAGGGTAAAGAATTAAAAATGTGATAGTAGTGACTTAAGTAATAGTGACCATGATATAATGCAATTCAACAGCCAAGAGCAAGGCAGTTTTCAGTAAAATAAAAAGATTCTTCATAAAGGTTCTAAACTTACAAGTACATAAATAATTTAATTAGGTGACATGTATGTTACTTTTTAAAAGAATAATAATAGTCTCAGGAGGCCAAGAATTAATGTTACAGAGAAGAAAGAAAATTGTTCCACATCTATCTATAGCTTTTTCTGCTAGATCATGGTGTCAAATATACAAATATACTCCATCCAGCCCACCTGGAGCCCCAGTCTGGCTCATGGCTGTTGATAGCTGGAGGTGAGAGATGGTATAGCCATGCTCACCTTGCAGCTGCTTTGCCTGTGGCTGCTTGCCCTACCAACCTCTCTGCAGCGGCTGCCACTACCCTGGCCTCAGCCACCACTTGGCTCTTAGATCTGGCTGGCAAGGAGTTCTATAGTCCAGATCCAACCCCGGGCACGGTGTGAGTTGACACCCTTGTTCTAGAGCACTCTTCCACTAAAATATCTGGTGCTGGCAAGTTTCACAGACAGGATACTGAACTACAATAACCACGGCTATAAGAAGAAGCTTTGATCTAATGTGGATATTTTAATGTTTCTGTGTTCCTATTTGGAATCCAACAGTGGCTGTATGGTTTCTCCATCTAGTGATGTTAAACAGCAAAAATAAAAAGAGTAACCTTATTATCTTTAGGGAAAAGGGCTTTATAAAATTCTCACTGAAGTCAATATTGTAGGGAAGGACAGGCAGGAGCTCATGAAAAGATGCAAAATCTCTCCGCAGTGAAAAAGGAGCCTGCCAGGGAAGAGACAGCAGCAGAGGAAGAGAGAAGCACGCTGTGGAAGAAACGGCTGCTACTAGCAGGTTCCAGTAGAAGATTTTTTTACCCCCCGTTAAATGTTAACTGAGTTAATTGGGACTCTGAGAGGGTCCACAGCATGAGGGTGTCGGAATGGTTACTACACCACCTGAAACTCTTAAAGAGACAGTACTGCCTAGGAACCCAGAAGAGGGTGGTATGAACTGGCAAGGAAGCTACAGGTTGAGAGACAGAGAGGGCAATAAACCCCAGGACTAAAAACCCCAGAAAAGGGCTCTTCTGGGTTTTTTTGGCTGAAATATTTAATTTACAGTTACAGACAGGGCACTTTGAGATTGGGCCACAACAGACCCTATCATGACCATATACAAGATTTACCTGATGTAGGGTCCCCTTTTTTCTGGGTCATTGAGATGTACACAGATAAAACCTAGAATGAAAAACAAAAATAAAGAAAGTTTTCACTTAAGGAAGTCTATGATTTCAATTGATGATGGAACATCTGTGTGGTGCTAGGACAGAGTGTGCGGGAGGTTGGAGCTCCGGAAGAAATCCCAGCGGAGGTTGATGGTGGCAAACTATGGTAGGACAAGAGAAACACCTCCCAACTCATAACATCAACAAAAATTAAAGATGTGGCAAGTGAGACTTAGAACATACTGTAATGAAGTAACGCCGAGCAATAACTGGAAGAAGGGATTAGGTCGAGAAATATCCAAGATGCCTTAAACTTATGTTTGACCTGAGGTAATGTCCTCACAAATATAAACAATCCCACTGACTTAATTGAATTATGTCAATAAGACATGTTTAACTATTTAATGTAGCTTTCCTGTCATGGCAATCATGATGCATTATATCCATGAAAAGTAGGAAAGTACAAAATTAAGAACCTTGTTTAGACTGTCTCTCCAAATAAAATAATTCTAAGACAACGCTTGTATTCCATGCATATGAACTATAAGTAGATATAAAAACAGGCAACAGTAGCCTGTATTTATTAATTACTTCCTTGGGTGTAACTTTTTAAATGCCTAAATAACTAGCTTAGCTTCATTTTACCTACCTAAACTCCTCTTGTAAGTTCATGAGGAAAAGTGATTCTTTACTGTTTCATTAAAACTCAGCTCCTACTATGTTATATTTGTAACTTTTCCAAATCTAAGGGTGAAAAGCTTTAGTAATGAGAAAAGTCACCTCTGTGCACAAAGAATGTACTTTTTTTCAAATGAAATTCACTACCATATGCATTTAGTTTGGTTTAATTTGATCCTCTGTTTAATGTGATCAGTAGCTCCAGAACAACATGATCTTTATCCAATATGTCCCATCCTTTTAATTTGATCAAAGTTTCTAGGCACTACTAAATAATGTGTTTGAGGGGTATAAAAAGTTGTAATTTAATTAATAAAGATAGGCCAACATTTGAAATAAGAGTTCAAAGATCAGTTTTTATTTTTTTTAAAATGGCTATGAAACAATTTATAGTTTCATAGTTGTTTCATAGTTGGTAGGGTCAGAAGGGACCCGAGCAGATCATCAAGTCCAATCCCTTGCCATGGGCACGAAAGAATGCTGGGGTCAAATGACCCCAGCAAGGTGAGAACCTACCCTCCTTTTGAAGATCCCCAAGGTAGGAGCAAGCACCACTTCCCTTGGGAGTTGGTTCCAGATCCCAGCCTCCCTGACTGTGCAGTAGTGCTTCCTGATGTCCCGCCTGAACCTACTCTCAGTCAAATTACGGCTATAATGTTACTCCTGGTAGTGCTTGGGTAAACAGCATCTCTCCCATTCCCCACTGGTCCCCCTTGGTAAGTTTATAGATGGCCACCAGATCTCCTCTCAGCTTTTTTTTTGTGAAGGCTGAACAGATTCAGGTCCTGTAGCCTATCCTCAAGAGGGCCTGCCCTGCTGCCCTCTGATCATGTGAATGGCCCTCCTTTGGACCCTCTCAATGCTGTCCACATCCCTCTGTACACATCCCTCTGTGGATGCATAACAAGGTGCGGTTAGCTTGCCCGACCACTTCCTCACATTGGTGGCCCATGTTCATCTTGGAATAAATAATGACTCCAAGCCCTTTTCTGCCTTTGTGCTAATGAGAAGGGAGTTTCCCAGCCTGTAGGTATGCTGCTGGTTCTTCCTCTCCAGGTGCAGTACTTTGCACTTGTAAGTATTGAAACCCATCCTATTCTTATCTGCCCACCCTTGAAACCAGTCCAGATCTAGTTGTAGCCTGTTTGTCCCTTCCAACATACCCACTTCTCCCCAAATCTTAGTGTCATCCGCAAACTTGAACAAGGTGCTTTTCACCCCCTTGTTCAAGTTGCTGATGAAAATGTTGAACAGTGCAGACTCGAGGACTGCGCCCTGGGGAACCCCACTGCCCACATCCCTCCAGGTTGAAAATGACCTGTCCACCACCACTCTCTGGGTGTGGCCCTCCAGCCAATTTGCAACCCATCTGACTGTAAGCATTAATGGCCTTCCTAAAGTCCAGGGAGACTACGTCCACCACAACACCTGCATCCAAGGATTTTGTAACCTGGTAGTAGAAGGCAACTGGGTTGGTCTGACAGGACCTGCCTCTAATGAACTCATGTTGGTTGCCCCTAAGCATAATCTCCCCTGTTGGTCCCTCACAGATGTGTTCTTGGATAATTTTCTCAAAGAACTTCCCCAGGACTGAGGTAAGACTAACAGGCCTATAGTTTCCTGGGTCCTTCTTCCTCCCTTTTTTGAAAATGGGGACCACATTGGCCCTTTTCCAATCCTCTGGCACCTCACCAGAGCACCACAAGTACTTGTAGAACTGTGCCAGGGGTCCTGCAATGGCCTCTGCCAATTCCCTCAGCACCCTTGGGTGGAAATCATCTGGACTTTTTGATTTGAACACGTCCAGTCCCATCAGAAGTTCCCTGACTAGGTCCTCTCTGATCCTGGGCCCGGCTGTGCCTCTCCTGAGTCCATCCGGGATCCCGATGCTGGAGGATTTCCCAGTCCCTGCTCAGAAATATGGAGGCAAAGAATTTGATAATGAGGTTCAGCTTTATCATCTGGTGCAACCACCAGATTACCAAGCATGTCCTGCAGGGGCCCCACATTACCTGGTGCCTTCTTTTTGCTCCCTATGTATTTAAAAAAAGAATTTTTGTTATCTCTGATCCAAGTTGCTAGCCCCAGTTCCATCTCCACCTTAGGCTCCCTAACAGCCCCCCTACAGTCTCAAGCAATGGAGGTATAATCCTCCTTGGTGATTGCCCCTCCCTTCTATTGGGTGTACGCCTCCTTTTTTAGCTTTCAGACTTTCCTGAATGCCTTTGGTGACCTATGGGGGCTTTTGAGCAGTCTTTCCTGCTTTGATTCACATTGGGACTCTCACCCTTTGGGCTTGGAGGATTGTCTCCTTAAGGAACAACCACTCATCTTGGACTCCCAACTTCCCTTCCCTCCAGGACCTCAGTGCTTCCCCAACTAATCTTCTTAACTCATTGAAGTCGACCCTCCTGAAGTCCAGGGCTGCTGCCTCACTGCAGGCCTTTGACATCCTGCTCTGGATGGGGAATTCCTGTAGGTGATGATTGCTATTGCCCAGGTGGTCAAGAACCCACAGTCCCCTCACCAGGTTGGCGTCTGTGGCCAGGACCAGGCCCAGCAAGGCAGTTCCCTTGGTAGGACTGTGCACCTCATGGGTTAGGTGGAGGTCGTGAAGCTAAGAACCTACGTGATTTAGGTTAATCAGTTATGCTTAGTTCTTAAACATATTAATGATAGACACAGGAGATAAAATAGTCAAAGTGATTTTGTCTATTTCAACAAGATGTGTTTGAACATTTGAATATTTTTTTAATTTTTAAAATTACAATTTTTTCATAAATGATGATAATATTTTGTGAAATTATTGTTAACGTTTTTTGACCACTTAAAAAATTGGAGATTCTTTTATGTTTTTTTAAAGATCATTTTAATGTCAGTCTTTTGAAGGGACTCAGATGATTTAAAGTGTCTAATAGTGTTAGACATAGATTCCACATATCACCTTACAACTGTCCCCAAAAGTTTAAAATCTAAGCTATCTTCATTCAGTTTCATGCAGTCTTAATAACCAAACTTGTGGTCATGCAGATTATTTAATCAAATTTTTGGAAAAGTTATTAATGATGAACAAATCAAAATAAAAAGAGCTTGTGAATATGTATCGATGGTGTTGTGCTAGAGTGTATGTATTATACAGCTGGCAAACTTTATGTTTATATTCAAAAGCTCTGTGACTGCAAGGTTTCAGTCTGGCCCTTTTGAAATAAAAGACAATCTATAAGAAGTGAAGCTGGTTGACATTTTAATTTCAAATAACCCTGACATGGACTTGTTCATCTTTGTGGATTTGCACAGAATCTTTCTAGTTGATTTCCAACCCTCCCCCTTTCCCCACCCATTCCATTCACCAATCTTTAATTGAAGCTTATTTTATTCTAGAAATGTATAATAATCCATAAATTTGTATTTATGAAGCTTTAAATTTTCAGATAGAAAGCAAAAAATGCTTAAGTGCATCCAATACCTGGAAAGATAACCAGATGAAAGAAAATAAAGCAATGCTCTTTTTGTTATCTACAGATAAGGAAAGAATGCATAGATCCTGATTGGTGAAGCCAATGCTTAACTTGAAGAAGGTTTTTATCATCAAATGGACAAAATTCACAACTACACTTTAGAACATAATGTGTTGTTTACACTTCTTCAGGCCAGATAGTTCACTTATATAGGTAAAGTGGATGGGGTTTTTTTGTATTAAACATATAATCAAATCATAGAAAATTAGAGTTGGAAGAGACCTCAGGAGGTCTTCTATTCCAACTGCCTTCCCAAAGCAGGACCATCTCCAACTAGATCATTCCAGCCAAGGCTTTGTCTAGCCGGGTCTTAAGGATGGAGATTCCACAACCTTTCTGGGTAACCTGTTTCCAGAAGTTATGTTCCCTACTCCCTTAAAAATTTTCATTGGCCTCCACTGGACTCTCTGCAATTTGTCCACATCCTTTCTGTAGTGGGGAGCCCAAAACAGGACACATTACTCCAGATGTGGCCTCACAAGTGCTAAACAGATGGGAAAACTTACTTCCCTTGATCTGGCAAGTAATGTAGCCCAGTATGGTGTTAGCCATCTCTGAAACAAGGGCACACCATTGGCTCATATTTAGCTTATTGTCCACTCTAACCCATAGGTCCTTTTCTCTTGAGCTGCTACATAGCCAGTCACTCCCCAGCCTGCATCAGTTCATGGGACTGATCTGGCTCAAGTGCAAGACTTTGCATTTGTCTTAATTGAAACTCATGAGGTTTATTTTGGTTGATCCTCCAATTTATATAGGTCTCTGAATCCTAGCCTTACCCTCCAGCATATTTCCTACTTTTCCCAGGTGCTGTCATCTGTAAATTTGCTGAGGATACATTAAATCCTATCTTTCATATTCTTGATGAAGCTATTGAACAAAGCTAACCTAAGAACTGACCCCTGTGACATTCCACTTGATACCAGCTGCCAACTAGACATAATTGATTACTACCCTTTGAGCTTACAAGTGTCTTTATCCACCTTGCAGTCTATTCCTCCAACTCATAATTCCTTAGCTACTTGTGAGAATGTTGTGGAAGATGGTATCAAAAGCCTTTCTAAACCCAAGGTATATCACATCCACTGCTCCCTCCACATCCACAGAACCATTCATTTCATCATAGAGGGCAATCAGGTTGATCAGGCATGCCTTGCTCTTGGTGAATCTATGCTGACTGTTCCTAATCACTTTCTACTCCAAGTGATTATAAATGGATTCCTTAAGGACAGGATGGATGGTATGGTTGGCCTTCCTGACTGCATCCTCACACCACCGGCCCATGTTCATCTTGGCATCAATGATGACTCCAAGATCCTTTTCTGCTTCTGCACTGATGAGAAGGGAGTTCCCCAGCCTGTAGGTATGCTGCTGGTTCTTCTTCCCCAGGTGCATCACCTTGTACTTGTCAATGTTGAAACCCATCCTGTTCTTATCCGTCCACCCCTGTAACCTGTCTAGGTTACAGTGCAGCAAAGAGATATAAACCTGATCTAACCGGGACTGGCATGCCTCCTTCTCCCCCACCCTTACATAGGTGAAAGCAGGGGGTTCAGTGGGGTGTCAGGCACACGAGACGTCCATCAGGGAGTAGTCCATCAGCATCTCCCCAAGGATGCCCATGGTGGCCTGGTTCCACTCCTTGCCTGAGACATCTCATGCATCTGGGGTGACGCTAAAGTCCCCGCCAAGGACCAGGCACTCGCAAGGGTTGAGGGTGCCAATGTATGTGGCCGCCTGGTGAAAGAAATCCACCAACTTTGTTTCCTTTGCAGGGGTGTGTACACATTCAGAAGGTTCAGGACCAGTCCCTGTACATGGACCCAGAGGTGCAGCAGGTGGTCTGGCATCACCTCAGCATCCTGGAGAACCTCTGACTGCAGGCTGGGGGAGAACAGGTTGGCTACCCCAGATGAGGTGCCTGAGAAGTGACTAAAAAGACCCTGCCTCCCCAATCCAGCTAGCAATTTCGTTCATCAGCTGGAGTTGTCAGGTTCTCCTCCAAAAATACCATGGGGTACCCTTCCTTCTGAAGGATGGAGAGCACCTGGCACCTCCAGAGACCCTCCCTGCAGCCATGGACATTGAGGATCATGCTCTTAAATGACCTCATGGCTGTCGGGGGTGGAGTAGATGGTACAGCACCATATGTAGAGAGGCATCTATGAAACTGCAGGCCCGCCCATAGATCCGGGCATTGCAGGTTTGGGGCTCTTTGCCTTCCCCCACTAGTGCCCTCACAGTGGTGAGGATGCTGTCAAAATCTCCCCAACAGTCCAAGGTGAGCTATACCTTGCTGGTGGACCAGTAGGTGTAGTCATGGTCAAGAAATGCTACTAGCTCATTCCTGGGACCAAGAGGTCTGCAGGCTCCATGGAGACTGAATGTTATTGGGCATCCTCCTCCTGGTCCTGGAGCTCAGAGGGCTTTTCTGGCAGCATCTGCACACCCTGGTCCACTAGGATCCTGGACTCTGGTTGGGATTGGGAGAGCTCTGCAGCTCCCTTGGTAGGGGGTGGGGTAAGCATGGTGGTGGGGCTCCTTCAAAAAATGGTGGGGTAGAGCTAGAGCCCTGGGGTGGTCTATGGAGAGTACCCAAGGACGGCTCATTGATTAGGGGATCCCACCATGACCCCCTATGGTGTAGGGCTAAGGGACAGGCTACAGGTTAGGTTTTCCTGGGACAGGGAGGGAAGAGACCCACCAGGCAATTGGGTGGCTCTGGCATCTGCCTTGAGGTCCTAGGAAAGGGGACCTCCTCCCTCAGTTCTTACTGGGGTGAGCCCCAGGGCTTCTGTATCCTCTAGATCAGAGGGAGAAGGCTCTGCCACCATGCCTTCCTTTGGGCAGGCCTCAGCCTCACTGCCTGTGGTTTCAGAAGGTAGGCCTAGGTCAGCGGAATGAAGGGCATCACCCATGAGTTCCTGTTTGGGGCTATCCAGCAGCCCTGAAACCTCCTCCATGGGGATCACCCATTTGATCTTTCCTGGAAGTTGGTGTATCAGGCACAGCTGGGGAGGCCCCTGGAGGCTAGGCTGCTTCTTTCCCACCCCTCTACATTTGGTGGTCTTGGGACAGGGAGAGAACTCCTCCACATCAAAGGGATCCAGCTGTGCCTGGGTCTTCCTCTTGCCTTTACACCCAGAGGGGACCTGCACCAACTCAGCTATGGAGTGGGTCCTCAGGTGGACAGGCTCCAGCAAGAGAAGGTAAGGGTTGTGGGGCTGGGGCAGCCATGATGGGGGTATGACTAGGAGCAAAGGGGCCTTGCTCCCTCTCCCCCCCCAGTTGCTGGTGCTCTCCCTGGGGCTCCACTAAACTTGGTTGGGGGGTGGGGTCCCTTGAACTCATGGGTGGAATCATAGTTGTGGCTGGGGTGCCAGGGAGGTCTGAGGGGGGTGGGGCACCGGTGGTACAGGAACCCCTCTTTCTAGTGTGACCCACAGATGCCCTCCCCACCTGGCTTCTGGGGCACTCATGATGCAAGCAGCAGAGCAGTAGGCAGGAAGAGAAATCAGGAACAGATGCAGTGAAGAATCTGTAGGAGAAGGTAGAAGCAGTCAGTTAGGAAATAATCCAGTTCAGGTGTGGTGTAAGGTTGTGCAGCAGGGAATCTCCTTGTCTCCTGAGAGGGGGCAGCAGCAGAAACAATGGCAGCAGCAGCGATGATGGTAGAACCACTCAGGGTGTGCTTCTAGTGGAAGTGGAGGTGAAGGTGTGGGTGGCCTGCCAAGGCAGCTGGGACAGGCAAGGTTCCTTTAGGCTTTACTAGTGATGGTGGGGGAGGGGCCCACAGGCAGTGCAGGCTCCCTCCCCAGGCTGTCCCCTGACCACGGCTTGGCAGCAGGCTGGGCAGCAGGCCAGAATAAGGGTGCAGAAGCTGAGGTGTGGTGCAGTGCATTGGGCCCCTCCCTGAGAGGTGGCAGCAGTGTGCAGCAGAGGACCCCCCACCTTGGGGGGAGGTGCGGCAACAACAGCAGCAGCCCAAGGCAGGAAGGGGTGTGGCCAACTTACTCCAAAAGCTCTGAAACCAAGCCAGCAGCTAATAGTAATCAAAGGCAGGAAAGGGCCTGGCCATCTTCTCCCCAAAGGCTCCTGAGAGCAAGCTTGCAGCAACCAGCCACAGCAGGAGCAGCAGCCTGGGACAGGAAGGGACATGGCCAACTTCCTCTGAGAGGCTCCTCCCCCAGAAACTCCTGAGAGAGAGTAGACCTGAGGTGCTGCCCAGGGCAGGCTTTTATACTGCTGGGGCTAGCACTGGTGCTAGCCCCAGGCTTCAGCTTCCCCTGGGTGCAGATTCAGGAGGAGCCAGGCAGGGTTATTTTGCCCCAAGTGGCACAATTTGCTCCACAACAAAGTGCATGTCTGATCATGTGCACTGGGGCAAAAAGCCCCGGCTCAAATTTTGTACTGCTTCTGTTTGAGCTGATGCAAGTGCACATGCTTGCATGTGTGGATGTGCCCATAAACTTCTACATGTCTACCTTTTCTAAATAGTCTCTTGCCTATTCTTTTGCCATTGCTGCCTGCTCATAACTCCCACATTCATCCCTGCATGCCTGATATTCATCCTGTCATTTGTCCAAGTTTTCACTTTTTTAAGCTTTCTTTTTCTGTTTTAGCTCATTGGAGAGTTGCCTGATAAGCCAAGCTGGTCTTTTGCCATACTTGCTAGTCTTCCTGCATGTGAGGATGGTTTGTTCCTATACCATCTGTTATTTAGGAACCTAAAGATGAAGGTAGTCACCTAGTTGAACTTTCAAAAATACCTATAGAATAATGCTCAGTAAAGCATCAGCATCTACACATATGCAACAATTGCTGCATAGTACATCAGTCTTAAGTGCCATTTTCTAGTGCCTGTAAATACAGGTACTAGAAATCTGTGCATTAATCTAATGTGGTAAAGCTCACTTGTAGATACTGACCTGGATTAAATTACCTCTGGTCAGCCTAGGCAGCAGGGGTCACATGGGATAGGAAGAGCTGTCCCCAGTTCAGCAGGATGCTGACTCCCAGCCACATGGAGATTGAGATGGCCCAGCAACTGAGACAGTTGTCTGTACTGCCCCCCCTCCCTTCATGCCCCATGGAGATTGGGACCAGGCTTCGTGCCCCCTGCCAGCCCAGAGCTGGCACCCAGGGGAGCCTGGAGCACCCTCTGTTTGTTGCCGAGGAGTCAGAGAAAAGCAGAAGCAGCCCTAGACTTAACTGCTCCCATTGGGAATAAATTTTCTTCTGACAAGCACATAGTTAGATGTGTGCAGGGCCCCAGTTCAATGGGCCTAAATATTCTGCCCAGAAAATTTAGACACATTAATTGCATGTGTAAACGCACCCCAGTGGTAGCTTTTTAAACTGTTGTGACTAAGCTTCCATATTTTTAAAGCCATATAGCCACATGATCAGAGACTTGCATGGCAAGCCATATGAGGAAAGGCTGAGGGATCTGGGACTCTTCAGCCTGAAAAAAGAAGGCTGAGAGGGGACTTGGTAGCAGCTTACCATTACACCAGATGTGTACATTAAGGGCTCCATGAACAACTGTTCACCAGGGGACCCTTGGGGAAAACTAGGAGTAATGGCCATAAACTCCTGAAAGACTGTTTCAGGCTTAACAGTAGGAAAAACAACTTCACAACTAGGGTGTCCAGACTGTGGAATAAGCTCCCTGCGGAGGTGGTACAATCACCTACCCTGGAAATCTTCAAGAGGAAACTGGAGGGTCACCGTGCTGGGGCTACCTGACCCCATTTGTCTTTCCTGCTTGGTGCAGGGGGCTGGACCCGATGATTTTCTGAGGTCCCTTCCAGCCCCTTACAATCTATGAATCTATGAATTAATTGTCACATTAATAGTTTATGCAAAAAAAATAGCACCAACTGAAATCCTACCCTTTTAAATTCCCACCTGTTGTTCTATTACATATGGGTTCTGGTACTTCACTACTGCATTTGATTTCTTTCTTTAGCTTTATATCAAACTGTTAAACAGGGAAGAAGGAGAGCTGGATATTGAGGATAAAAAAGATTAGGGTCATAATTCTTTACAATTCTAGCCCAAATGAAAAGATACTTTACCAGTGGTGCCCAGTCTTTTTTGTCCTGTGGGCTGTATGGGCAGTGTCAGGTCGCTCTACAGGCTGTATCTGGCAGGCATGGTAGGGAGATGATCAAGATTTGTGTCACCAGACTCTGGGATAGACTCCCAGTGGAGTCTACCCTGGAGATCTTTGAAAGGAGACTGGATGCATACCTTAATGTGGTAATTTGACCTCAGCAGTCTTTCCTGCCTAGAGTAGGAGTCTGGAACTGATAATCTCATGAGGTCCTTTCCAGCCTAAACTTCTGTGAATCTGTGCATCTGTGTTCAGGGCAAGTGTAGTCAGGGCCATCTCTAACCATGTGGTTGGAAGTTGCTCTAGTGTGTGGAGAGAGAGCAGCCAGGCCTGATCCAGCTGCATGGAAGCAGTTTGGCAAGGCCCTGACTAGGCCATGTGGCAACAACCTGGTTGCTGCACATCTAGATATACTGACTTCCCTTTAATTTAGTTTTGGAGTACTGTGTCCAGTTCTGTGTGCCACACTTTAAAAAGGATGTGGCCAGACTGGAGAGAGTTCAGAGGAGGGCCACCCATTTGGTGAGAGGGCAGCAGGACCTAGGGAAGTGGTCCTTACCCCTACCTTGGGTAAATTCAAAAAGAGGTTGGATGATCACCTGGGTGGGGTCTTGTGAACCCAGCATTCATTCCTGCCTGTGGCAGGGTGTCAGGATTCTGACCCTAGCTACTATGAAACTATGAATAAGATGTGGTGTGTGGGAGCCAGGGTCAGGGTCCATGGGGCTATGCCCAAACATGGGGGACCCTGGGTGGGTGTCTGAGATCCAGGGTCAGGGTCAGGTATGTATTTACATCATAAGATGCTTCATGCTGGGGTACGGGGGCATATCCCAGGGACTCAGATGACCAGATCCTGGGTCTCATACAAGAGACATATATGCCTCCCTTCTCCCCACTGTCTGTCTGCAGCTGACAAGTGTCTGAGACAGGAGGCAGGGCTGGGGAGAGGATATGTGTATCATGTAGACTGTGTTTACATGAGATGCTGACTGCATAGTAACTTGTTACTATTGTATACAGTTGTGTGGCATGAGGCATGATGCAAAGCTACTATGCAGAAGTAATGAGCTACTACACAGTCAGCATCACCAAAAAGCCATTTGGCAACACTACTGTGCAGGAAATCTGGTTACTGTGCAGTCATTTAAGTCTTGTGTATGCAAGTACCAAATCACTGTGAAATAACAATGGCACAGTCAGTGTCTCATGTATATGTGACCCTTAGGTACAGTTATATATCTGATATATTCACTATACCAAATCCCTTATGACTCCACATAGACATTTTTGGCTGAGTTTGCAGAAAACAGCAGCGGAGAGAGGGTTAAAAACATGAGTTGAAATTTCAGTTCTGTTTACCATTTATCAAAAGTTTAAGTCAAGAAAAAGAAGATAAAGAATAGAAAGTGAAAAGATAAAATGAGAAAGGTCTGAGTCTGGGTAAGTATGATAAAATGGTATGAAATGAGGACATGTTCTGATTGCTTGTTGACCAATTATCAAGAGGTAAGTAAACTGCTCTCTGGCATTCTCAACTTTGTAAACCTGAACACTTCCATACCTACCAGTCCCCAAAGGTGCCTGCCAGATGTCTTGGTTGAAAATGTATTGCACAGGAGAAAATTTAAACAGCAAGCCACTAAAACACAGGAAATTTGTCCTGAGAATTTTCATTAAAGGTTTGAACTACTCAATGTGTTTATTAAAAAAATATATTAAAAAGGTAAGAGCTTCTTTTAAGCTTCTATATTAGATAAACCTTTTATCCCCTTATAATATTTTCATTCAAAAAGACAAAATGTACTTCAAAGCTTACTTAAAAATAGGAAAGAGCTGTTTTAAATAGATAACATTATAAAGCGTTCATACTGCAGAGTACTTAAAGGATATAATACCCCATTTTAAAGTTCAATATGCACTTGAGACCAGGGCAGGATCAATCTCTAAAATAATGTAGCTCATACTGATTTTCATCACATTTTTGGTATTGATCTGAGGAGAAGATACTTCATGGTCTATAGGTTTGTAAGAATCTGGAGACTGCTTGTACCTCCAGAGTGAAATTGAAGTCAAGGCTATTTGCATGTCTACATAAGCAGCTGTTAGGAGTTCTCAATCACAGATTCTCCAATAAGGAAAGCATGTCTTTATTTAAAAACAAGAACAAGAAAATCATTCAGTTTTAATATTTTTCAGAGACTTGTATGCTCTTTGAGCGTGAGTTTTCTTAAACGGACATGACAAATGTAGAATACACATAGCTAAATTGCATTCCTTTGTTGAGTGAGGGAGAAAGAGATTTGTTCTTTTACATGTAAATGTGAGCAATATATATTCCTCTGATCAGATAATTGGTGGTGGGGAGTGTAGGAAGGCTTATGAGTCGGGTTTTTTTCCAGTTTGGTATCTGCAAATGAAATAAATGAACATGACAATTTACTACAGCAAAATTTCTAATCAACAAAGCAGAACAGTAGTTTGACACACAGTGTCTCTGCCCGACCCTCCTTTAACCCAAAGCTAATCCTTGATGATGTGAGTTGCTCTTTGACGTAGACCACAAACTCCACACCCCGCCTTTCCCCTCTGTCCTGTCCCTTCTATATAGGGTGTATCCCTGAATGCCCACTGCCCAGTCATGGGTAGGGTCCCACCAGTTTTCTGTGAGCCCTACTACGTCTGGATTCTTACTTGCAATCAGGAGGCACAGTTCCTCCATCTTGCTCCCCATACTACGAGCGTTGGTGTAGAGGCACTTGAGGCCCAGGACATTGTGCTTACCTGGGGGTCCCTTTCTCTTGTCACCCTGCATGCTGGTGAAGCATCCTCTCTACTTGGAGCAGCCCCTTCCCCCGGTGAAGCTAGTTTAGAGCTCGCCATATGAGATCAGCTGACCTAGAAGAAAAAATATATTTGCCCTTAGGGGAGAGATGAAGCCCATCCCACCCCAGCTTGCCCTCTGTACAGACATATGGGTCATTGTCAAAAACCCCAAAGCTCACCTCATGGTACCAGCTCTGAAGCCACCAGTTAACTACATCAATGTAGGCCTCATGGCACCTACCCCGTCCACTTACCAGGAGAATGGAGGAAAATACCACCTAAGCTCCCATCTTCTTGAGTTGGTGTCCCAAGGCCTTGTAGTCTTCCATGATGTTGTTCAGCTTGCCCTTGGATGCATCATTTGTCCCTACATGAAGCATAACCAGTGGGTAGTAGTCAGAGGGCTTGATGATTTTTCAGATGGTCTCCGTAATGTCCCAAATCCTTGCTCCAGGCATACAGCAGACTTGCTGTGACAAGGATTTAAAGCAACAGATTGGACCATCAGTTCCCCTCAGGATGGAGTCCCCGATGACCAGAATGTTACATCTCCTCCTCCTTTGGGTCTGCCTCTTCTCAGCCCGTGTTGTAGGTCAAGCAGTATCAATGACTTTGTGGATCTGCTCTTTTGCCTTCTTCTCCAGGGGAGCCAGGGCCACATACCTGTTCCCAAGGGGTGTCTGGGGAGCAGGCACAGCAGTTGTACTGCACTGGCCTTGAAAGAAACCTGCTGCCACTGATTAGTTGGATCTTTTGCACGTGGAGTCTCTCCAGTGGATTTCTGACCCTGCAGAGAATGGAAATACAAATCCATTTCATCTTCTGCTGCCCGTATCCCCCATAACATTCTCACCTCAGCCTGGAGCTCTGCCACCTGCCCCTCCAGAGCCTGAAGATGCTCACAATAGGGTCAGGTGGGGGAGTCACCATACATCAGCCCCACCCCCAAGTACCCCACCCAGCTGCCTCCAAAGATCATGGGGCAGGTGGTCACCAAATCCCCCAAGGGCTCCATCTAGGTGGCAGCCTCAGAGGAGCCCTGGAAGGGTGGCATCACTGGGGAAGGGCCCCTGACAGAGCTATGAGTATCTCTGTGGACCAAGCCAGGAACCCTGTCACCTGGACCCCAGCATCAATGCAACCCCCCTCCCCCAGCAGGAGCCAGTGCATGCAACTTGCCTTTGGTGGGTTGGGGTTGCAGGTGACAGAATATCAGGACTAGGTCAGGATGGAGGAAATCCAGTGACCTTCACAGCCCAGTCACTGCTGGAAGTTACACTGGCCATGGGCACCTGGGGTGCTGCAAGGCTTTTATGGCCTACAGCTACAGGGTCTTGGAGTACTAGGGTGGGTGTGGCACTGAGCTATGGAAAGCAGACAGACATCACTGGAAACTTCAGGAGTGGGTGGGGCATGGACAACTCCCTCTTTCTAGATAGAGGACGCTGGAAATTTCCAGACCATGGCATAGTGTTGTCAAAAGCATGGGATGTCTGCTGTAAGCACCTGGAAAATTTAAGATTGTGGGGGTGACCTGACCAGTGGAGCCCCAGTCATGCTGAAGCAGGAGCCACACCCAGCTGCAGTGAGAGGCTAGCCATGTGTCAGAACCTGCACCTTCCTGTATCCTCTGCTCCCTCTATACATGAACCTGCCAGCCTTCCTTCTACTCACCCCATTGTAGCCAGACTCTCACCCAGCCATGGATATCAAGACCTCATGGGTACCATTGCAGACCATGGACAACCCCATACCATTCTCCTACACTAACTAACCACAGTCACACAACTGGGACTAAAGAGCGATGAGGGATCTTGTCACCATCTGGAGCAAGGAGGAGATCCAGCAATAGCTCCAGAAAGGACACTGGAGCAGGGATGTCTTCAAGTGCATCACCTAGCAGATGCAGGTGCAAAGCCACAAAAGGGACTGGGAGTACTGCTACAGCAAGAACAAATAGATGAAGATGAAGTATAGCTGTGTGCATGATGCCAACAAGAAGTCTGGGGCAGAGGCGAACCATGCCCTTCTATAAGAATCTGTCCCCTTTCCTTGCCAAAGGTTAGGCTATTGAGACCCCGCATTCCTATGGCACCCCTGGGGATCAGGAGGAGTTGTCAGCAGAGACCTCACGGAGAAGGAGACACAGGGAGGCTGTGGGATGACAAAACTACTAGGTGCTCATGAGCAGTTTCCCAGGGGCCACAGGGAAAGAGTCACAAGGCAAGAGCTGCTGGAGCTAATCCATGACGAGTCCATCCCACTGGTGCTGGTCTCCACATTTTCACAGGATATGGGAGCTGAGGTATACTTAAAGCTGGACTTGAGTGCCCGTAACATCTCATAGACAGGGCTTTATGAGCACTCGTGGTGCTCTGGTGTAGTCCCAGAGGACTGGAAGAGGGCCAACGTGGTTCCCATCTTCAAAAAGGGGAGGAAGGAGGACCCAGGAAACTATAGGCCAGTTAGTCTTACCTTGATCCTAGGCAAGCTGTTTGAGAAAATTATGCTGGCAC
>NW_017728947.1:83943902-83997766 GCF_001723895.1 Crocodylus porosus | reverse complement strand
ACACCTTGTCATGCATCCACAGATGCATCTTGAGCAGGTCCAAAGAGGTGATCCTCCCCCTCTATGTGGCACTGGTCAGGCTGCAGCTGGAGTATTCCATCCAGTTCTGGGCGCCGCACTTCAAGAGGGATGTGGACAGCATCGAGAAGGTCCAGAGGAGGGCCTCTCGCATGATCGGGGACAGCAGGACAGGCCCTATGAGGGGAGGCTATGGGACCTGAACCTGTTCAGCCTCCACAAGAGAAGGCTGAGGGGGGATCTTGTGGCCTGTTATAAACTAATCAGGGGAGATCAGCAGGCATTGGGGGAGTCACTATTCCCCCATGCACTGCCAGGAGTGACCAGGAATAACGGTCAAAAGCTGGTGGAGGGCAGGTTTAGGCTAGATATCAGGAAGTGCTACTTCATGGTCAGGGCGGCTAGGATCTGGAACCAACTTCCAAGAGAAGTGGTGCTGGCTCCTACCCTGGGGGTTTTTAAGAGGAGGTTGGATGAACATCTTGTGGGGGTCATTTGACCCCAGTATTATTTCCTGCCATGGCGGGGGGTCGGACTAGATGATCTACTCAGGTCCCTTCTGACCCTAGAAACTATGAAACTAAGAGCAGGAAGCATGGCATGCAGGAGCAGGGAGAAATCTTTGCTGTCACTGAAATAGGGATCCAGGACCTGGAGTTCAAGCCTATTCCCCTAACTTCCACCTCATTGAGACTCTCCGCTCCCCATGTCTGTTCCTTAACCTCACAGACCATTGCCAAGCACACAGGCACCAAGCTACTGTTCCCAAGACTACTGCCATGGGTGTTCTGGACCCACTCCTCCAACACCTTTCTAGCTTTGCTCGGTGTCCCCTGGGGGAGCACTAGTTTTGACCTTATTACCCGCATGGCCACACCCTGTTTTCTCTTTTGTTGTCCCCCGTAATTTATTGGCATTTTTAAGGTGCTGGTTGCCCTACCCAGTGGTGGCTGCATAGCGGTTTTAGGCTTTTAGCTCTTTATGCTTTTAAGCTTTTAGCCTTTTAAAGAACCACCGACAGAACACCGAGTGCCGGATGCCAATGGAAACCCCCGATCCAGACTGTTTTAGTTGATGTCACTGTGATGCTGGTCGCCAACACCGGACACTGTTGTGTAATGACAATGATGACCAGCCAGGACCTGCCCAGTCGGGGTGCAGCATTGTACCGTTTCCGGGCCCCCATGTGGGACCTGGAGGACACTGACAACACGGCCGCCAACCGCCGGTAACCCCCAGATCCCAGCGGCTTTGCCACGATACAGCAGACATCAAATAGTCTATCTTGGCCCCAGGCTGCTAAGTGCTTGAAATGTTTCTGTCTTTCAGCACTGGGCAGACTAGTCCCCCACTCATCCCTCTTCTTCCTGTCCTGGACCAAAGCTGAGGTGCCAGGCTCTCCAGCACCTGACCTTGGGCAGTTAGCAGTACAACTCCCAATCTATGAGAACATAAATCTGTCTTATTTACATCTCCCTGTCCAATCTCGCAGGGATATATGCAGCTCCTGGGAGTAGTGGAGCTGGCCAGAGAAGTGTTGCTGAGAAGTGTTACTCCCCGCTCCCCTTTGCACTCACAGAAAGGCACTAAAAGAGTTTATTGAGCTCTGCCAAGCCTCAGCACCCTGCCCTAGTTGGCAGCTCTACAGGCAGAGAGGACACAGAAGTCAGAGACAGGCAATAACATGCATTAATCTAGGAGAACCACTGGATTTGCAGTACAGAAAGAATAAGAAAAAATCCTGCTTGCTAAACAACTCTACTCCCTCCTTCCCTCCCTCCCAGTCCAAGGCACTGATGTGATGGCTGCTTTGGTCCTGCTGCCAGGGTGACTCCTAAGTTGTTCACCTGGAGAGGCTTACTATTGACATTTCATCACTTTCCTCCCTCCCCTCTTATTTCATCCCTTGGAAAAGTACAGGGGTTCCAGTTGACTCCAAGTCTGAGGGCACAGGCAGTCACTGTATCAACCTCTCAAGGCAACCTCTATCCCACCTTCCTGCAATTACAGTCCAAACCCAGTTCTGGACTCCCCCATCCCATCCCTTGAAAAAAAGTAACTGTCTAGTCCAGGGGTGGGCAAAATGTGGCCTGTGAGCCAGATGCACCAAGGGAGGTGGTCACGGATGACCTAAACTACCCGGACATCTGCTGGGAAGAGCAGTCAGCCAGGTCTGACCGCTCACTTAGGTTCCTAGTCAAGTTGCAGGACTTGCACAGGATGTGCACAGTCCCATGAGGGGAAATGCCTTGTTGGACCTGGTCCTGGCCACAGGTGATTACCTGGTGACAGGACTGTGGGTGCTCAACAACCTGGGGGATAGCGATCATCACCTACTGGAATTTACCATCTAGCACAGGGTGTCAAAGGCCTGCAGGAAGGCAGGAGCCCTGGACTTCAGGAGGGCCAATTTCAATGTGGTAAGGAGACTAGTCAGGGAGGCACTGAGGTCCCAGAGGGGAGGGGAGTTGGGAGTCCAAGAAGAGTGGTTGTTCCTTAAGGAGATGATCCTCCAAGCCCAAAGGCTGACAATCCCCATGTGGATCAAAGTGGGCAAGAGTGCTCAAAAGCCCCCATAGCTTACCAAAAGCATCCATGAATGTCTTAAAGCCAAAAAGGTGGTGTACACCCAATGGAAGGGAGGGGCCATCACCAAGGAGGATTATTTTTCCTTGGCTTATGATTGTAGGGGGGGCTGTTAGGAAGGCTAAGGCAGAGATTGAACTGGTACTAGTGACCCGGATCAAAGATAACAAGAAGTCCTTTCTAAAATACACTGGGGGTAAAAAGAAAGTATCAAGTAATGTGGGGCCTCTGCAGGACATGCTTGGTAATCTGGTGGTAGCACCAGACGACAAAGCTAATCTTTGAACAGATTCTTTTCTTCCATTTTTCTGAGCTGGGACAGGGACATCCTCCCCACTGGGATTCTGGATGGACCCAGGGGAGGTGCAGCCAGGCCCAGGGTCAGTTAGGACCTAGTCAGGGAACTTATGGAGTGACTAGATGTGTTCAAATCAGCAGGTCCTGACAATCCCCAGAGTGCTTAGGGAATTGGCAGAGGTCATTGCAGGACCCCTGGCACAGCTGTTCAAGCACTTGTGGTTTGCTGGTGAGGTGCCTGATGACTGGAAGAGGGGCATTGTGGTCCGCATTTTCAAAAAAGGGGGGGAAGAGGACCCAGGAAACTACAGGCCTGTTAGTTTTATTTCAGACCTGGGGAACCTCTTTGAGAAAATTATCCAAGAGCACATCTGTAAGGGGCCAGCAGGAGAGTTTATGCTTAGAGGCAATCAACATGATTTCATTAGAGGCAGGTCCTGTCAGACCAACTTGGTTGCCTTCTATGACTCGGTCACAAAATCCTTGGATGCAGGTGTTCCGGTGGACGAAGTCTTTCTGGACTTTAAGGAAGGCCTTTGACACTCTCTCTCACCCCATCCTCAGTAAAAAATTAGGTGCCTGTGCTGTCAATGCCTACACAGTCAAATGGGTTGCAAATTGGCTGGAGGGCAACACACAGACAGTGGTGGTGAATGGGTCATATTTGACCTGGAGAGATGTGGGGAGTGGGGTTCCCCAGGGCTCAGTCCTTGGCCTGCACTGTTCAATATCTTCATCGGCGCTTTGGACAAGGGGGTGAAAATCACCTTCTTCAAGTTCACAGATGACACTAAGATGTGGGGAGAAGTGAGTATGCTAGAAGAGAGGAACAGGCTACAACTACATCTGGACAGGTTACACAGGTGGACAGATGAGAGTAGGATGGGTTTCAATATGGACAAGTGCAAGATGTTGCACCTGGGGAGGAAGAACCAGCAGCATACCTACAGGCTGGGAAACTCCCTTATCAGCACAGAGGCAGACAAGGGTCTTGGAATCATTATTGACTCCAAGATGAACATGGACTGCCAATGTGAGGACACACTCAGTCAGTAAAGCTAACTGCACTTTGTCATGCACCTTGTCATGCATCACAAGCAGGTCCAAGGAGGTGATCCTCCCCCTCTATGTGACACTGGTAAGGCTGCAGTTGGAGTACTGCATCCAGTTCTGGGTGCCACACTTCAGGAGGGATGTGGCCAGCATCAAGAGGGTCCAAAGGAGGGCCACTCACATGGGGGCAGGGGGCAGCAGGGCAGACCCTATGAGGGGAGGCTATGGGACCTGAACCTGTTCAGCCTCCACAAGAGAAGGCTTAGAGGGGATCTGGTGGTCATCTATAAACTTACCAAGGGGGACTAATGGGGAACGGGAGAGACCTTGTTCCCCCAAGCACTCCCAGGAGTAACTAGGAATAACGGCCATAAGTTGACTGAGAGTAGGTTCAGGCTGGACATCAGGAGGCAGTACTTCCCAGTCAGGGCAGCTAGGTTCTGGAACCAACTTCCAAGGGAAGTGGTGCTCACCCCTACTCAAAAGGAGGCTAGATAGCCACCTAGCTGGAGTCATTTGACCCCAGCATCCTTTCCTGCCCATGGCAGGGGGTCAGACTTGCTGATCTGCTTACGTCCCTTCTGACCCTACGAACTATGAAAATATGAAACCAGGCCATTCCTTCTGCCCTCTTGGGTCTTTCAGAAATTTATAAAATTAATAGTTATCTGCCCATGGCTGCCTGTCATGCAGCCCTCGATGGCTTGCCAAAACTCAGTAAGTGGCCCTCCGCCCGAAATTACTGCCCACCCCTGCTCTAGCCCCATCCTCTCCTTAAGTATTAAAAGTAGAAGAATGGTTCTAGAAAGTGGTACATGGCAGGACTTTTCTTGGGCACCTGGGGTTTAGGCACTCTCACTTAGGGTGACAGGCCCCACAGCATGTCAACAGAGGTGGCACTCATGAACTAATCTGAGTGGATTCTCAGGTTTAATGGCAACCCAGGTTTTCCCATTGCACCACAAAAGCAGACCGCTCCTCTCCAGCTCTTGAGCACCTCCTGGGGGACCATCTCCTGCAGCAGGATCCTAACATATTGGCTGGCTTTCCCCTGGGAGTACTGATAAAGCTCTGGGCCTAGCTGACTTTCCAGGGAAATGTTGAGAATGAAATACCATTCCTGGATGGACACAGGGTCTGGAGCGGCAGTGTAAAAGCCTCACTGTCCCTGCCAAATCTCAATGTTGGGTCCCAGGTGCCACTCCCACAGGGACACAGCACTGAAATACCTTTCCTGTAAAGGACAGACAGGGTGAGGGGACATTGTAACAGCTCCTCCAGCATTCCCCAGAGTGGTTTGTCCCTACCCACTCTGGAATGGTCTGAGTTCCCACAGAACCCAGGGTCCCTGGACCCTCTGAGGAAGTGGAATATGGTGTCCACTTCAGTGTCTGCATAAGTCCCAAGCATGTCCAAGGGTTGAGGAGCCAGGGTCCCCAAAGGGGCTGGGCCCAGGGGTTGGAGCTTGGGGTACTGTGAGGAAGGGCTAGGAGTCCATGGCCCCCAGTTTGGTGATGCCTCCTGCTCCACAGCTTCCTTCCCCTTTGGACCAGCAGCTGCTTCCCACCCCTGCCCCCAGCCCCAACCTATAGCCCTTTCAGACAGAGTGGGTCAAGGATCACCCACCTGTCCAGCTCCTACAGAGAAATCCCTGGTCTTTACTTCTGAGTATGGGAATTAGTATGCCAGATCTAAAGCCCCCATACACCTTGCCTCCCCTCCAAGGTTTTGTGTTTGTTGAGTTCGGCTCCTGTGGCATTCCCCCTGGCCCCAACCCTCTCCCCCATCCTAATGGCTCCTTTCAAGTTATTTTGCTCCTTTCAGAAATCTCCCCTACCCCCTCCAAAGGTTTTCTGGTTTGTGTCAATAGATTGAGGGGCCAAGCAGAGACATAGACAATGTTCAACAGGTTTTCTTTATTAAAAACAAGAAAAGTTCAGCAGCTGCAATATTTTAAACTAAGCCACATCTCTTCCTCACCCCACACCTTCAGCATCCCAGTGCATGAGTCTGGGGAAAATGGGGAGGGAGGGAAGGAGAACAGTGTTGAGGCAGCCTTGGTTGTGGGCAGCACTGCCTGGAATACAGGCCCAGAGGAGTCCAGGGCAGGAGATTCATGAGCCAATGACAGGGCATGGGCAATCAAAGCCATCTAGCTCTACTCATCCAGGGAGGGCTCCTAGACATCAAGGGTGAGGAGGTAGTTGATCAGGGCTTTGCAGATCCAGATTGCTTGTCACTGTACATGGCTGGTGTCCCCAGTATCAATGGGACGCTCACATTCTGCCCCATCCCTGCACTGCATATGCGCCGCCTGTTATGCCCAGTCCACACACCATGCTCCCTCTGGCCAGGCTTCACAGAATACCTCTCCCAATCTTCTAAATGTTGTGGAGGACACAAACCGCTATGGTGAGTCACATCAGGTACTCCTCATCCACATTGAGAGCCTGCCAGCATGCCCTGAGGTGGCCAAAGGCACACTCCACCATCATTCAGCATCTGCTTAGGCAGTTGTTGAAGTGCTCCCCCTCCTCCCCACATAAGGATTCATCAGCCAGGCTATAAAGAAGTTAAATCAGGTCCCTGACAATGAGGGAAGGCATATGATGATGTTGCCAGTGATGAAATCAGGGACCCCAGGCACAGAGCACCTGCTCTCCATCAGTGTGGGAAGCTGGGAGTTGCAGAAGATGTGGGCATCGTGGGCGCTGCCCACCCAGCCAGTGAAGTTGTAGGTAAAGTGGCCCTAGCTGTTGATGATGCCTTACAGGACAACAGAGTAGTAGCCCTTGCAGTTAATGAATGCCTGGGTGGCCTGGGTTGGGAAGAGGATGGGAATATTAGTGCTGTCCATGGCCCCCATGTAGTTGGGGAAGCCCATATGGTGAAAGCTTGGCAGCTACCCAGGCTGATGAGGTGGTGAAGGTGGATGAAGCAGTTGGCCAAGATGTCCTGGATGTCCAGTTGTGCCTCCTAATGGCCTTTTTGGACATGGTCTTGCACGCACTGAACTGTTTGGCAATGTGGTGATAACTGTTGGGAGTGACCAGCTTCATGGTGGCAATGGCCTAGTCCAGGATGCGTGTGGCAGGTGGCCTCGTTCCTCTGAATTGAGGGATTGCCACAGGCTGATGTTCTGGCACATGATATAGTGGGGCAGATAGGTGACAATGTCCATGAAGGTGGCCCAGTGTATGTGGAAGGTCTGCACCTACTGTTCATCATTCCAGGTACACAGGACAGTCCCCCCGCCAAATAGTTGATGGTGGTGGCATGTGCCCAGAGCCAACAGTCAATGATCTAAAGGTGGTGCCAGAGCACCCTCATTCTTGTCATCCATGTGAAAGTCTGTGGCCCAGTCTAGGATGCTTAGTGGGCACATTGTGTGGTGGGTGGCCCCATGCAGGTTGTCCATCTTTTGGCTCTGAGGCATAAAGCCATGTGCCAAGGTGACCAACTGCTTGGTCATGTCCAGGTTGTGCGGATGATGTCCCAGAGCCTCCAGCATGGATCATGCAGAGTGACAAGCAGGACAGACTTCAGGTCCTGGGTTTTCCTGGTTGGGCATGTGTAGTACGATGTCATTTCAGGGTTCAGGCAGACCAGGAAATGGACGCATCTGCAACTCACAATGGAGGGCCTAGGGCTGGGGACAGGGGAGGGTCTGTGGCAACATGTCACAGAGTTTGGAGCATGTTTGCCTGTGCCTGACAGCTAATCAGGGATGGCCCAGGTGCTCTTCCACTCTCTGCATATTGGGAGGCATGCAGGAGCACCCCCAACCTGCTAACCTTGGCCAGTGTAGGCAGTCTTCATGCCCCTGCCCCCACCACCAAAGAGTGAAAGTCTGTTCTGTTCACACCCAACCTAACCCAGGACAGTTACAGAAAACTGTGTAACTTAGACTGATTCCTCCTCAGGCTTTTTTGAACATCTGTACTTAACTAAGAATTCTATAGGTATTTCATGTTTTGACACTGAAGTTCACCTGTGAATATTCCTCGAAGCATCTCAGTCTTATAGAGCTAAGTGCTTGAGGCCTACCTCCCTTCTAGGACCCACTGGGATTCATAAATTGTGTTCTATTTCATTTGTCTCCCCTGAGGCTGTTAATCCAGTAGCCATTCCTAGGGACTGCCTAACCCATTGGGCTCTACACAAAACACTGTAATGGCCATTGCTTTTTTTAAAAAAAAGCAATGGTCTGTATGCATGGACCAGGGGGTGCTTGACCCACTACACCCTGCTACTGCTGCTGCCCATGGTGCCTCTGGTTCACCTGTGCACCTGGTATGGGACCCTGAGTTATGATGTCACAGAAGGCAAGCCTGGGCTGCCTTGCAACCTCTGCCACTGCCTGGAGGGTTACCAGTGGCTGTGCCACAAATCCTTGCCCCTTAAAGCTGAGGAGGACATCACTGCCAGTATTGACATGTTCCTCAGTGTGTGAAGCCTGTGCCCACCTAGCTGTTGAGACATGGGCTGCTTAATAAAGTTTTGCACTGTCTCCAACCTCTGTGTGGTCCAGGCAGAGGGGGAGGGCAGGGACAGGGGCAGGGGCAGGGGCAGGGGCAGGGGGGGCCCATTCCTCAGAGCAGGGCCTACCACATGGCCAGGGTTGGTGTGGTTGGCAGTTCCATATGGTTACACGGTTGTTGGTGATGGTGGGTGGCTCCAAGTGGTGTCCTCAGACAGTGGGGTGTGGTAGGCTGGCACTACTGCCAGCTGGCAGTGTCATGGCCAGCTGTGCCTCATGACTGTGGCTGTGGCTGTTTCTGCAGCTGCAGAGCTGTCGGTGCAGGCACTGGCCTGGGCTCCCCGAGCTGCTGGTGTAGAGTGTAGCCAGAGAGCTCAGCAAGATGGGCTGCTGAATGCTGAGGAGACCTCCCCCAGTGTTGTGTCACCAGGGGTGACATGCTGGGGGTGGGGGCTTGTGCAGGTCACCCTTGCTGCTGCACACATCATGGCTGCAGCCTCAGTCCTGGGGCGTGAGGATATCTGTCAGTTGCTGCATAATGGGCATGAACTTATGGACACTCCCCAAATGATGATTGTGGTCAGTGATGGAAATCCACTGTGCCCACAAGGCCTTGACCTTGATATGGCATGGCCACACTGATCAGTCATGCCTGCACGCCAGGATGCATGCCATCAGCCCTTCATAGATGTGGATGTTGGAGTATCCATCCCAGTCAAACTCATGCTGCATCTCCACCTTGCCCCATGGCACCATAAGGTCACCAGTCTTCTCCATGGACTAGTTGGGGCCTGGCTGATTGGCACAGGCATGAACGTAGCTGCAGATGAGAAGGACGCTATCTTGGGTCCCATGCTAGTTCTCTGTACTGCTGCATGTCTGTTTCTGTGCTGCTGGGCCTGGACAGCTTCCTGCAGCACCCAGCACAAGTCCCCAGCATGGAACTGGCAGCCATATGGCAGTGGCAATGCCCCACAACACCTTCAAGCCCAGGATAGGCTACTGGGGGTGGGATGCAGGCAGGTGGAGCTGGTCCCAGGAGCCAGAAGCTGCCTGCAGCTCGGCCTGGGAGCTGGCAGGCCTGGCTGTAGCTTGGAGCAGTCTGACGCAGCCTGAAGGCCTGGACGGCATGGGCCTGGAGGGTATGCAGCAGTGCAATGCCAGGCAGTGGTGCTGGAGTACAGGAAGGCTAAGGCAGCTGGCCTGTGGCTTGTCCATGGGGAAATAGGGGTCTGGAGTGGCCTCAGGCTCCCTGTGGGTGTGCCCCATGACTCAAAATGTCTGCAGGCTTTTAAAGGCCTGAGGCAGAGGCTGCCATAGAGGCAGCCTAGCCCTGGGGCAGTACAGGTTCCCAGCCCAGAGCTCTGGGTCTAGCCTCAGGTCACCCCCCTAGTGGCTGGGCTGACCCAGGAGCAGACTAGCTCCTGGGCTGCATCTGCATGTGTGTAACTAAGAAGTGATTAATTGCATGTAAATTTTCTATGTGTATTTTCAGGTTGATTAAGAATTTTTACTGCATAGTAAGTGTTTGCACATGTAGATGAATGTGCTTACTGTGCAGTAAACTGTGCTACTGTGCAGTTAAACATCTTGTGTAGACACACACAGCTTGTACTATATATAAGTAAGTACAAAGTGGTGCTTAAAAGTGTGCTTATGGAGTACCTGTGATACTTTCAGCAGTTTCAAAAAAGACAGTATGCTTCAATTCTAGATGATCTAAGTCTATGGGTTCCCATACTAATTTGCCTATGTAGGAATACTACAGGCATGTTCATTGCAAAGTAAGTGTTTTCACATTTGCCTCTCACTTCCATGTGCTCCGGGAGAGCAGGGTCTGACAGTAAGGGGGAGGGGAAAGGCTGCAGGAGGAAGAAGTTCGGGGGGGCAGGGCAGAGGGTACAATTATTTTCCATGCTGCAACAGTGTGAGGAGCACAAATTCAAAACTATCATCCAATAATTAGGTGTTATTCTTGAAAATTATAACAAATGTATACATTTTCCATATATCTAATCCACGTATTTGGGAGTCATCTTATATTCAAGTAAATACAGTAGCTATTGAAGGGACCAGAAGCCAGGATTCTATTTTTCCAGGTGGGTGCCTTAATCACAAGGCTAGTGTCATGCTCACTCTCTTGTGCAATGAATCTTTATAGTTTTACACAAATTATAGCTGTTTAACAAAAGGAAGAACGAATGTCCCTCTTCAAGAATAGCTCATAGGATGGTTGGTAGGCATTCCCTTACAAGGCTGGATATGGGAATCTGAATTTTCTCAGTAAAAGAGTTCCTTAAATCTAAGTGTACCATATTGTAAGGCAAGTGTTCTAAGCACTGAACTATTGAATAAAGGGGAGAAACTAGAAGCTCTTTTTCAAAATGGTGCTGAATAATGTGCCTGAGTCCGGAAGGACACAATTTAAGGCACAGCCCCTTTTTGGGCAATTTTATATTATTTAATTAGGCAGAGCTCCACTTAGTTTAGTGTTTCTCACACATTCCATTCCAAAATGCCTAACAGTCAAGCGTTTATAGGGAGTACAGTAATTCAGCTAGAGGAAGGCACTACAAAGAGAGCCATTGCAAGATTGGCGATCAGGGCCTGTGCCTCCACAAGTTCAAATTCATTTCTCTTTTTTTTTTGCCTTAGGAAATGATCTCCAAACAGGAGAAACAGAATTTTCAAATTTTAAATTGTCATTTTGTAAGTGTACTGTTATCCATATAAAGCACCCCTTTGAAGCTACGGAACATAATGAACCAAAAATAAACGGAAGGTTTTCTCATTATATTTCTCTAACTCCATTCTTTTGGTCAGAGTATAAATAGTGGTGTTACTTTGACACACTGACTTTCATCCACAGAGCAAAAAAAGAAAATGTATATAAAAAAAGGATAGATCGACTTTGACTCCCAGAAATTTTATCTTGGTTTTGGTCTGAATTTTAGGTGTACCTGATATTATCCATGGTGCTTTACCCATTATGACTAGATTTAGGAGAAACTCTTTGGCTTGGTAAATCAAAATAGTTCAATAGCACTGTACGAAGCACTAGGGCTGTGCAAAGCTTTGGTTTGCGATTTGATTCGGAGAAAATTCGGCTTGATTCAAAGGCTGAATCTCTGAATCCAAATTGAATTGCTTGAAGCCTTAAACTTTCCAAATCAATTCAGAACCTCTGAATCGATTCAGAAAAGATTTGGAAAAGATTTGGCAATTCGGAGAATCAGAAGGCAGTCTTTGAGGGGAAACAGAAACTTAGAAGATGGAGGGGGAGCAGGTGGGGGGAGGGGGAGCAGGGGGGAAAGACTGACATCTTTAGCTAGCCAGTGAGTAATTTCTCCCTGAGTCACCTTCCAATCACAGTGGGGGAGGGACATAGAAATATCATAAAAGCTTCTGTCTGCAGACTTTTTTGTCCCTTTTGGGAGCTGTTTCTGCCTGAGCGAGCGTCTGAAAGGTACTGTGGCCATTGGACTGGCTTCCTAGTCACTCAGTCACCTGCTCCTTTTTGCTCTTAGAAAAGATTGGATAGGATATAGCATAGCTTAGTTTAGCTTAGCTTAGCATCTACTTTACTACTTACCCAATTCATTTCTTTCAATTTATCTTTGTTCCCTTTTGCTTTGCAAACTTTTAAAAAAGAAAGCTTAATGTTTTCCCTGGTAGTGTGATTCATCACTGTGCAGGGAAGCACAAATTACACGTGCGCACACACACGCACACACACACAGAGTTTCATAGTTGGTAGGGTCAGAAGGGACCTGAGCAGATCATCAAGTCCAACCCCCTACCATGGGCAGGAAAGAGTACTGGGGTCAAACGACCCTGGCAAGGTGATTATCTAGCCTCCTTTTGAAGACTCCCAGGGTAGGAGCAAGCACCACTTCCCTTGGAAGTTGGTTCCAGATCCTAGCCGCCCTTACTGTGAAGTAGCGCCTCCTGATGTCCAGCCTGAACCTACTCTCAATCAACTTATGGCCGTTATTCCTAGTTACTCCTGGGAGTGCTTGGGGGAACAGGGTCTTTCCCATTCCCCACTAGTCCCCCTTGGTAAGTTTATAGATGACCACCAGATCCCCTCTAAGCCTTCTCTTGTGGAGGCTGAACAGGTTCAGGTCCCATAGCCTCCCCTCATAGGGTCTGCCCTGCTGCCCCCTGCCCCCATGTGAGTGGCCCTCCTTTGGACCCTCTTGATGCTGGCCACATCCCTCCTGAAGTGTGGCTCCAAGAACTGGATGCAGTACTCCAACTGTGGCCTAACCAATGTCATATAGAGGGGGAGGATCACCGCCTTGGACCTGCTCGTAATGCATCTGTGGATGCATGACAAAGTGCAGTTGGCCCTACTGACCACGTCTTCACACTGGTGGCCCATGTTCATCTTGGAATCAATAATGACTCCAAGGTCCTTTTCTGCCTCCATGCATAGAAGAAGTCAGATATTCATAGAAGAAGATATTCAGATTATGTATAGTCATTAGTTATTAATATTATTATAGTTAGTTTACATGCAGAATAAAGACAACACAGAAGTCAGATAGAGATTCAGATTGAGATTAACACACACAGCACAGAACTCAGAATCTTAGAAGGAGGAGAAGTCAGTCACACGTCACAGAAGAAGAACACACGCCATAGTTATTCACAATCAGTAATCAGATTCATCAGCAAGCCGCAGTCCACTACATACAACACAAAGCAAACAAATTGCACAACCCAGAAGAAATCAGACACATACAGTCACATACCTGTTGCAGCACAGGAAAAATTAATATGAAGCGTGCTGGAAAGGCAGGCACCAGGTCTTCTGGCAGGGGAGGGAGAGGAGCTAGAGGGGGAAAGGGGAGAGTTAAAGCTGCAAGCCTTCTCCCCCCCCCCGCTTCCTCCAATAATCCAAATAAGTTAGAAAGTGGAATTCTGACAAACTACAACCCCCTGGATATCCTGACTCCCTAGGTACCTCTGCAGTTTTACCTGTGCTGCTACATCCCTCCCTCCCACACACCACCCCAGCCTGTCCTTCACCCTGATACCTTCATTTCCAGCTGCAGCTCCTACTTGAGAGGAAAGAAGGGCTGACAATTTGGCTTCCTGAGATGCTGCCTGTGCTACTGGTGCTGAGTCACTAAGTTATTTTGCCTGTTGTCATGTAAAGTGGTGGAATGCAATCAGGCTGTAGGGGAGGCCTCATTGGGTCACACTACCGTGTTGTGCAGAAGTCCCAGTGCCAGTGAGGGCACACCTTAACACACACACTGTGTCACCCACCCATGTCACAAGTTTTGCCTGTCAGCAGCCGGAGGTGGAGGGCCCCAGAACCCAGACTCTCCCTGCACCTATCTATTTGACAGCTGGCAGGCTTCATGGCCACAGCAGGGCATAGCAGGCCTGCAGTTTTCACCCTCCTGTGCCTTAATACACACAGTGTCACCCATGTCACAAGTTTTGCATGTCAGCAGTTTGAGATGCAGTTTGCCAGAAACCACTACACCTATCTCTTTGAACCTTGGCAGACACAATGCCCTCTGGAGGGGCTACCATCCCTGCAAGATTCATCTGAGTCAGCCAAAAAATGACAAAGTTATAGCTATATCATTGATACCCCATTATAATCTTTGGCTGAATCGCTGAATTTCTTTGAATCAGCGCTGAATCTTTCGAAGTCGATTTGGCCAAATTGATTCAGAAAAGTGATCTTAATCTCTGAATCACATTCCTGGCCTCTGAATCAGCTGAATCCAAATTGAATAGTTCTCTATTTGCACAGGCCTAGTAAGCACCCGTACCCTTCCTCCTGCTGTCCCCCTTTTTTCCCCCTCCCCTCCAAGAATCCAGTCCTTAAGTACAGTTTTCTCACTTTATGACTTAGAGTAATTTTTGTTTGTTTGTTTGTTTTATTTCAGTTATCCTTGGTCAAGATTCCCTCTTATGCAAATGAACTGACATCTAATCCATTTAGCTCAAGCCTAATCACCAGAAAGTACTATAAGCAGCAAAACAAAAAAATTCGTAATTTATCCCAATGACTCCCAGCACCCTAAATCCACAAGATTAAAATGCTCAGGTGCTGCAGTTGCAAGAGTAAATTAGCATTACAGGAACATTTACTTCATTGAATCATTTAAGTGGCTCAAGAAGTTTAATGAAAAAAGAAAATGTAGAAAAATCTAGTTAGAAAAGTAGGAACAGGAGAGCACTTTTCAAACTGTGAATGTTATACAAAATTCAGCATGTTTTGAGATGGGAATAAAAAGCTTTTCTCTTTGAATATATTTGGAATGCAAGAAACAACATAATTCAGATTCCTAGTGCTTTTTTCTTTACTGTTTTATTATTCAGCTTTGTATTATAGTATTAAAATATAAAATATAATATAAAATTGTGAATTATTGCTTGCAGTCTAGATTCTGAGCTGCTTTATGGGGCTATATAAGGGTCAAGTTGGAAATAATGTTTCTTCTCAATCCCAGCTCTCCAAATCAACTGTTTCAAGAGGACTCCATTCACTTCAACAGACATGATTTCCAGAACAGATCTCCATAAAACAATGGAGCATAGAGGAAATGAGAATGTTGGGCATGCTTCCAGTGGATTCACAGAGTCAAAAACAATGTCTCCTATTTCCCTGTACTTTGCAGTAACTGACAATAGGTCCACTTAAAACATTCCTTCCACCAGTCTAGCTACAGTTATGGCAGCATAAGCCAGATTGTGGCCCTTTTAATGGTTCCTTTGTGTTGCTAAAGTAGTGCAAAGGGGGCATCAAGCAGGCCAACCAGCCAGATAAAGCCTGCCCCAGCACTGATTTGTAATATAGTAGATTTATATCACAGTGAAAATCTGGCCGTTATTGAGATACATCCACTTTTATATTTCTTTGCAGCAGGCTGACAACATATATCTATTTCTATTTAACCTTTAAATATTTACTTTTATAAGGAAAAACTAAAATGTGACAGCCACATTTAGGAAATAGTAATTTCTTGATAATGAAAAAAAACCACCCTATAGCCACATATGAACTCTTTGGGTGCATCCCCACAAGCTGGAACATGCGTTTCCCTGGGGACAAATAGCAGCAGCACATAGTTGTACCATTGTTAGTTCCTAGGCATGCCCCTGCATGTTCGTTCTGGTGCATGGCAAATTGCCCCAGGTTGGGTACTGGAAGATGGGGCTCCAGAGGTGTTGAGCTGGGCATGTGGTGCCTGGACAGCAGCCAGAGCATTGTTTTCGACAGCACATGCTGTAGCCACATGCACTGCACCACTTTTTTGGCATGTTCTTTTTTTATACCGGGATCTCCCAGTGTCAAAGAAAGCCACAGAGTGCAAATTAGCAGCACTGTGAATGGATGCATGTACGGCACATGTGATTTGCAGTGCCACAAACTATACATGCACTTTTGTGGGGATGCACCCTCTACATCTAAATTCTTCATTAAGAGTTTGCAGCAATCTTTTGATAATTGTAGCTCTTTTTTTCTTTCATAAGGTTTCTAAATAGCAAGTTTTATAATTACAGCACAGTAATCATCTGTTTACCAAAAGATATTTAATTTCAAAATCATGACTTTAGGTTTTACGTAAAAGCAGAATATGTCATATTCTCAAATAATATTATGAAAATGATATCTGCTATACAGTGGTCAATCTGTTTGTCCATTTGGTTTAGTATTGCCCAACATATGACATAAAATATGTATAAGATATAGCAACACTGATATTTTTTCCTGCAAAAATATATTTCCCTAATTTCTGTAGTATGTCTTTGTGACCAGTTCCCTGCCTCCCCTTAACACTTTCCACAAAATGCTGCAAGGTACAGCCATATACTAATTCAAGAAACCCCCTTTTCCATTAAAAAATATGTGCTAGGAGAGTAGATTTTTGAAGATTGAGCTGAAGTGCTCCATTAAATTACTTAGGTATACAAACAGTGGATGGCATACAATCTGACATCTGTGAGTACTAAACTCTACTTTAAAACCGACTGCAGCTCACTTAATGATACAATCCCTAATTTTCTTTCCAGCTTTCCTATGCCTTCCACCTGTATCAGGTATAGCCCATAGTGAAAGCTGTCCTCCATAGGTAGGTGGACAGACAACTCCTTCCCATTTCATCATTATCCAGGATACGACTAAAAATCACTGGACTGTCCTTCATCTTTTAAACATTCTCCCCTATTTAGGGACTTCCATTTCTGGTCTAAACAATAACCGAAGAAGTTGCAGAGGTGTAACTATTTGAAAACACAAACAGGTAACTAAATATTTACCAATGCAGCAAGCAGGATCAGATTAACCTTGGTGAAGGTTCAAGCCAGTTTGTAACCTACCTGATTTACCCAGCTCCATTACTGCCTATTTAGGGCACAGAAATAACAATCAAGTCACCAGTTTTGTGAATATGATGTCATCACTCCATGCTAATACATATCCTAGATTTCAACTTGTTAAATCTTGCAGTTATATAAACAAAAAATGAAGTGGATAATCTTGGAATAAAATACTGGAGTGAGGGGAAAATGCTTCATATGCAAAACCTCAGTCTCTCCGACTAAGGGGGAATCAATTTATTTTGGCTTTCATTAATTTCTAAGCTCCCATCCTAACTAACACCATGCATACTTTGATACAAAATTAGTTGTCTTAGTTTCAGGAGGTGAAACAGAATCCAAGTAGTGGAAAAGAGTGAATCACCTGTAGTTTATTTAGAAGGCAGGCTCTCCCTCCAGGTCAGGGTTAGGGTAATTAGTCTGTCAACCATAACAGTGATTTGCCTGAAGAGAAACAAAGTAATTTCATTTCCATGTTGTAGTATTCCTAAAGTCAAGTCCCCCACCCTTTCCCTACAAACTCCCATTGAAAAAAAAAATGCCCATACCAAAGTAGCAATTTCAAAGATAGCAATGGGTAGCAGCTATTTTGGTTCATGAATGTCTCTTGCCAGCCTGCCATGGCTTTCATCCTTATTTCCATCAAAGTTTGCAGAACAAGTCAGCTGTAACTAGATTATCCATGCGTTTTATTTTTTAGCTCCTAGTAATTTGTTCAGCAAATAACAGAAAGCCTAGTTATTTGCTGCAGCAAATTGCCCAAGTTTTTGCAGTGTAAGTATTAGCATTTAGTTTGTGATTCATTCTCTTTCTCTGCAGTTTTTCCTCCAAATTCTATTGATACACTTTGCATTTTTTTCTTTCATTTTTTGTGTTTTAGGTTTGTGGAAAATGCTCAACTTGTGGTTTTGCAGATTGAGTCCTCTGATTGTTCACAGTAGAGACATGAAAAAAGCTTCCTGCTTTTTCATTGCATTTCATTGGTATGTCCCAGGTCATGGCTAATCCTATCTAAGGAAGATAGATACATCCATTTCAGTGGCCTTTTCCACTCTAGATTCTTCTCCTAAGATCGGCAGACTTCATTTTATAGCAAATAGGCAAGAAAAGCAGTTATCTATTGGGAGGGAGGAAGTGTAAAAATAATTCTAACTCTGGGGTTTGACATTCCTATTAATCAGCTACTAACCTCCAGTCCAGTCTGGCCTCTCTACAGCATATCCTCTGGCTACTGCTCAATTGGCTGTTTATCTGAATTTGCTTGCTTCATTAAGATGCGATATCATGAGCTGTCCCAACTTTTACAAAGCAATCACAGTCAGGCATTGGGAAGTAGTGAATTTAGGTCATCCTTGCAAAGGTATGAAATTTGCTTTACTACTGTTTTCTTTTGTCAAATGAGTAGCCTATTCTGCCTCACATTTTTCTAATGAAAGAAAATTGCAATTGCTTAGAGTAAAATCTAAGGAGAACAGCAGAAGTAAAATTGTTTCAGATTGTTTTTCCTTGGCTGTGGTGCCAGCTGTATAGCATATAGACACATATGTGCACACGTTACCAGCTACAGACTGAAGCCTAGTCTCTGTCAGTTTCAGTTGTTTTAAGACAAAATTTCCATTGTTGCTCCTGATATCTTTGTTGTTGTTGTTGTTTTGATTCACTGATGGATTCAACATTTCCCTGGCTCAATACTTAATCTTTAAATCATTCACAAAAGGCCTATAAAACTGTTCAACATGTTTACTTTAAATACTGAGACAGTACTGCTGTGTTTGTAGGTAGTAACTTCCAATTTAACAGCAAATGGCAAAAAGCCAAGTTACTTGCATTGCAACTATCAAAGCAACCTCAATATGTATGTAAAGTGCATGTTAGTTCATTCAGAAATGCTTCAACTCATTACCCAATTAGCCTTAGACTGCATTTCATCATTTGCAATCCTTCAATTCAAAGTCCTCTACTGCATTTCACTGATGGGTCTTGAGGTGACTTAAGAGTTCAATTCTTGAGCCATAGATCCATTTGCAGAAGTTACAGCTCTTTCTACAGGGCAGAGTCAGCTGCAGGCTTGCATTCCTCCCCTTTTCCTTCCTCTTTTCTCTCTCTTCTGCTTCAATGGCAATATGGGCTGCCACTTGGTTGAGGTTGCAGTGCCTTTGGAAATGGTTGCAAGTCAGCTCTTCTCATCTCCCAGCTCTTGATGCAGGCATCCATTTTCCTGAGCTATGCACTTGCCCACTGGATCCCATGCTGGACCTTCTCATCAATGTTCACTTTATGAGAGAGGTAGCTACTGAGGTAGAGGAAGTGCTCAATTACATCCCGGGTTTCTCCCTCAATAGTAACTTGGTGAAGGGGCCAAGAGCAGGTTGATAGATCATTCTAGTGTTTTTGAGAGAAAGGCCCAAAGTTCAATAGGATTCTGCAAAGAGATCCAGCATGGTGTGGAAGGATAGCACAGTCACCAGTGTACTGAAGGTCAAGGATGGTTGTTTTGAATACTCTGGTCTTTGATTGAAAAAGTCCCAGATTGAAGAGCCTGTGATCCATTCAGTATTCAGCATCATTTCATTTCCAGAAGAAAGGCCTTAATGACAACCAGGATGACTGTCAAAAAATGGAGAATTGAGTTGCAGTAATGACACATCTTTGCTTGACCCCAGTTCAGGTGACAAATGGATCTATCTCCAATCCACTACAAAGAACAGACATAGTTATCTGGTTGTGGAAAACCCTCAGAACCTTGATGTACTTTTCAGGACATCCAAATCTGGCCAGTATTTTCCACAAGGCTTCATGGAATCACAGGCCTTTGTGAGGTCAATGAAAGGCATATACATGTCCTTATGTTGTTCCCAACACATTTTTTTGTAACTGGTAGGCAAATCTGAATAAATCTATAAATAAATGTAGAGTTCTAGAGTCGTAAGGGACCTAGTAGATCATCAGGTCTGACCCCCTGCTCCAGGCAGGAAAGAGCACTGGGATTAAGTAACCCCAGCCAGATGCCTGTCTAATCTCCTCTTAAACACCTCCAAGGTAGGGGAAACCACCACTTCCCTTGGAAGCCCATTCCATATTTTGGCTAACCTTACTGTAAAGAATTTCTTCCTTATGTCCAATCTAAATCTAGTCTCCTTCAGTTTATGGCCATTATTCATAGTAACCCCAAGGGATGCCCTGGTAAACAGAGTGTCCCCTATTCCCTGCTGACCACCCCCCCTACCCGATGAGTTTGTAGGCAGCCACAAGATCACCTCTCAGCCTTCTCTTGTGGAGGCTGAAGAGATTCAGGTCCCTCAGTCTGTCTTCATAAGGTCTTAGCTGCAGACCCTCAACCATACAAGTAGCCCTCCTCTGAACCCTCTCAAGGTTGTTCACATCCCCCTTGAAGTGCGGCACCCAAAACTAGACACAGTACTCCAACTGTGGCCTGACCAGTGCCACACAGAGGGGAATTATCACTTTCGTAGACCTTCTCATGATGCACCTGCTGATGCAAGGAAGAGTGCAGTTAGCCTTGCTTATTTCCTCATCACACTGAGAACTCATGTTCATTTTTGTGTCAACCAGGACTCACTGTCGTGGTACTCAGAATGGTACCCCCCCAGTCTATAGGTGTGTTGGAGATTTTTTCTCCCCAGGTGCAGCACCTTGCATTTGTCCTTGTTAAATTGCATCCTATTCTGATCTGGTCAATTCCCCAGCCTGTCTGGCTCTGTGTTTACCATACCCCATAGTTTAATGTCATCTGTGAATTTGGACAAGGTGCTTTCAACACCTTCCTCTAAATCACTGATGAAGATATTAAACAGTACTGGTCCAAGGACAGAGCCTTGGGGGACACCACTGCCCACACCCCTCCAGGGAGAAACTGACCCATCCACCACCACTTTCTGGGTGCATCCCATAAGCCAGTTTTATAGACTGGCTTTTTATAGACTGGCAATTTTATAGATTCTAAATCTGTAGAGTTTCAGTACCAGTTCCTTGCTGTCAGCCTTGTAGATTTCAGCAGGTGTGTTATCTGGTCTAGTAGCCTTACTGTTCTTGCTTTCACCAGATTTCTTCTAGGATAGGAGGGTTGGTGAGGGATTGTCTTTCAGGTTGCTGGGGGATAGATTTAGTGGTGGTAGCCATCATAGTTGGCTCACAGTTATGGAGTGCCTTGAAGTGTTCTTTCCATATAGCTTGGATAGTTTTCTTGTCTCTTATGAGCACTGGGCCATCCTATGATCAGATGGAAGTAAGGCCATGGGAAATCGGGCCATAGGTAGCATTTGTTGCCTGGAGAAAACTATGCATGTCAGCACTGAGCTGGATCTTCTTGGCTTTATCTTGCCTCCACTGATTTTTGAATTCCCAGATCCTCCTCTAAGCTTCATCTCTGGGGATCTTCTACATCTGCTGAGAGGAAGTGTCATCTTGCCAAGCAGAATAAAACCTTTTCTTCCAGTTGAGTAGGGCTTGGATATCAGTTTTACTCTCAGAGACTGTATTTAGACCACTTCAGCAAGTCATTTAACTGAAGATCCTGTTCTTACTTTGTTTGGTTGATGGGACTGAACAGAAGGAGGTCATAATACAGGCGACCCTTGCCATTCATGAGGGATGCATTCTCTTATTCCCAATGAATGGCAAAATCCACGAATAAGGCACTGTATTCATGAATGGGGGGAGAAGCACGGCTCCAGCGGTGGTGGTGGGAGCCTGGCGGCAGCAAGCACAAAGCTCCCAAGGAGCTCCAGTAAGTGTTTAAAATGAATTTAAAATGCAGGTTCAGTATTTGCAAATATTTGAAAATGCCAAATCAATGAATAACAAGGGTTTCCTGTATTCTTCATTACATAGCATGAGAAATAAAAATATCTGGGCAAAATAAATGCACTTGCAAAAAGCTCATGTCTATTTATTTTCCCATCAGTCAAGAGTTCTTTGGCTTAATGGCAGTCTTCTAAAAGTCTAGAATCTTCCTTTACCACACAGTAGCTTGCCCGCTGAATCCCTGAGTTCTCTTTCTCTTTCACTTGCTCTAATTCTGCTTTGTCTAATAACTACTGTTTAAATAACCCCCCCATACTGTGAACACATTTTCTTCTCCCTGATCTACCCTCTCTATCTGTGGTTTTAAAGGTTTGACTCAACACTTATTATTGTCCTGCCCTGGGGAGTTTTTCATTCTCCAAAACCTTTTCTTGCAGTCAAACTGCTTTCCTGGGACTATAATCATTCCATTAGCTCAAGATACTTCCCAGTATATAGAAAACCATTAGGATCTGGTTACTCATTATGTTACCTGGTGTGACACGGAGGTACTACAGCATGGACACGTCTACATGTAGTTGCCTAATTAACTGCACAGTAAATGTTTCAATGTCTACACATGTGAGTTATAAGGATGCATAAAACTAATAAACACTGCAGCAGGATAGCACTTGTAAATAACATCTGCAGTACTACTCCTTAGTAAATATAAGTCTTACCCTGCTGCAGAGGGTTTTTTTGTGCAGCAGCGCATGTGTAGATGCCATGCCAGCTGGCTGAGGCATGATGGTGCTTCAGTGCAGGGGCTACCTGCCAGTTAGCCCCTGCACTGAAGCAATCTCATGCTCCAGCTAACCCCTCCACAGCATACAGAACTAGGCTGGAGTATCCCTGGGCCCCCTGCCAGCTGCCAGCTGCTGTGAACCAGCTCTGTGTGCTGTGGTCCAGCTGCACATGTAAACTGCATGTCTTAGCGCTTCCCAGGAGCAATAAACTGTGGAGCATCAAGCACCACAGTTTATTGCTGCCTCCTAATGGCACAAATAGACATGCCCTGTTGGCAATAGATGACTCCACATACAACAAAAGCTCTGTTATCCAAATATGCCAATGTCAATATCAAATATGCCAATTAATGCGCTGTCATAGTTTCACAGTTTCATAATAGCTAGGATCAGGAGGGACCTGAACAGATCATCTACCCTGACCCCCTGCCACAGGCAAGAATTAATCCTAGGTTCACAAGACCCCAGACAGATGAACATCCAACCTCCTCTTGAATTTGCTCAAGGTAGGTTGGTTCCAGATTTTGGCCACCCTAACTGTAAAATATTGCCTTCTGATCTCTAACCTATACCTATTCTCCATCAGCTTATTACCATTGTTCCTTGTCACCCCAGGTGGTTCTGGGGAGAAAAGGGCTCTACCTATTTGCTTTTGATCTCCCCTGATGAGTTTATAGGCAGCCACCAGGTCCCACTTCAGCTTCCTCTTGCTGAGGCTAAATAGGTTCAGGTCCCTCAGTCTTTCCTCATAGGGCCTGTCCTGCTGCCCTCTCACCAAATGGGTGGCCCTCCTCTGAACCCTCTCCAGGCTGGCCACATCCCTTTTGAAGTGCAGCGCCCAGTGATGAATGCAGTACTCTAATAGTGGCCTGAACAAAGTCACATAGAGGGGGAGTATCACGTCTCTGGACCAGCTTGAGATGCATCTTTGGATGCATGACAAGGTATGGCTGACCTTACTGGCTGCAGTCTAGCATTGGAGGCTCATGTTCATCTTGGAGTCAATAATGACTCTGAGATCCCTTTCTGCCTCTCTGCTTTCAAGAGGGGAACTCCCCAGCCTGTATGTATGCTGTGGATTCCTTCTCCCAAGGTGCAGCACCTTACATTTGTCTATATTGAACCCCATCCTATTCTTGTCTGCCCACTTTTGTAGTCTGTCTAAATCTATTTGCAGCCTCTCTCTCCTTTCAAGTGTGTCCACCTTGCCCCACACCTTCGTGTCATCAGCAAACTTGGACAACATGCTTTCCATCCCCTCGTCCAAGTCGCTGATGATGTTAAACAGTGCAGGCCAAGGACTGAGTCCTGGGGTACCCCACTGCTCACATTTCACCATTTCTAGTACAACCTGTCCACCACTACTCTCTGGGTGCGCCGCATCAGCCAGTTTTTTACCCATCCAACTGTGGAGGCATCAATGCCACAGTTGCTTAATTTGTTGATGAGGATGGGGTGAGAGACAGTGTCAAAGGCCTTCTTAAAGTCTAGAAAGACTACGTCCATGGCAACACTATCATCCAAGGATTTACTTGGTCATAAAAGGCAATCAGGTTGATCAGGCAGGACCTTCCTTTGATGAACCCATGCTGATTGCCCCTGAGCATGATCTCCTTTGCAGGCCCCCTACAGATGCACTTCTTGATGATTCTTTCCAAGATCTTCCCAAGCACCAAGGTGAGGCTTACAGGCCTATAGTTACTTGGGTCCTCCTTCCTCCCTTTCTTAAAAATGGGGACCACATTAGCCAGTTTCCAATCCCCTGACACCTTGGCCAGATGACCATGAATGCTCATACAGCTGAGCCACGGGCTTCACGATGACCCCTGCCAGCTCCCTCAACACCCTTGGGTGGAGGGCATCTGGACCTGCAGATTTAAAAATGTCCAGCCCTTCCAGAATATTTCTAACTACATCTGTGCTGACCCAAGTCCTGACAGAGCTATCCATGAGATTGCCCCTACCTCTGGTATGTCCCAGTCCCTGTTCAAGAAAAGAGACACAAAGAAACTGTTAAAAATATTGGCTCTTTCATCTGGGGTAGCCACAAGGTTACCATTTGAGTCTTGCAGGGGCCCTACATTGCCTGGTGCCCTCTTCTTGCTCCCAATGTACTTGAAAAAGAACTTTTTGTTGTCCTTAATCCTGGATGCTAGTCTGAGTTCCATCTCTACCTTGGCCTTCCTAATAGCCCTCCTACACTTATGGGCCGAGGAGTAGTACTCCTCCTTGGTGATAGCTCCTCCCTTCCACTGTTGTATGCCACCCTTTTAGTGCTCAGGTATTCCTGAATGTCCTTGCTGAGGCAAGAGGGTTTCTGAGCACTCTTAGGCCCCTTGCTTCTCTCAGGGACTGTTATACTTTGGGCCTGGAGGATAGCCCCCTTAAGGTACGACCATCCCTCATGGACGCCCATCTCCTCTACCTTCTGGGCCCCACTATTCTCCTAAGCTCATTGAAGTTGGCCCTTCTGAAGTCAAGGGCTTTAGCCTTGGTGTAAGCCCTTGACCCCCTGCATTGGATAGTGAAATCCAGCAGGTGATGATTGCTATTGCCCAGGTGGTCAAGGACCTTCAGTCCCCTCACCAGGTCATCCCCTGTGGCCAGGACAAGGTCCAGCAAGGTGTGACCCCTAGTGGGGCTGTGCACTTCCTGGATAAGGGGATGGTCCTGTAATACAGCCAGGAACCTACGCGAGCAGTCAGTCCTGGTTCTCTGCTCCTCCCAGCAAATGTCTGGGTAGTTTAGGTCACCCACAACAATGACATCCCTTGACCTAACCACCTCCATAAGATGACTGGAGAAGTCCCAGTCCAGCTCTTCCCCCTGGTTGGGTGGTCTGTAGTAGACACCCACTGTAAGGTCCCTTTTACCATGCCCACCCCATGTAGTTTGACCCACAGTGTCTCTGCCCAACCCTCTTCTACCCTGAAGCTAGTCCTTGATGATGTGAGGTGCTCTTTGACATAGAGTGAAACTGCCCCCACCACCTTTCATCTCTGTCCTCTCTCTTCTATATAGGGTGTATCCATGAATGCCCACTGCCCAGTCATAGGTAGGGTCTCACCAGGTTTCTGTGAGCCCTACTAAGTCTGGGTTCTTGCAATCAGGAGGCACAGTTCCTCCTGCTTGCTCCCCATACTACGAGCATTAGTGTAGAGACATCTGAGGCCTCCTGAGGGTGCATGTGCCTCCCTCCCACTCCCAGGGCAGTTGTGGCCCCCTGCTCCCCCGATGTTGTTGCTTACCTGGACTTCCCTTCCTCTTGTCACCCTGCATGGTGGTGAAGCATTCTCTCTGCTCGAAGCAGCCCCTTCCCCCGTCTCCCTTTCCAGTGCACTCCCTGGCATCAGTGTTCTGGGGGACAGGGAGGGGCCCCCGCACAGGCTGCTTTGCCATGGGCTGTGGGCTGAAGAAGTGAAGAAGAAGTGAAGTAAAGAAAAAGAAGAATTCACCTTCTGGCAGGGGAACCGGAAGTGGGACTTCTGGCTTGGTTTTTGCCATGTCCCTTGGATGTAGGTTAGTGGAGCTTTCCAGTTGATAGAGCGCCAGATAACACAGCTTTTGCTGTATATTCACGTCATAATACAGCAGCTATAGAACATCATAGAGAATCCCCAAGTAACAGACAGGAAAAGTCCTAAAGTTATCAATTCTGGAAAAAGTTCTTCACAATCAAGGTGTCCAGACTTGGGTATAAGCTCCCTCCATAGGTGGCGCAATCACCTACCCTTGAAATATTCAAGAGGAGACTAAACAGTTATCTTGCTGGGGTCACCTGACCCCATTATCTTTCTTGCTTGGTGCAGGGGGCTGGACCGGATGATCTTCTGAGGTCCCTTACAGCTTTACAATCTATGAATCTATGAAACTGCCATATATAATTTCTCTCTACTTGGCATACTCTTTCAGATACAATAGGAATACATGGAAATAAAAGTTTTGCACATTTTGCAAGATATTTTAATTAAAATTCATATGAAAGAGAAAAGATGGACCTGGATAGTTATGGAACAATGCACTAACTTCAATACCTGTTAAGGTAGTGGAACAATCAGTTGGTACTTATCTAGGGAATAGTGGTGATAGGCAATCATGTTAGTTTTACACGATTTACTCTTGACATACCCATGGTGATACTTTCTTTTTTCAACAAGATAAACTGCATAATGTATTGGTTGAATCACTATATATGGTATATCTTGATTTTAGAGGGATTTGTGACATGGTTCTATGTGACATTCTTATAAGCAAACAATGAACAAAGGATATAGCTGTAATTAATATTAATTAGGGCAGAACTGTATAAGGAAACATACTTAAGAGTAGTTATTAATGATTCACTGTCAAACTGAGATGACATACTGAGTAGGGTCCTATATGTGTCAGTGTTTTCATTAATGACCGGGATGGACTAGAGAATATACTTATAAAATGTTGTGGATTATGCCAGACGAGGATGGGTTGTAAGCACTCTGAAAGACAGGTTATGCCCAAATTGTAACTGTGGCAAAACATAAAGCATATTACATATTGTTGATGCCTGCTTGCTGACTAAGTTCAGCAGTGGACTACAGGAATTGGACATGGCCATTGAGGATGCTATCATATGGCTCAGCAATTATGCACACGCTGACTGACTGACTGACCTCAAAATGGTTTTAATAAATTGGAGACATGGTCTGAAGTCAATAAAATTTAATGAAGACAACTGCAAGGTAGGAAAAAATCAAATGCAAAAATACAAAGTGAATAGTTGGTCTGGCAGCAGCACTGAAGAAAAGCACGTACACTAGGCCTTAATGAAAATGCAGACAAATTGGATAAAAGTTTGGAAAAGTTTTGAAAACATGACCTATGAAGAAAGGTGGAAGGAACAGGACTTGTATAGTCTAGAAAGGAGTAGGTTAAGAAGGGACATTATAAGCATCTTTCAATATTGTAAACAATTGTTGTATTGAAGATACTAACACGTTATTTTCTATGTCCATCTAGGACAGGACAATAAGTCAGCTTAATCATCATTAAGAGAGAGTTAAGTTAGAAATTAGAAAATGCTTGCTAACTATAAGGATAATTAAATACTGGAACAGGGTTAGCTAGTGAAACTGTGGAAGCAAGATCTCCAATAGTTTTAAAACAGGTTAGACAAACATCTATCAAAGATGGGTTGTTTATGCATGGAACTAGCCTTAATGGGGGAAGGAGGGTGCTGTTCACAGTGGTCTAGATTATTTCTAAAGACTCCGTCTAACTCTTCATACCTATAAAAATATCCATATATTTTTCAAATAATTTTATTTCTGTAAAATGTGACTTTATGGGTGGCTCAACAAACTTTAAAAAGCTATTTAAGCATTTAAGAAAGATTTTAACACTTTCCTTTAGAAAATGGACCCAGGAATTATTTGCTCTGGAAAATGCCTCCTTTTTTTTTTTCAGTTTGGTTTATGAAATGCAGTACATAGGGAAATAACCTTTATATTTCAAATCATTTTACATTACCTCAAAACTTTTTTTTTATCTATACTTTTTACCTCTATACCCACTATTATGTACATTAAGACAGTGGGTATATCTACATGAGACACTGACTATACAGTAGCTGAAAAATACTGCACAGTAGTGTCACAGTACAGACAGTTCTAATACATTACTGTACAGTATCATTAGGCTTCTGTGCAGTAGCATAACCTGAATGATGTTTGCTGGTGCTATGATGCAGGAACTCTAATTACTACACATTTATTTAGTACTTGCTAATACAACTACTGAATAAAAGTGCCAAAATGACTATGCAGTAGCATCTCATGTAGACTCTCCCATGGACAGTGCTAATATGCTACTGCACAGTTACTATGATGCTACTAACTCCAGTTATTGCACATTTATTTAGTACTTGATAATACAAGTACAGTAAAAGTTTGTTAGCTGGCACCCGTGGAGTCTGGGGGGTGCTGGATAACAACATATGTCAGTTAACTGAGTGGCCTGAACAGTTGTCTTTGCCTGTTCAGGTCGTCACTTCTCACACCATGTCCAGGGTGTCACCACCCCTCCTGCGGCATCACCGACTCTCCCACAGCATTGCCAACCCTCCTGTGGGCCCTGAGGGTTGGGGAGGAGGGCCCCACACAGCCTTCTATGCCCCAGGCCTCAGAGGCTCGGCAGCGCAGGCTGCTTTGCCCCAGGCTGTGGGGGCTTGGAGAAACCGGAAGTGCCATGGTGGGTGCTTCCGGTTTTACTTTGCCTTACAAGCTGGCATACTGGTTAATAGAACACGCTGGCTTGTAAGGTGCCAGTTAATGGAGCTTTTACTGAACTAAGTAAAGGCACAGTAATACGTGCTCAGTAGTGTCTCATGTAGACACCACCCAGTGAATTCTAAGGCCTTATTTCTGAAAAGCCTTATGCACATGCATTCCTTGCTTAGCTCATCCCTATTCAGCCATTTAAAGTATTTAAGTGCATATAAAGGGAATGAATACTTGATACTTAAACAAAACCTTCAAATTAAGCTTACGCTTATATGCTTTGTTTATTTCAGGGATAAATGTATGCAGAAGAACTCAGTAGTAGCCTCCTTCTTAATCTATAGTAGAAGTCTTAGGATTTTAACAGATACCTTTTAGACAAATGGATGAGCAGCTCCTATCTTTCAAACAATGAGAGTAAAAGATAATAATTATATTGGGACAGAGCCTGCAGTGACTTCCCATGAAACTGACAAATCCAGAGACAGTACTTGAGATGTCAATACAAAGGTTGACAAAGCCTGCCAAGGAGCCAGATGCTGCTGTCGGAAAGAAAAAAATGGCCCTCAGTTTCATATCTGTTTCCTGTGATTAACATCAGCAGCACAACATTGCTGCTCCTCTCACATTAATTAAGAAAATCTGGTGTGAAGTCTTGGAAATATGTTTGTTCAAAGGGGGAAAAACATCTGGTTTAGTCTTCTTATTCAGTCCTTCCTTTTAATTCTCAAAAATGTATTTTGTTTCATTTTGTTTGTGCATATTTACATAAGTTTACTTGGACAATAAAGTTGTCAGGGATTTGTTGAGTGAAGGCTATTTCTGCAGGACAATCCTCTAATTATCTGTACCATATGCCAGATTCATTGTGTAGCAATTTATTCAGTAATGGTAAATTTCTACAACATAGGACTCATTTTCCGTTCTTGAGCTGACTGAGTAATATCTGTGAATTGTTTATGTGATTCCTGTTTTCTTCTGTTAATTGAAGAATGGATTTATTTACAAATGAAATGTATTCATTATTTGACCAGATTTACAGATGGTTGAATAATATTAAGGAAATAATTTATCTGAGATTTTTTTCCTGTCAATCGTTAAATTAATTACCTGTGACATTTACCACCCTCCAACTGCCTCCTCCATTATTCAGTTATCTCTATTAGATGCACCAACTCCCATCACCTATACTAGTTTTCCAGTAGTCCCCAGAGATATGAAGATTGATCATCAGATGATGTAAACATGTATAGCTCCTTCAACCTCAGTAGTGCTACAGCAGCTTGCAAGTGGGGGGTATGTTGCAATGTAAAGGAGAACAGAATTTATGTCTGGATTTAAAGCTCATTAAATTGTTTACTGATATGAGAGGAAAAATAGTCTGTGGCTCAGGAATAATGAAAAGTGTGTTAGGTGATGTAAGCTTTTTACGCACACCCTTTGTTTGGCCTGATGAGTTGCTGTGGATTAGGTGCTTTGCCTCCCTCTGCCATAGGTTTCCCATCTGTAAATTGAGATAATGGTACCAACATTAAGGATTATGATACTAAAGCTTTGTCAAGGGCTCTGAGATCCACTGTTTATTATGTAGATGGTAAAGTATCTAGGCTTGCATATAAAGATTTGATCTCAGGGGCACCATTCTAGACAATGCTTTAAGACTATATAATTATAATTAATAATAAAAAGAAAAAAGTTCCCAAGCTTCTTTTTAGGGTTGAGAGCTTGAAGGGTTAGAAGTAGCTTCCAGACTTCTTGAAAGTCTTATAAATGTTCCTTCTGTATTGTTTAATTTGACCAGGATTACTAAATTTGGTTAAAACTTCACATTGAATAAATTGTGCTCTCACAAGTAGTACTATTTGAAATATGTACATTAATAACCTAACCCAGGGGAAACTGTCCTGATTTTATGTTTTATTAGACATTCAACACCAAATCTTTGTTCATGTAAAGGTTTGCCTTTGTTTGAGTGTCTTTCAAGAGAATGTAGCCTGTATTTAGGTAAATTTTAGGATGACTAGTGGCTTCACACTGAAACTCTTGCAAACAGCTAAAACTCCCTAATTTTACCTAACATGAAAATAAGTTGATAGAAACGTGAATTGGTCAAAACTAGATGTGCAGATATAAGCACAGTATCTGGTCTGACATACAAGGAAAACATTCATGCATTCAATAACATCCTCATAGTCTAATCATTTGAGACCAAGACAGACTTTGGCAAAATAACTGCTTACTGTTATATCTTCCATCTAATATCCCCAAATATGTAAGCAGACAAAACTTACTTGAATCACTAGATAAGTGCAAAACACCTCATACTCAAGTCCAGAATTTCAATGACCTGAGGCAGCACCTCTGCTAAGTGAGCCAAAGGCTATGCTTGGAGACAGTATTACTCAGACAGAAATATAATAGTTAATTGAAAAGCTCTTAAAAATGTATTCCAACCAACCTTGTATAATAGGCCTTACACAGGGAATACTTTCTTCTGGAACACTAGATCTTCAATTATATTAACAATTTCATAGAAAGTGAGCTTTCCTCAAAAATGCTTATTTTTTGTTGAATAACTGAAAATTGTTCTGTTTCTTTACCCAACATTTTTGATTTCTAGTTTCCAAAATCCTACAGAATCTACTTGTTGGATTTTCAGTGCAAATTCAAAAAAAAAAATTTTTCTTTTCATGTGTGTTAAGAAGGGTTTTTTTTTGCTGTTTTGAACTCAGTTGTCAGAAGTCTTACAGTACATTGAAAGCAAATTTAGGTTAACAAGAGTAGGACTTCAGAGTACTTAGTTTATTAAAACGTGTAAACTTGTATCTAGTGTTCAGTGCTGATAAAAATGAAGGGCTAATCTCTCAGCAATAAAAGAAACCTGCAAATTTGCTGGTAAAGCTTGTCTATATGTGTCAAGAATGAAATTAAGTCTTTGAAAATCAGGATCTCCCCTTCAGTACCCTCTGTTATACTTATGAAGAACAAGGTGGGAGAATTTAAAACACTGAGATGAATTTTATGGGCTAAGAGGAGACTACCCTGAATTATGGATTGTATGATGGGATATCAGTAACTAGCACAATGGACCCATTACAGGCCTACTTCATTAAAGTAATAAACATAAGGCCACAGTTTTAAATCCATCCTTATACCTGCCTTCAAACCCTGCTCATTTCCTGATTAATCACCTTTTGCTATTTGCATTGTATGAGAACACTGTAGGAGATTGTTTTGGAACATGGCTGCACGGTCTCCTTTCTAATCCTTTAAGGACAGGCTCTGCTGCTATGGTACCTGTAGCAAAGACGACTCTCAAGACCAAAAGAAGATTGGTTTGCCTGTTCCTGAAACAAAGCAAAACAAACGTCCTGAAACAGTCCTTAAAACCTTCCTAATCGATCATTGAATGATTAACTAGAAGATTACCTCTAGTAGCTCAGCCAGTAGGGGGAACTCTTATACAGTGTAAAGGCAAACCAAGCAACTTACTGTAGTAGCACAAATGGTGGACATGCACACAAAACTTCTGCATGAGAAAAGTATACCGGTAGGTGTTTGCCTTTCTTATAGGTGGTAAATTCATCTATGCCTCATCCGTCTACAAAAGCAGCAAAAACATGCTAGAAATTAAACAAAAGCCGATAACAGTTCAAGAGTCAGTCTACAAAGGGTAAATGCTTGGATGGTGGGGGTGGAGAGCATGTGTAGATATTATTTTGATTGGAGTCTGTACTTTGGCAGTGGAACATTCCTTTTTATGTACTTCTGTGACAATTTGAGTGAATGTTTATGTTTCAGAAAGTGCATAAAAGGAGAAAGTGTTGTGAATATTTGTGCAAATCTACACATGTGTTTGCTCTGGAAGTATTTGGAATGTTGGGGCATCAATCTGACACTTACGAGACCTCCATCTGTCACACATGGAGAACTGCTGCAACACTGATACCTACATTTAGAAAAAGAAAGCCAAATTTAAGTATTTGGGGACAGATTTTATCCCAACTATTGGACATATTAAATAGAATTGAATGCCTAAATATGATTTCTTTCAATTACTGAAATTCCATTAATGCATCTACTTTTGTAATATGGCATCATTTTACCTTTAGGCTAAGTTTCAAAGAGGCAGTGAGGAGGAGAACCCACCCAGCTTTTGCATTATCTGCCTTATAGGGACTCAAGAATAAAATGGAATCACACCTAGGTGCCTCAATCCACTTATGTGCTTAGTAGGAGGAGCAGAATCTGGCCCCTACTACTAGATTTGAAAGAGCTTAGTCCCCACCGGTAACTGTCTTTATTCCATTTAGACACCTACATTAATTAACTAGATCCCCAAATTGCCTAGCAATTTGGGAGTGGTAGAGTGCTAAACGTTTGTGAAAACTTACATCTAATTCCTGCCACACTTGAAGTCCAAGGAAAATCTTGCCACTGACTTCATTGGTATCAGAATTCATCCTTGACCTCTAAATAATTGGCTTGATTTTTAGAAGGCCTGAGCATCTGCAACTTTCATTGACTTCATTAGATGAAAATATACAATAACCTGAGTGGGTGACCCTTCTAATGAGAATGAAAACAGATGATGATCTACCTTCAATACATAGACAAGTGGTGATTATTCTTCTACATAATTATCTGGAATCAACCCATATGAGCAAAATATGACTTCAAGATTGAGTTATGATTTGCTTTGGGAGTGCAACCCAAGCTTAACAGAAACAGGAATCCTGAAAAGTATATTAACTCTATGTGATGCTTTGATTCATGTTGATAATATTATTAAATGTATTTCCTTATTTTTCTGAATTGTGAAATGCATGTTTGTGACCATCTTACCTACTCCCATCTGCACAGCCATTTCAAAACTTACGTTTTTTCTTTGTTCACTGTGCATTTCCTATCATCATAAACTTGAATCCTGATCAGTCTTTTTTTAGAGAAACATTAGTTTTGGAAAGGGAAGTGGATTATGCAAACAAAAACCATATGGCTTAGATTTCTGTTTCACTTTCTCCTTTAGTAGCAGCAATAGATTGTCGTGTGATTTTTGTGGTCAGGAGTTTATCTGCTTAATTTTGAGTTTGCCACCCTTCTTTTGAGGTTCATCTTATGGTGCTCCAGCTCCATATGTACAGAACAGACATCTCTCTTTTCCTCAGTGCTCATGCAAATAAAGGAATTAACTAATGAGAAAACTAGTAGACTGCTACACTAGGGGAAGGTATTAAAGACTCGGTGAGCAACTATTCACCAGGGCACCCAAGGGGAAAACCCAAGGTGCCACAAACTCTAGGAAGCTTGATTCAGGTTCAACATTAGGAAAAACTTTTGCACAGTTAGGGTGTTCAGACTGTGGAATAAGCTCCCTCCAGAGGTGGTGCAATCACCTACCCTGGACATCTTCAAGACGAGACTAGACACTCATCTTGCTGGGCGTTACAATCTAGAATCTATTAAGTCAGCCTCTTCTCACTAGTTTAAATCTGGAGCAAGCCCAATGGAATTACTCTGTATTTGAATTAACATAACCGGCAGCATAATTGCCAAGCCTAATATGATGTAATAATACCTTACTCATTTTCTTATGAAAGAGGTGACATTCTTTAACTAGGCACTCATTTTGTGGTGGCCATTATCATTTAAATCCCTGAATTTTTCTCATTGCCATGTCTCTCAGTCACCTACACTAGCAATTGTCTTAATCTATGTTTACATGAGGCCTGGGGAGAAATTTCAGGAAAGCCTACTTAAAACACAGCGTTTCTCCTTTTCCACTTGCATAGGATATGCTGTGGGACTCCAGAACTTATTCTTTGGTAGACATTGTGCTCTATGTTCTTTTTACTTGGTTTTCACTTCATTATCATCTGCAGGGTAAGAGGGAGGGCCAGACCCAATTCAATTCATTGTTATACAGCAAACTTGGTAGCTTGTCTAAGCAAGGACTGAGTAAAATCGAAGTAGAGCACATGGGTACATACAGCTGTTACATTTCAATCAACTTAACTAGGGTTGGGTAGATCTAAATGTCCATATGTGCAAGCATTCAGGGCCTTTAAATGATCCAAGAATGAACGGCTGAACCTGTTAGACGATGATCTAACTTAGATAGGGTTTCCCTGAATGGCTCCCAGAAGCAGTGAACACTGGCACATACCACTCCCTCAGCTTGAAGTAAGCTGTGTGAACATATACTGGGTATAGGGAATGGCTGTATACACCCCATAAGAGTTGGCCTTTCATTAGCAGGATGGTACTAAATGTTATGTTTTAGTGCTAATCATCTGGTTATATTCTTTTTTTCCTCACTTACATATAAAAAAGCAAGACAGACATCAAGGAAGCCAGTTACTTTTATCCCTCTGTGTGAAAGTGGATAATTGTGCTTCTTTCAGTAAAGCTTTGGTACCTGGGTAGAACAAAACAAAGGAAAAATCACTTCACAAGTAGCACAGTGGGAAAGAGGTAGGAAATCACACCCATTGCTTCCCTACAGCCGGATCAAAGTCCTCCCAATTCAGAAGCAAAGCTTCTTTATATGAAATACCAAGGAAGTATGTTTAGATAACATTAAGGGGCTGACTTAAACCATGAAAGTCAGGAAATTTAAAATTAAGTCTGGCACTCTGGTCTTAAATCATGCAGCACAGAAGAGAGGGGAGGGGGGGAAAGGAACCCAGGCCCAACAGGAGAAACTGAGTGTGGACTGTTAGCCTCAACTTACAATCCTCTTACCTGTCATTAGAAACCTGAAAGCCGTGGGGCTTGGCAGTAAGGTGGTATTAGTGGGAGTTTGTACATGACACAGGGATTTAATGCTCCCGAAATTGAAGTGGTGTTTTTTTTAACAACAGCACTTCAATTTTGGGGCAAAGTAAACCCCCGTGTCATGTACACCCGTGTTGGAGCCTGATCCTTACCTGCCTCCCCAGTGGTGGGGAGGGGAGTGAGCTGCTGGTAAGCAGAGCGGTCCCTGAGATGAGGGGGGAGAGGGGGACTGGTGCTTCCCTCCATGGCAGTAGTGCCCCCCACCGGGTGGCACCTACCCGCAGGTACCCAACTTGGGCAGTCCAGGACAGCACTGCAGCCATAGAGGGAAGCACTGGGGCACCACACAGCTCAGGCAGGCAGGCAGGCTCCAGGTGGGTGGGGAGGAGATCAGGTTTGCTGCTTTTTTTTCTTTTCCCTCTGTGGAGCCTGCCTCCCTGAGCTGCTGCTGGGCTGCCTGCACAGCCCCTGAGCTGCACAGGGCCCAGTGCTTCCCTCCGTAGCTTTAGGGTTTAAAAACTAAAAGTCCTTGGAGGTGTTTTACTTTGCAGCACCCCAAAGTCTTTTGCTGCATCCCAAAGTCATTTAAGTCATTACACCACGGAAAGTGCTACAGCAGCTGGAATTAATGTGCAATATGCTGCTGAATGTGCAAACAGCAATGCCTTTAAAGAGGTACAAAAGGCATTTAACCCACTTTAAACCTGCTTTAAAGTGCTGTCAACAAACGCCCAATGGTCTTTACTGAGATAGTGGTGTATCAGACAAACACATCTTTTTGGTAGTTTAAGAAAGTTGCTATTATAAGGCTATCAAAAACTAACTCTGCTGTTTTGTAGCCATTATTCTATTCAATAGGGTGCAAAATTGGGTAGGACTTTTTTTTTTAATTCATGTGAAGACAAGTCATCCTGAAGTCAAAAAAAAATTACTGTCAACAGACAGTCAGGTCAAGCCTTAATTCTTACTTAAGTCTGGTCTGGAATAAAAACACTGCAACTACCTAATATCTCCCTGAAAATCCACTAAGATATAGTTGCTTCTTTGCTCACTTGTTGGCTTGAGTTCCTGACTGGTAGTGTTGCTACATACTGCAGAAATTGATGCCACTTTCCACCCTAGAGGTGGCTTCATTTCCTTAGTGGGTAAAGTGATTCCTATATGCATATTGAACACACACACCATTCATTCTTTGGGATTTATTCAGAATGAAAGTATCATATAAATACTATCATATTATTTGCTCTGGGACAAATGTATCTTTATGCCAGACCAGAACAAAGTCCATTGGCTATTACTTTTTACAATTAATGCTTATATTTGCATGTAAAACACTCTACCTTCTGGATAGAAAAGTACAAGTTGCACAGCATCACATAGCAGTACTAAAGCCTTCTCTTACATGTACTCTAAGCCCCTGCCAGTCCTTCCAATTCCTGCTTAATAAGAAGTCATTCTCTCTCTCAACCCTTGCGCCATGATGGAATTCTTTATATTATTAAACTTATGTCATATTATCTGTCATTGCAGGTAATAACATTTTATTACTCAGCAGAAAAAGCTAAGGATTTGGAAAGGCAACTTTAACTCTTTTCTTGGTTTGGGATTGGCATTTAGACTTGTACTGTTTTTTCTTCCTATAACAAGTGTAATGCACTATCTCCATACCTCTAATCCACAATTTAATATGTCCAGAATATGGGAGGGAATAATTATGAACATGGCATTGAAACACTTTTGCCTATATTTTTCATTAAAAACATTAATAGAAAATGTTTAGCAAGATAAAAAAACTTTTTTTCCTTAGGGATTTTTCCCTTTTTCAGAAATATTAGATTAAAAATACTAATCACAACATTCAATTATCTCTACTATCTCCACTTTTCACTCTTGTTGTTTTCCCCTTTAGATCCCCAACCAGTAGCTAAATGATGTGATTGCCATATACTCTGTTTCTTCTGGGGTCACGAGGATAGCAGTTAAGCAATTCTAGGCATTCCTGTTTCCCTTAGGTGCCTCACTCTGTTGAAGTGTCCCTAGTGTTTGATGGTTCAGGAAGAGAAATTGCAAACTCTCTTGAATTATTGGTTCAAATTTTAAAACAAAATTTCTTTGTCTATGTTTCTGTGCTTGCTGGCTTTCAAATTCCTGTTTCTTGAGTTGCCTTCCAAGATATTCATGGAAGGAACAATTTTTAAGTCATTAGAAATATTCAGGGAAACCTTATTTTAAGCAGCTGGTGTAAGAGGTAACATCTGGTCAGAGAACAGAAAGATAACAGATGACTAGAGATTTCTTATCCTATGAAAATATTTAGGGGCTCCTATACATGTGCAGGGAGTCTGTTCTGATGTGCTGTAATTACAACACATTGAAGCAGACTTGATTAATCAAGTCTGCTGGAATATGTTAATTACCATGTTCTGGTAGACTCCAGCATCACATGCATTATAGTCCCTGCACTGAAAAATGGCAGCAGGGTGCTTGAAACTAAAGCTCATTTGATAAGATTTAGTTCAAAGTGCCCTACAGCCATTTTTTAATGTGGGGACACTGATGCTCCAGGTGCTCTTAATTCGCTCCTAGAGCTGTGCTAATTAAAGTGCCTCCCATCCTCACCTCCCAGAGCATATCTATAAATGCCTTAGGATATTAAGAAAAAATTATCAATCCAATTGGTGTGAAAGGTTGACGTCCAGAACATTTTCTGAATCAAAATATGAAAAAAAATCCTATTAAGTCAAATATTTTTCAAGAAATTTGGGACACATTTGTTTGATTTTGACCAATTCAATTAAAATGCTATTGTTAGCTTAAATGTCAAAAACAGCAAGAACAATATGTCTGGAATTAGAACACCAGGATTTTTCTTTTAAGTGTTTAAAACGTGTCAAAAATCTGGTAATTTCTTCAAATTTTAACAAAGTGATATTTCTCAAGAGAAAACAGAATGCCCGTCTAATACATCTCTACCTTCATTGAAATATTCCCCACTATATTATGCATGAGTGAAATCCAGACTTCAAACCTAGGTGTGGATCCCAAATTGTTTATAGGAATTATTTACTTTATCAGTTCCAAATCTGAATACATTGGGGAAAATCATCATGCTTTTGCAGACAATTTCTGAACACAGAAAGACGTCCAGTTATTGAAAAAGAAATTATGTAGTATGGATTCAGTCAACTTTGCTGAAAAATCTGCACAATTACTCAAGCTGTTTTTTGTGACATTGTTTATATATCAACACAGAACCTTTGAATCTTTAATTCAATCTAACAAAAGCCTTGAAAGAATAATAATAGTACCAGGATTTCCATTTTACAGACATAAACTTTAAAGCACTCTGAATAAGTCTATATGCCATGAAGACTTACTCAAGGTACTGGTAAGTGAACTAGCTTAAATATCAGAATCAGCCAAGCCATGTCAGCATGGCACCCTACCCAGGCTAATTTACCTTGGATCTAATCTGTCCTAGTCTATGTGATTTCTCAGTTACGAAAGAAGTCTATAGCAGTCGGAATATGCATCAGAGCTCCTGATTTCTACTATTTCTTCTAACCACAGGCAATGGGATAGAAATGGTTGTGCACTTGCAGAAATGAACATTTAGTGTTGGGCAGCTTGGAAGTACTGCACAAAGTGGACTGCCTTGTATTTAGTTCCAATATGGCAATATCAAACAGTACAAAGCAGACAAATCCAAGGCATTTCTGACAAACTGAAAATCCCATGAAGGATTATTTTGCTGAAAAGTAAACTTTATTCTTCTGTTAGAAAGCAAATAATCAGAAGAGCCATAAAGCAAGTTTAATCACATTGTATTTGACTATATATAGTTTTTATTCATATTTTGATGTCTGTCCAGATACTGCTGTTACCATTTTCGAATGTATAGCCTAAAGACATCCAAAGTGCTTCTTTTTTTCCTTTGTTAAATAGGTCACAGATATTCACCCTATATATGGGAATTTTGATGTTTAATTTCAGTCTGGGGCAAATTTGTATAGCACAAATGTAAACCTCTTAAGTTAGTGGTTAGGATGGAAATGCTGACAAACCTTTAGCTTTAGCATTGAAAACAGGGATGCTGTAATCAGAGGGAATTAGGTTAACTACCTTTGATCCTTCCTTATTATGTTTGGCTTCAGCAAGTTAAGACAACAATTAAGTGAAGCTACTAACATAAATGCAATTGATCTTCACTGCTTTAATGTAATTAGTTCTTAATTCTCTCACTAGGCCCTCTGGATCTGCTTAAATTTTGAAACTGATTCAAAGCAATGCCTTAACTATTACAACATGCAGCTTAACGGGTGTTCTACAGTATCCCAGCAGTGAACACCTACCTACCAGTCCTCCTTTCTCCACCCCAATGTCTGTATTCAATTTCCAGTTTTGCAAAATCCAAGCATGAAGTCTCAGCAGACCCACAAAGCAAGTTAATCACTGTTCCACTTTACACGCACACATCCTGGCCGTGCTGTTTGGCTGATTTATATGAAACATATATTTCTTTCTCTCTGTGTTTTTCACTGTCTCAGTTTATGAAACTGGCAACATCTCCGCAATAAGTACTATATCTCAGGGGGGTTTTTTACTTCTTTTTGTGGATTAACTCCAGTATACCTTATTAACTCTAAGCTCACTGGAAAACTGAAAACTAAGAAGGTCTATATTGCTTTATCTAATTTTTTAATTTATCATTTAGATTCCAATTGAGAGTTTCACTTAAATTTTGTCGATATGACTGCAGGATTTGGCCCTGTATCTTAATAAATAGCTTAGGCAGAAATACAAATTACATAGCTGATCTGTCAGTTTATTTAATATGTAAAACACAGAGAGAAGCATTTGTGGAGTTGTCTAGTTTTGGACACTTGTGGTTCTTTAATTAGAGCATAAGCATGGTTGTTGTTTGCAGCCTTTATCCTATTAACATAACAAAAGAAAGAAGAAAAAAGGTAGTTTGACTTTATGAAACAGAGGACTAAGAAATCTTGATATACTACTGCAATACAAACAAAAGATAGGGTTAAAGTAATACAAAATTGAAAGAGAAACATTGACTTAAAGATTTAGTCAAAGCAATGAAAAGCAAGATTATGTTGTAATATAATACACATATTTGCATAGTCCCATCACACAAATACAGAATATGGTAGCTAAAACATATGAACTGCCTAAAAGATCCATTTTAAAAGCATCTAGTCTAGACTGACATAAAGTTATGGGGTCTCTGACCCCAGGTCAGTCTGTATGGCTAGGCAATCCTGAAGACCCAGAGACCAGAATTCTGGATTCCCAAGCAGGCCACCCGGCAAGCTCTTGGGAATCCAGGCAGGCTTCCAAAGGAAATGTTTTATCAGAAGTTCATCAAAACTGATACAGATCTGTGAAACATTTTGGTTTTGATGAATATGCACTTCCAATAAAAGTCTGGCTATGAACAGGGGTGCAGAGTTCATCTGCCATTCATTACAACTCTTCCTCCTGTTTTGTGAGACATCTTTTTGAAACTTTTGCCTCATTTCTATAGGAACAAAGGAATTGCTATGGTGAATCAGATCCTATGCCCAAATAATTTCTATGTATTGTCAGAATTAGGTCCTTTAGGAATATGTGCGAGCTTTGTCCCAAGTAGATATAGATAGGGCTGGTCATGATCTCTAAAAGCAGGATTGGCTGACATCCTATTAAAATATTTATAGTTATTAATTACAATTCTGCATATTCCTAATATCAATATGTGACAGAACATCCTTTTGGATGTCTGTCACTTTAAGGGCTGGAGCAGGGAGCTGCCAGGTAGCTGATGAGAGTGGCCATTTTGGAGAGCTCTGTTATAAGACCAGAGCAGTGCAAGCTCAGCAAGTAGGGAGGACACATTGTTCTGCTGAGCTCTGGCACCAGGAATAGCTTGTAGGTAAGGAGAAGACCCTCACTGGTCCTGGGCATGACTTAAAATTGCATCTTGCTGGGATAGGGAGTGCTGGTGGTCCTACCTGTGGTGGTGCAGGGCCACATAATACCAGGAGCAAGAACCTCAATGGTATAAGGTGGGTTAGAGTGCCTAAGCCCCTGCCCCCACCTTTAGGTGGGTTACCAGGAGAGCTTGGGGGGGGGGGCAGGTAAGCTTATGAGAAATGCCCAAGTCCCATGGGGTGTTGGACCCTGGAGCTGGGCTTGGCATGCTCAAAGAGGAGCAGCTGAGCCCAAGGGGGTGTAAGGCCCTGTGCCCTGAGAGTTGTTGGGCAGAGTTGTAGGCCCAGTTAAACTCAAGGAGGCATGGCTGAGTCCTAAAGGGTAGAAGGCCCCAGGCCCTAGTGTAAGGGGTGGAATTGTAGCCCAAGAGAAGGGTGTAGTGGTCTGGTGAGGGGCCAGGGGCAAAGCAGGCCTGTAGCTGAGCAATTGTTCAGTCCTGTTTGGGTGAGGATCATGGGAGAGGCCCAAAAGACTGGGCCAGGGCTGACCAAGGGGTGGAGAGTGTCACAGGATGGGGTCTCTAAGGATGGCCGTGTTATCCCTAAGGCCCCTTGACCATGCCAATTTGGCCCGATGGGCACCCTCTATTCTCACTCACCATGTCTTGATGGATTTATGATATAGGGATGCTACCTTCATGTTCCATTGGACACGGTCCTTTTGGATTTCCTTAAACCCTGTGGGTTCTCAGACCCCTTGGTAGGTCCCATTTCCAAATAGATGAGACGGGACACCCCAGCCTTATGGGCTATATGCATGGCTCCAAACCACCCCTTTACCTTGCCCCAAACTTCGCAGATGGTACTTCCACAGCATCCCTCTGAGGCCTTGGTTTCACTCAGCCTTGGGTTGTCTCTGGGCTCTCCACAGCCCTTTCATGGCGCCTGCACTGGTGCCAGGGCCTGTGCACCCCTGTCTCCCACAGTGCCTGCACTGGCACTGGGGTGCCCCACAGTATAGCAGGGCCCCAGTGAGGCCTCCTCCTTCCCCAGTAGCCTCTCCCAAACCACTGGTCTTATAAACAGAAATCAATATGCAAGCCTTAAGGTTGTAACATAACTCAAGCTGCCTAGCTGTAACATTATTTGAGCCAAACAGGGTGCGCTCTCTCCCTCAACAGTACCAGAAGCTGCACTTGCAGTCAGGCCTCTTCCCTTTGCTTCCTCTGGGACAGCTCCTTCCCCCTTGGTTGCTAGCAGAGAACTGGCCTCTGGCCTGGGGTTTATATATGAGCCAGGCCCTGCTCCTTCTTGTCAGCTGACTGCTGGCAGGTATGGGCGCACTAGCTCATTTTGGATGCCCTGGTAACCAGCAGCTGGGCTTCCCAACTGACTGCTAGGGCTCTCTCCCTAGCAGTTCCAGCCCTTAAAAGGAACAGGCTACCCTAGTGCCCTGTGACAGAGAGAAAAGTCTGAGGATCTCTTATAGTAGTGCGAAGTGAGCATGGCCTGGATAGCCAGTATGCAAGAGACTGGGTGAGAGCTGGTGGAGTGTAAGAGGCCCTGGTGAGAGTGAGGTGGTGTGTGGCCTAAGAAGCCAGTATGGGAAACACAACTATGTATCCAGTTTCAACTGGCTTTGAACCGGAGATGAAGCATACTGTGAGACATCAACGAGACATGGGACATGTGTAAGGATGGTAGAAGCGTGTACTGATAGCCCACAATCATTTGGGCACATGAAGGGCAGCCTCCCGCCTATTTAACATCACAATCACTTATCAGCAAGGCAGGTGGTTTATCCAGAGACAAGGGCAGGACCATATTAGTACTGGGCCTGGAAGATGTCTTTGTCACACAGTATAAATACCCATCCCTTTTAAAATCTTGTTAAATCTTGAAGACCCTGACTTTCTGTGTTAATGAGCACTACAATGCAATCATATATTATGTGAAAAAGGAATTTCTTTTTATTGGCTTTGAATTTCCTTCCTTTAAATTTTATTGAGTGTCCCACTGTTCTTGTGTTATAAGTTAGGGAGAACAAAAGCTCTCAATCTACTTTCTTAAGACCAGAGAGGCTCTAAACTTTTTGGCAGGTCTGCCACAAACTAGCCCTGTACCCTCCCAACGAACACACCAATCCCCTCCCCTTGCCTAATCTGCTGCCCTGCTTTCTGCTTGTTCTCTGTGCACCCTGCCCAATTTGATCCTATCTTACTTGGTACTGTGTTACCTGTCCCCTCCCTAATCTGCTATGTGCCATTTAGGGGCTGTCCAATATTCTGTTTGCAATAAACAAGAATATAATAGTTTATTTTCTGATAGCCTTACTTATAATAAAGCAGGATCTGTTACTAACTTGGCATTTACTGCCTCCAAATACTTGTGGTGATCACGGGGACATTCCTGATATTAATGTAAGGGATAATATGCTTCTTGTGGCAGGGAACGCAATCTTTTTCTCTTTGAATGAAGCCTAGTATATTATTAGTGCTACTGAAATGAAGATAATGGTGAAGATGTCAGTGTCTAGAACTGAACAAAAAGCGCAGACAGAAGTGACAATTTCTGCCTAATCTGGCCACAGAAAGCAATCTATAGTTGTGACCAAACACAAATGCATGGCAGCAGACTGCTTTGAAAATGGTCAACCGAGTGAAAATCTGAACCCTCATTTCATGAGAGTTCAGATGAAGACATTTCAAAACAAAGTGTCTTCTGCCAGCTTCTGAACTGTTTTCAAAATGGGAGGGGAGAAAGGGTGTGGAGGAAATTTGGTCTGAGCTTTTTTTTACCCACCCCACCAGCCAGGGAACTGCTAGAAGGAGCTCTGTGCTCCTTTCTTCTCTTCCCATTCTGAAAACTGCACAGGCTGGCAGGGAAGAGGGGCCATTACTAGCGGAAACCAGTTGCAGGCTGCCACCAGCACCTAGATTCCCTTCCCCCCTGGAACCAACAGTGAACTTCTGCTTGTTCCAGGGGATCATTTTAGCTCGTAACACTTCCTGCAAAGCATTCTCAGTTATGTTGGGGAGCTGCACGTCTGTCTGCAGTCAGAGTGGTTTGAGTTGGGTTTAGAAGCTGATAGGAACCATCACAATGAGTTTTGGATAAGTCTTGAAGATCTAAACATGTGAGGTTTTATGAAGTATGAAAGCCTCCATTCAGCAAAGTTCTTAAGTAGGATTGCTTGAAAGGTGTTTTAAGAAAAAAATAATAAATTGCAGATTACAGATTTTAGCAAAGATAAGGAATTAGGTTTCTTATAGAAAAGGGTAGACTCAAAATTGTAGATGCAAGAATATTACTCAACCAGTATTATGTGAAGCAAAAAAACCCAGGCTTTTAGAAAACAGTAAATTTGGAACTGATATAGAAAGCTTTTGGGTGAGGGTTCTGAGTGTGCGGGGGAGGGGAGGAGAAGGTGGAAGAGGAGGAATTAGTTTAAAAGCTTTAGATATATTATGGGACATTCCTGATATTTGTGATATAGTGCCTTGTGAGAGTCTGAAAAGGTGGTTTGGGTGATTCCATGGGTAAATAAAATGGCACAAATTTAAGAATATGAGCAGGGACTCCAATGGTACAACTCAAGTGTTTTAAAGTAAAATGTGTTCTATGTGCCTTGCTGAACAGAGCCTAAGTGTCCTTGAGTCGCAATGAAATCATAGAGGTCAACAGTTTACCAAGCAGCTCTGGATCTTTAGGCTAGTGACTGAATTACACAAACTGGTATAAGTGATTGGAAACTGGTTCAAGTCTGTAACACAACAGAAGTTCAGTGTACACAAACTGCTTTCAAAATGTCCAAAGCCAGTTTAAGATAAACCTGGATGAATGGAGTATCAGACTTAACAGATTTAGGTTACATCAATTTACTGAACTTCTGTTTCAGATCCCCTCCAGATTCAAGTTAACTCAGTCTTGCAGCATCCTAGGATGCTTTGCACCTCCCCTGCAAATCCCCCACTTGCAGGGTGGGTAGGCTAGCCATGGACCAAGCTATCTGCTCCAGCTAAGCAGGGAAGCATGCTCTGGCACCCCTCAGCTTCTGGCCTGGACCATTGCAGAGATGTGGCTACATTTCTAGAATCAGAAGTGAGGGCATCTATACACATATGCTAGGGATGAAGGGGCAATGCTTTGTTTAGAGCGGCTCCAAGAACCTCTCTAATTAAAGCACCCAAGTGTCTTGTGTATTAGTGTCCCTGTGCTTCAAAATGACTGCAGAGGTGCTTCATCTAAAGCTCATTTGACAAACTTTAATTAAAGTGCTGCTGCCACCATTTTGAAGTGCAGGAATGCTGATACATAAGACATAGAGGCTGGCTAGAGCACAGTCATTACTGCACTCCAGCACACTTGATTTAATCGGGTCTGCTACAATGCGATGTATAGCATGTCACAGCAGCCTCTGCACTTGTGTATAGGCACCCTGACTGTCTGTTCACCTGCTTATTGGTTCAGTTTAGGCATCTTAGACTAACCTGTGAATACTGAACTGATTCAGCCTTGGGCTTTTTGACTGTCTGTACTTAGCCTTAATAGGGAGTGACAAATACTGACATCTAACAGCAACCTCTCTAATGAGTCAGGCAAGATCAGACCAAACTCTCAGAGCTGATGGATGTCTTGTTTGGTATTCATTATGGCACCAAACACAGTTTGAAACTGAAGTGAATAATTTTATAAATACAAATGATTTTAGAAAAAATTAAATATGAATATAAAAAATAGCAGAAGAGGCCATAAACAAATACATATGTAAATAAGAACTGGTGTCAGTTTTATACCCAATGTTTTAAGAGATTTCAATTTTATTTTAAAGCATTTCCAATTAATGTTCTACAGACAGCAAAATCTTCAATAATAATAATTAGTTCTTCTAAAAGAAAGATAATCTCCAATAATTAAAGGGTTAGAATTAATCCTTTTTTTAAGACAGAACATTCATCCCACTGATGTGAAATTATTCTTTGGAACATCTTTCTAAAGGAAAGAAAATCATTAAGGGGAGTCTGTTTACTATATGGAAATCTTCAGATGGGGAAATTTCCAAATTTAAATTTTATTTGCATCAATTTAAAAGCGTATTATATTAGCTTATCTTTACAATACTCAGTACAGCCACATGTTATACATAATCATAACCACTGAAAAGTACCATCCTATTGCAGTGCTGTTGGAAGACAGAATTTTAGTTGGGTTAATACAACCTGGGCACATTTGTACAGGACATTTACTGTGAAGTTGTCTAATTAGCCATGCGCTAAACATCTTACCATTTACATGTGCACCCCTATTAGGCTGGAATAAACTAGCTTACTTTGCAGCAGGATAGAACTTGTAACTAGCCTCATTCTGAAGTACTCTTGTTCCTCAACCAGCCCCTCCACAGAACATTTTTTAGGGGTGCATCCCTGGGCTGCTGACCACTGGGCCACCTGCCAGCCAGGGCTGCTCTGCCCTGGCTCAATGTGTTGTGATCCTGGGAATATGTGCAGGTGTGCACCTGCAGCTTATTGCTGCTTATTAATCGGCATGTGTAGATGTACCCCATGCAGTTTACAATGGCATTGCAGCAGCTTAAGCCACTTTTTCAGGAAATCATTTTCAGTTGCCTCCCTGTGTTCAGTGAACTCACATCACTGTTTTGATACATGCATCAATTTGGATGGAAATAAAACCTAAGTTTTGTAGTTACACATTTAGAGTCTGTATCTACATGAGACACTTTACTGTGCAGCAAAAGCATCACTACATAACTGTATGCTAGGCTACCGCACAGTAAAATAGACTAATGTGCAGTTATCTACTACCTGAAAATAGAGTAACACACATACAGGGGGCCACTCCTGCCTGGCTAAGGCCCATGTAGTGGGAACTGTGTTGGCTACAAGGGCAGCTGTCTCCGCACCACATGGTGATTAGGACTATTCTGATCCCCACATAGCCAACATAGTTGTTCCAGCAGCTGAGATTGCTGCATTCTAGCTAGGTCGGTATTTAGCTGGGACCGAATCCCCATGTGGTGGAGACAGGTGTCCCTGCCTGGTGGGGATGCTGCCTGGTAGACACATGTGGACTGGGAGAGTCCTGATCCCCACCTGGCTGGAGGAGGCATCCCCAGTTGAGTACACTTCTGGCCATGTGGGGGAATCAGGACCCTCCCAATCCCCATGTGACTGCCTTCCTTCCCCACCCCCCAGCAGGGATTCCTTTTTCTGCCACATGGGGGTATTGGGACCCTCCTGATTCTCCCCATTGTGGCTGCAAAGCAGCATCCCCCATGGGGATGCCTTGCTTGGCCTGGCACAATCCATCAGCCCTGTGCCCCTTGCCAGCCCCAGCTGGGACCTGTGGAAGCCTGGAGTTCCCCATGGCCGCTGCAGTGGAGTAGAGCAGGGCAGGAACATCTGCAGTCTCACCTACTCTATTTAGGAGGAAATCTGCTGCCAAGCCAACATACACACAGACCCTTTCCCTGAGGGCAATTTAGTCTTCCTTTTTAAATACGCAATAACTTTACTCTGCATTAATAGCAAGTGTAGACATGCTCAGAGATGATTTTTTGAGCACTGTCCAGTATAGTGCTAACTAAAGGAATGATCCTGAACTGAGAAACAAATTACCCTTGCACTCGGGAATGACAGCCTTTAATAAGCATCTGGCCTTTCAATTGAATATGGACATTGCTTAGGATAAACTTCATATTGGGGTCTTTGGATTGTTTAATATGGTCAATGCGTTGAAATATATACAGGAATGACTAGTAGGTTTCACTGGTAGAAACAAATGTATTTTTTGCTTAATTTTCCCTGCACTCAAGAAACAGATAAACAAACAAAACAGCAAGACGTGAAGTTAGCAGCATACTGAGTATATTTACAGAAACAATACTCTTTAGCTGGCTAGAAATAAATGGTGTTGTAAAGGTGCTGTACCATCTATTATCAGTCCCATTAATGGAAACTCTAGGCCCCTCTTCTCTGCCAGGCTGTGCAGTTTTCACAATAGGAGGAGAGAAAGGGAGCACAGAGAGCTCTTCCTAGCAGCTCCTCGGCTGGTGGGATGGGTGAAAAAATGCCAGACGAAAATCCCTCCACTCCCTTTCTCCCCTCCCATTTTGAAAACAGTTCAGAGGCTGGCAGAAGACACTTTGTTTTGAAATGTCTTCATCTGAACTCTCATGAAATGAGGGTTCAGTTTTTCACTCGATTGAGCATTTTCGAAGCGGTCTGCAGCCATGCACTTGTGTTTGGTCACAACTATAGATTGCTTTCTATAGCCAGATTAGGCAGAAATTATCACTTCTGTCTGCGCTTTTTGTTCAGTTCTAGACACTGACATCTTTGCCATTATCTTCATTCCAGTAGCACTAATAATATACTAGGCTTCATTCAAAGAGAAAAAAGATTGCGTTCCCTGCCACAAGAAGCATATTATCCCTTATATTAATATCAGGAATGTTCCTGTGATCATCATAAGTATTTGGAGGCAGGAAATGCCAAGTTAGTAATAGATCCTGCTATATTAGAACTAAGGGTGAATATGATCAGTCCAGAAGAATAATTCAAGTTTGTGATTCCCAGCCCCACCTTCCCAACAGCAACAACACAAAGTGCATTATGGAGTGTAAGTAGGCAACACTTGTGCACAAGTACTGTGCTCGTCTGTGGTCAGTATCTAGTCCTATTTGAACAGGCATAAGTAACTTGCTAAATGGTCCCATTTCTCCTCACTTCATACGTATAGATAGATTTCTGGAGCGTTTGGAGCAAACTTCAGCTAACCTGCATCCATTGATATGTCCTCTGAATTTTGCATCCTTTCCTTGTAAACATTAACCTTCCATCCTTTAATATAAAATGTTAACTGGAGAAAGGGGACCAATTAAGCCACTGCTATCTTGAGAGGGGCATACGGTTTCTCCACTAATTGAATTATGGATTATGGAGGAAAGCCATTTTGGCATAATCCAGATTTGCTTCTGTAATTAATACATGCCTCTGATGTTAACCAGTTAAACCCACAATCTTAAATAAAGTATGACCTTAAAGATTATCATTATTTTGACATTAACAAAACATACTTTCCATGGCATTTATTCTTTTATACCAGCAAGCAGGGAGGTTTTTTGTTTTTGTTTTTTTAAATGACCAGCAGAAATTCCCAAGAAAGGGTGAAGATTACACTAGATGGTAGTATAAACCTTCATAAATGCTTACCTTTCTCAAGACATTAAACTAGTGTATAATGACAATAAGGGCGCCAGTGGACAAATATTGTAAGATGAAGATGCAGATCTAAGCTTTTGGTCTTAGTTTTGTACTAAAAATGTTTTGCAATTGGGTATCAGATGTACACACTAGAGGTATCTTTTTCTTTCACAAAAGATTGCAAGATTGTTGGGTTTTTTCCCTCTCTAATTTATCTTTTCCTGCTGTTATTTTGTGTTATGGTCTCTCCTTTATAATACATAGCTACATTCCACATCAGGTGCATTAGTTAATGACCATCTCCTTGTGTAAATTGCTAGTTTCCTACAGGGAACTATCAATTATAATTTGAAAAGTGACTAGAATAATTACATTGTGGGGTTCCATATTTTACTCTTTCAATGACTTCCATACAAATTTGCTCAGTTTACAAGTCCACTGGTGACATTGATTTTTTTTTTCTAATAGCGAATCTTGCAAACTGTGTAGAACCTGAAAATTAAGCAATAATATTCTGCCTCCTATATCACCAGTATTAATAACAATGCTGTAGTTACAACTCAGATGCCTGTCATTTTCTAAATGCCTGAGGCAAGATAGAAACCAGCTTACTCTTCTAGACTGGTGTTGACTTTTTACAATGCTAACAAGAAAAAAGTATTGTTTCATTGTTCCTACAGCTTTATAAGCATGGGTGGCACATTAGAGACAATTGTGATGTGATCCCTGACATGAAGACTTATGCATGATAATAGTCGTAGTCATATTTGTGGAGTACCATCAAATGAACAAAACCATGTGTATGGTTGATTTATGAATTAGCTAGAATTGAGAAAAGGAATATCAAATTGTTTTTAATTCATAAAAATAAGCAATAAAGAGTACTTGACTTCCACTGGGACCATAATTAACAGTGAAGTTTTTTCTGCACACCTTATTTTGTAAGTCCTAACTTCATTTTTAATTGTTTAACCAATCAGAAATTTTGAGTATAAGAAATTTCAGCCAATAAGAGTATATTGGTGTCACTAATTAATGCCTTTAGCGCATTATGTATGTGTTTTAGTGTCATTTAATTAATAATATCTCGGCTTTCCAAACAGAACTGAAAACAAAGGGCCTCATCTGCAACATAATCAAACCAGGTTTATTCTGGCATAACACAGTTGATTTCAATGGGGTTATACCAACATAAAATTGGAGTCATGTCCTGGTAGTACAGACCCAAATATTGTAAATAATATTGGATTTGTTCATCTATGCTTCTTGACATGTAGGTAGCAGTAAAAGTTAAGTTCATATATCGATTAGAAGTTTCAGCAGCAGTTCCCAGAGAAGTCTGATGCCATCCCATTCAATGAAGGACACCTGCAGTGACTTTAATAGTAAAACTAATGAAAGTACAGTAAATCACTTCTGCCTCATATGAAACACATTTGTCCTTGCAGAAATACGAATGATAGTTTCCCTATGCAACTACAAAAAGGAAAAAGAAAACCTCTGCAAAATCTGCTTACAGTAAGGAATAAAATAAACCTGATTCCTCAGCTAGTGTAAATCAAAATAGCTTCATTGACGTTCTCAGAACTATGAAAACCTACAACTGTTGAGGATCTGGTCTAATAAAAGAAAGATTTACAGGGGGGGAAAAGGCTTATAACAGCTTAGGAAACCTGAAATACCATTATTGTTCTGCAGACATCTGCATATATTAATGAGTCTGAAACTCTGCAACATATGTAACTTTTTAGGAGATGTAGATTTTTTTTTTTTTTTTAGTCCTGTAATTTAGAAGATTATACTCCAGATCCTGATCTGTAATGTTCCCATCTGTGATCTTGGAAGAACATTTGGGGAGATAAGAAAAACATGCATATTTATTTTTTATTATTATGATTCTTCTTTTAAGAAGTCCAAGAGAAATAAGAGATCCTTAACTATCAAGGAAACTGCATTATGACCTCATTGAGGAAAACAGAAAGAAACTGATACATCAGCATGATTTGGCTGCACTTCCATTGCCATATCACTTTTAATTTCAGCCACTACAAAATTAATCTGAATTTTGGACACAAAGCCTAACCTTAGCCTTCCTAATGTGACATAATATGTTGTAATGTCTGTTATTTGTCTCAGTGTCTCAACAGGGGCTATGAGAGATTAAAAATTAAGTAGTTAATGAGAACATGAAATGAAGTGTTCCATGCTGTGAGACGGTCCCAATCATGTTTGTGGTAGACTTGGACAAGCTAAGCAAACAGCTATAAAACTGCAGAATTATGGAGTGCTATCAAATCTTATTTCTTGAATGACAAGAATAAATAATCAGTAAATGGTTGTATTCCCACATACAGAAACATACTAGAAGAGTAATGCCCCAAATAATAGTGAAGGCATTGGAACTGTCTGTTTTGCCAGTGATGCCACTTAAAATTCTCACTTGGCTGAATTGCAATCTGAGTAACTACTTTATAACTCAAGCTTCTGCTGTCAAATAAGGCAATATCATGCTCTTTTTCTGTGCTATTTTTTTAATCCTTAGAAAACTTAGCTTACCATCTGTTTAGAGTGGTGTAGAATACATGTGATTCAGTTTCGGTTCTCAGAGATGCTATGATGTTCTGAGACTCGGAGATGCTCAGAGGCCATGAGGAACAAAGTACTGCATCTTCAGTTCCCTATGTGCTCTCTCTCAAAAAAGAGACCATATTTTTTTCTCTCTTTGGTTATTTTTCCTGCCTCTAAAATAATCTTCATTATTAGCTCCAACACTTTTTCAGCCAAACAACTGCTGTCAACCCTCAAGATTTCTCAAGGATGATCATGAACCTTATCAAATAAAAATGGGGATAAGAAGATATTTCAGTTCATGGACCAGTGCAGCACCACTTAGCTACAGACTAGCATGAAAAGCCACTGATCTACACTAAAAATCCATCTTTTTCAGTTTGTGTAATGAGCACAGTGTAATGTAAATTCCAATACACAACTTTTATTCATCCTGTTCCATTTTAAATATTTTATTTTAAACTTAAATTAACAAGCAAAGAATTTATGGCTATAAAATTTGGTCCAACTTAATGAATTCATTTTTTTGGTAGGCAGAGTAGGAACTGAGTGAATTTGAGGGTGAATGATTGTATATGAATTTAGGTAAAGCAGGTAGGAAGTAGCACTTTTGATATTAAAAAAATATGACAATTGAATGTGACAGGTATAACTCTGAAAAACAAATACTATAAAGAAAATCCTAGGAAAAGTCAGGAACAGTGGTTCTCAGCCTTTTTAGACTCAAGGAAACCCCTCATTAGAATCAAAGCACCTGAAAATGCCAGTTGTTTTCACTCATTTTTTGACTACAGAAAAGTACATCAACTCTTTGGTTGCAGAGAACTCGAACAGCACAACAGGGGCAACTCTATTTAATACTATGGATTCTTATCTGAAATCTCTGGGTTCATCGTGTAAATAATGTTTGTGCACCAAACAATGCTTATCATTGCATGGCACCCACAGCATCCTTGAGAGGATCAAGGCACTTCTAACAGGGAATCCTTGCCCTGTTATTCAGTGGAGGAATAGAGGTTGGAGGGGTTGAAGATAAGAGAATAGGAAAGGGAGATGGATGATAAAATGGCAGGCAGGTTCCTTTAAGAGAGAGAACAGCAAGTGATAAAAGGGCTTGTAAATCAGGTAATTAGCAGCTCATGCATAGGTATACAGGAGTTGGTCCGAGTGTGACACCTGGCTACTTAAACCCCTAACTAAGGACTAAAAGGGGAAGGAGAAGTGCATCTGAGCAGGACTGGAATTTTGGACTGGGAATATCAAAGGAGTGAAGGAGTTAGGGCTAGTCTGCCCAGTGCCCAGGAAGGGCTGGTAGTAAGTGCTAGGACTGGTGGAGGCGAGCCTGCAAGAAAAGTTGTTCTAATGCAAGAGTGACTGACAGCTGGTGAAAAAGAAGTCTTGGGAACAATACATAACATGATAGTGACTGTAATGTGCTTACCCACCTCCCAAACAAGTTTTAGGACCATGTCATGGCAGGTGAGAAAAGGAGGTGAAGCAGGAACCAGGGAAGATCTTGACAGGTGACTCTGACACTAAGGAACCAAAGAAAACAGGTAAATTATCCCATATATGGGTGAGTTGCTATAGCACCTCAGGGTAAATTATCCCATATATGGGTTAGCTGCTATAGCACCAGAAACCAGGCTTTCTGGGGTTGGGGGGAATACTGCCCCTGCTGGCCCGCTGAATGGGCCTTGCAAAGCCAGCAGACCAAGGCACTTAAGGGGGCACTTAAGGGAGCCCACCCCTGCCCCAGCCCTGGCACAATCTGTGGGCAAGGC
>NW_017728947.1:83890743-83943891 GCF_001723895.1 Crocodylus porosus | reverse complement strand
CTGTAACCAACCGTGCCAAGTGCTGATAACCACTGTGCATAATGCTTACCAATATTCTCATTATTTCCTTGTTTTTCTATCAGTATATACCTATATCTTACCTCAGTGCCCCATCAAGGTATGAGATGCTACATAATGAAGAGGGAGCAAGGAAATAATGAGATGATACTGGTAATCATTATGCATAGTGGTTAACAGGAAATAAGCATCCTAGCCACTGAAAATAATTTCTGTAATCTTCATGGGAAAGGACAGTTTTAAGGACAGGCCTGAAAGAACAGCTCCTGTCAGACCTGAGACATAAGATACTAGAAGGCATGACAGTGCTTTTTTAATAAGTCAGTGATGAAGACTGGCATCCTGGGCTAGTAAGAGGTGGGGGATAACATCTTGCTAGTGAATAAGATGATGGGTAGGATAGGAATAGGTTATTAAAGGTCTTGAAGACAAGTGGGTTATGTTTTATGCAATAAGGAAGGCAAAGTCAGCAGAAGAATTCAAGGATAGGAATGGCATGGTCAAAATGACAAGCTAAGAGAATATTCTTTACAGTAGTATTTTGAGTAGATAAGACTGGTAGAAAAATGTAGGCCAAATGTCAATGTCAGGGGGAAAATTGAGGAAATTGAGATGCTATGTGAGAGAAAGGACAAGAGGTAAGCTGTGTAAATTGCTAGAAAAGGCTGTAGCTTAAGACTTTATTTTAAAAAAAGATCTGGATGAAAGGGGCAAGAGAGAAGTTCAAGTAAAAATGATGCCAGGTTAAAGGCCCAAGGAACAAAGAAATTAAGAAAAAAAAATTATGGATTTTCCACAGGGAATGATTCATTTTAGCCCTGGTAAGTGGATTCCCAGGAGGCAGAACCAGAGAGGCTGGCTGACACATTAGTTTGAAGAGACTGGCAAAGTAAATCTGACAAGGATCACTCTAGAAATAATTATTGAATTCATGTTTGTGGATGAGTTTGCCCAGAGATAATGGGTTGAGGAAGATGCCAAGAGCAGAGCTATGGGAAGATGCTGGAGAAAACTGAAGGGTGAAGTGGGAGATCAGGGGAGTGAGAAGCATTGTCTGAAGTTCACACTGAAGGGAAAATGAGAATAGTAGGAAGAGAAGGAAGAGGGTACAGAATCATATGGAAGTGTATGCAGGATAGTATTTGAGGCAGTTGACACTAATAGCCTGGTAGTTCTAAGCTTTAGCTATGAGGAGATCATTAGGTACTTTGGTGAGAGCAATTTCAGTCAAGTGCAAGTCTTGGAAACCATATTGGAGAGAGTCTCGAACAGAGGTCAAAGAGTCTGTAAATTGTGATTGGTGACAGAGTTGAAAAACAAAAGTATTGAGGCAGTACCTGGAGAAACAAGTAGGATCAAGGGTGGCATTTTAAAAATAGGAAAGCCATTTATTTATTTATTTATTGTGCAGAGATACTGTAGAAAAGAGGATTGCAGGGGACAGGAAAGTTAAAAGCATACCAGATGGGGAACTACGTGTGATAGGAAAAATAGAAGTGAGAATAATAGAAACGAGAGCGAACTGAAGTGAAGGTTAAGATAAGGAGATATATTGTTATGTTATCTTGGCTGAAATTGTGCAGACAGAAAAACAGATACCAGAGGTGGATGTGAGGAAAGAACCAAACAGTAATAAAAGTGAGTCTGGTATAGTAGGTATAGGATTCAACTAAGAGTATGTACATGGGTTACATTTAGATAGTGTTAAATAGGGTTAGGTCGATATAGAAGTCAAAATGTACTGGCATGAAGAGGACTTGAGTTGTTCATAAATAAATAAAAGTTTATGCCCAATCTAAGTTAGTTCACCTGTGTAGGTACACTAACTTCAAGTTAACCTGATCTCCTGAATGGCTGTACGGGAGGTGCTTGCACCAGTCCTGTGGTTGCACTATTTCCATGCTTCTGAAACTCCTAACCAAGCTATTTTTAGCCCTCCAACCCCAACTAGAAAATTCCCCCCCATGAACCCAGCCCTCCCCCACCCCTGGTTACTTACACCAGGCTCCCTGTATGGCCCCCAGGAGCAGCAAACAGTTGCATATGCTATTCCCTGCACCAGGAACTCTGCACACACCTGCTCTTGGACTAAAGCAGCTAGCTTACTTTAGGAAAGAGTCCTTTTCAATCTAAATCCTCTATGATACACCCATTAAAGACTCCATGACTACTGAATACTCAATAAAACTTTTCCTGAGAATTTCTTCTCAGGAAAAGTCCTTAAGAACAGTTGCATCTTGTATATATCCAAATAGTCATCAAATCTAGCTAGACCAGAAAGGAACCTAACCCATGCTGGCATGCTAAGGCAGGGTGATGTGCCAGATTTTGAGTCCTCAGGGTGCCAGTAGCCCTGGGAGCCCCTCAGGCAGACTACTGACTGAGGTGCCCTGTGGAGAAGTGTGCGCCACCACCCAGGAATTTACTCTGAACCCAATAAACATGCTATTCTTTATTATACACAACCAATTTATATACAGAAAAGATAGACAAACAAGCGAAAATATAATAGCAATAGTTAATAACAAAACTAATAATTTAAATAAAGTTTACAACTATAACATTAGGTGGATAATTCCAGCACATTGGATGGTCCCACTTGTGTTTAAACAACCTAAATTACTAAGTTCACCTCATTTATAACCTTTTAAAACAGTTCCCCTTCCCCCCATAACCCAGTTGATTTCTTCCTGGTCACAATCCACTTCCAATAAATAAACAATAAATAGCAACACAGCTACTATGATCCACCACTAAATGGCAGAGGTGAGGCTTCTGCCACTTCCAGAAGAATGGTCTCCATTAATCATTCCTGGTAACACAGGAAACAGGCTCAGAATAGCTGTTACAGGCAATAGGTTCCCTTTTGTTTCTTACTTTGATCTTACTTTGTTTCTTGGCAGATCTTTTATTGGCAGATCTTTCTCTTCAAGCAGTTCTCTTCTGAAAATGGACTTACTGCAAACACTAATGGTTAGGTGTCCCCTCACATACCCATGCTGGTTTGTGTTTTTTTCAGCCGACTCCCTCTCTGGACCATCTCCCCCTCCCAGCACATCCACCCACACACAGACAGGGGTTTCCCTCTGCAGGTCTCCGGCCCTGTGGCTCAGCCTTTCCAGCTCTGATTTCACCCCAGCATCTCAGCTTGGTCATTTACCATTTAAGGGCTCTGCTGCTTCTACCAGCACCAGCAAGTCCACCAGCCTTGCTTACTGTCTTGGAAAAAACAAGTGTGCTGCCAACACAGGAGCGGAGAATTCTGTAAGCTGATAGAAGCATGCGCCATGGCGACGGGCCTTGCAGGAGCCCTTTTCATGACCTGAAGGCCTGTCAGTCAAGTGTGACCTACTTTAAGAGAAGCGCAGGCTCAGTTGTAACAGAGAGCTTGTTGCTACGCATGCCCAGCATATGAGAGAGACGAGGTAATCTTTCTAGAAAGTTTGGTCTTCCTAGCAATTTAATTGGCCATGAGAGTTACTATAAAAGGTCTGATGACCCCTCCCTCAGAGAGAGACCCGCGGAATTGGAGACAGAGCCTGGTCTGTTCAGGGACTGTCTTCCAGTTAGGCCCTTAGGCTTTTCGGTCTTCTCCTTCGCCTCGTGTTATATTATATTGATCTATCGGCTTTCGACCTACCTGGCATCGATCTCTAACCACGACCTCAGATCACCCCTTGGACTATGACTACGGTTTCGACTACTTACCTGGTTCTGGACCTCGGCATCCATCTCGACCACCCGACCATTCAGCTCTCAGCGGACACCAGCGAGTTACGGTTCTGTGTTGTCAGTTGTTCCTCCGTTATAAACTGTTGACCATCCCTGGGACTTATCCGACAGGCTTGTCCTGTTGGTGAACCCCGTGGGACAACAGGTTCCCCTGTTGTGAGTTAATACTGAAGACTCCGCACCTGCGCTCTACCAAGCATAAGTCAAATAAATCCATTCTGTTAAAAGAACTCGGCTTCCGTGTCGCTCAGAACTCCACCGCCGCTAGACCCAGCCTGTTCGTTTGGTCTCACCGTGACACTTAAAACCCTTCCCTGGGGGAAGATTATCCAGCACTTACCAACCTGTCCCCACTCTTTCCCTGGCACCTGTGTCCCTGGTTGCACAGCTCTGAATCTGGTGGGGAATCAGCTTCTCGTGGGATGACACGGGCTCTCCCCCATCCTGAAGTCTGCTCCCTGGTCAAGTTTCAGTTTGCTCTCCCCTGGCTTGGGCTGAGTCTGTGCCCCATTCTTGACAGGGCTAGAGTCTTCTCCTCCCAGCTTCTGTTCTTCCCCCTCTCCGCTCTTTTTTCCCCTTTTCCCTCCCTCAGTTTTTATGCCTCAGTAGCAGCCAATAGAGGCCACAGGTTGCAATGCAGGCTCTGGTCACAATTTAAATACTCCAATAAGAACTATACACCATGGACTGCATACCCTCCTGTCTGTTAAAGCTTATGTACCCTCTGCAAAATTTTTCCATCCTTTACTTGCAGAGCTCTTAAGTACAACTCACCCCCTCCACTTGCAGCCAGGGAAGCTGTGCAGCGGTTCCAGGAAGAAGAATTCCAGAAACCAGCAAGCTTCCCTAAGGATGCCATCCTGTCAGACGCATCATATCGTTACTATTTTGTTTAGCTCAGATAGATGCTCATTGGTGTAGTTATCTACACAAGGAAATGGCAAAGGTTTTCTGCTAAGCATAACTGATGTAAAATGCAAAAGGTTTCCAGAAACAATTTGATATCAAAGTCCCTATGGTTATAATGATATCAGGGGCATTTGCTTTCTATTCCTCTCCTGAATCTTTTCACATACCGGAAACTTTGAATTTTTATACCCTATTTGCAATTTAATTAAAACTGTTTTATAAGAACCTTTAATAGTCCTTTAGCCCCATATTCACCTTAAGCCAAACTACAACTTGAAAAGATTCCCCCTACAATCTTTATCCTTGATCTATTCCTCATAAATTAGCCAACTTTCTCCTAACCATTATTTAGCATAATGCTCACCAGAATGCACTCTGCCCCTCTTTTTATCTGTAGCCCTAAAAGGGACCACCCTTAATTCTGCAGTGGCCTAATTAATTTTTTTCGTAAGCCTAGGTGAAACCTAATGACCTGGCATAGGCATCACTCTGAATGATTGCAGGGACATAATCTTTAAAAGCTTTCATCCTCCCTTATGTTTTCTCATGTTGTTTGATTAAAAATGTAACTACAAGCTAAGGTACCAATGAACTACTAGTAGGTTAACCTCTCTTGGTATACATCCAGTCCAAAGATTATCAGTTTGAAGCTGCGTCTCAAGAGATAATAATGGAGACCTTCTATTGTTCTCTTCCCTACCAAACACTTATTATAATCATAGAATCATAGAAAATTAGGGTTGGAAGGAACCTCAGGAGGTCGTATCTAGTCCAAAGCAGGACCATCCCCAATTCAATCATCTCAGCCAAGGCTTTGTCTAGCCAGGTCTTAAAAATCTCCAGAGATGGAAATTATACAACCTGTCTGGGTAACTTGTTCTAGTGCTTTACTACACTCCTCATGAGAGAGTTCTTCCTAATGTCTAACCTAAATTTCCCTTGCTGCAACTTGAGACCATTGTTCCTTGTTCTAGCATCTGTCACCACTGAAAACAGTCTAGATACATCCCCTTTGGAACCACCCTTCATGTAATTGAAGGCTGCTATTAAAGCCTCCCTCAGCCTTCTCTTCTCCAGACTAAATAAACCCAGAGTCCTAGCTTTACATCCCAAGTCATGTGCTTCAGCCTCCTTTTAAATTGTCCTCTACCAGATTCTTTCCAATGTGTGCCAATGTCCATTCTTGACTGGGAGGTGGGGGGCTCCAAACTGGACACAATACTTCAGATGTAGCCTCAGCATGCTGTTAGCCTTTTTTGCAACAAGGGCACATGTAACCCCCATGACCTTTTCTGCATAACTGCTACTTAGCAAGTCAGCCCCCAGCCTGTACGGGCACATGAGATTCTTCCAGCCTCAACGAAGGACTTCACATTTCTCCTTATTGAACCTCATGATCTTTCTTTTGGTCCAGTCCTCCAGTTGGTCTAGGTATCTCTGAAGCACTACCCTCCTGAGTATCTACTACTATCTATCTACTCAGAAAGTTTGCTGAGGATGCATTCCGTCTCATCTTTCAGATTGTTTATGAAGCTATGGAACACAACCAGCCCAAGAACTGACACCTGGGGCACTCCACTTGATACTGGCTGCCAACTAGATGCCGAGTCATGGATTACTACCCTTTGAGCTTGACAATCCAACCAGCTTTCTATCCACATTCATTCAACCTGTATTTCCTTAGCTTGCTTGCAAGAATATTAATAGATTCATAGATTTTAAGGGGCTGGAAGGGACCTCGCAAGATCATCAGGTCCAGCCCCCCTGCACTAGGCACAAGACAAATGAGTTCAGATGAAACAAGTGAGGTGATCATCCATCATTCCTCTTGAAGATTTCCAAGGTAGGTGATTGCACCACCTCCGGAGGGAGTTTATTACACAGTCTGGAAACCCTAACTGTGAAGAAATTTTTCCTAATGTTAAGCCTGAAATGGTCTTCCAGGATTTTCTGAACACTACTTCTGGTTTTCCCGAAGGGTGCTCTGGTGAGCAGTTGTTTGCTGAGCCCTTGATGTATTGTGAAAGACTGTATTAAAAGCCTTGTTAAAGTCCAGGTATCTCACATGTACTGCTCTCCCCATATCCACAGAGCCAATTATCTCATCATCGAAGGCAATCAGGTTAGTCAGGCATGACTTGCCCTTGGTGAATCCATGAAGACTGTCCCTAAGTCCCTTATTTTCCTCCATATGCTAGAAATAGATTCCTTGTGGACCTGAGGATATTTCCAGGGATTGAAGCAAGGCTGACTGGTCTGTAGTTCCCTGGATCCTCCTTTTTCCTTTCTTAAAGAGGGGCAGTATATTTGCCCTGTTCCAATTATCTGGGACCTCTCTTGATCACCACATGTTTTCTAAGATAAGGGCCTATGGCTTTGCAATCACGTCAGCCAACACCCCAAGCATGCATCTGGTCCTGTGGACTTGTAGACCTCCATTTTTTCTAAATAATCCCTAATGTGTTCTTTGGTGCTGTTGGCTGCTCACTTCTCTACAAAACTGTTCTTTCAGATGCAGTAGTTTGGGAGCTTACTTTGCTTGTAAAGACTGAGGTGAAAGGCATTGAGTACTTCAGCCTTTTCTGCTTTATCTGTCACTAGGTTGACTTCTCTGTTCACTAAGAGACCCACAATTTCCCTGACCTTTCTGTTATTTCTGACATACCTATAGAAACTCTCCATGTCCCTTGTTAGCTGCAACGCCAATTGTTCTTTGGCCTTTGTGTTTTCATCCCTGCATGCTCATGCAATACTCTTATACTCTTCCCTAATAGTTTGTCTAAGTTTTGAGTGCTTGTAAGTTTCCTTTGTGTTTTAGCTCACTGGAGAGTTCCCTGCTAAGCCAAGCTAGTCTTCTGTGATTATTGCTAATCTTTCTGCCTGCTGGGATTGTTCATTCCTGCACCATCAGTAAGGTTTCTTTTAAATGCAACCAGGTCTCTTGGAATTCCTTCCCATTAAAGACTAGCCTCCCAGGGGATCATGCCCATCAGTTCCCTGAGGGAAACAAAGTCTGCTTTTTGTAAAGACCAGGGTACTTACTCTGTAGATCTCCTTCCTTCCTTTCCTGAGGATCCTGAACTCAATTATCTCATGGTGACTTCATTATCCACTTCTCTGTTTCCCACCAATTCTTCCCTGTTTGTGACCAGCAGGTCAAGCATGGGCCCTAATTGGCATCTCCAACACTGGCACCAGGAAGTTGTCCTTAACACCCTCCAGAAAACTTCCTTGATTTCCTGTGCATCTGTTTGTGGGGGGAGGGGGCAGCAATACAGCAATGTCAGGTGTTTGAAGTCTCCCATAAGAACCAGGGCTTGTAATTGGGAAATTTCCACTATCTGTTTGAAGAAAGTCTCATCCTCCTGGTCTGGTAGTCTACAGCAGACACCCAACATGACATCATGGTTGTTGCTCTCTCCTCTGACCCTAACCTAGAGACTTTCAACAGGCATGTCTCCAGTTTCATACTGGAGCTCTGAGCAATCATACAGCTCTTTTGTATAAATAGCAATTCCTCCTCTTTTTATCTCCTTTCTGTCTTTTCCACTTAGTTTATACCCATCCATGACAGTCCTCCAATCATGTGAACTATTCCATCAAGTTTCTGTTATCCTAATCACATCATAATTCCTTGACTGTGGGAGGACTTTCTGCTTGGTTTCCAGGTTCTCTGCATTCATGTACAGACCATTGAGATAACTAGCCAAGAAGAATGAGGAGGCCTCTTTGTCAGCCATTCCCACCTGTGCTTCCTCCACATCACCCACTTGCCTACACTTACCTTTTAGAGGTTTGATTTCCATTCCCCAGAAAACCTAATTTAAAGCCCTCCTCATTAGGTCAGCGAGCCTGTCTGAGAAGATGTTCTTCCTTCTCTTCTTTAGGTTGATCCCATCTCTTCCTAGAAATCCTTCTTCTTGAAACAAACATCCCATAGTCAAACAAGCCAAAGCCCTGCTGACAACACCATCTGTGCATCCATGCATTGATCTGCAGGATGTATCCATTTCTGCCCGTGCTTTTCTCCTTGAAGGATCAAAAAGAAAACCATTTGAGCCCCTCTTCCCTTCACTGTTGCACCCAGAGACCACATGGATAAGCCAGATGACTCTCAGAAATCCTTCTCTGATATCTCAGATCCCAGCTCTGGGCAAACAGTAGACATCCCAAGAAAACAGGTCAGCCTAGCACATGGATGCCTCCATCCCCCATAGAAGCGAGTTTCCAAGGTAGGACTCCAAGGTGAAATCTCACCACCACTTGTTGCTTCCTCTTAGTGGCAAAGGTCTTGATCCTCCCAGCCTCGGGGAATGCCTGACCTGGCTTCCTCCACCAACAGAATGTGCTCCTGCTCCTCCTCTTTTGCTAGTGTTCCGTATCTGTTGTCTAAGAAAACTGCTGCAAGTGGGGATGAAGCTTTCTGCTTACTGCCAGAGGTCACAAGCCTTCAGTCCTCCATCCATTTATCTGAGTCCCCTGATCTGCTGCCTCTTATCCTGCACCTCTTTCCAAGCAGACCTTTCCTAGAAATCTCCCCTTTAGCTGGCCTGTTTGCTGCTCCTTGGTCCCAAAGGCGAAGTACAGACAGTCAAAAAGCCTAAGGATGAATAGATTTACTTTTCATAGGTTAGTGTAAGATGCAGAGATTAAGTTGAAACAGCAGTGAAAAGACATTTACCTCAGAAAACGCAGCCACATGCCTGTAGTAGTTCAGGTCAGAAGCTGTGGGGCACTATGGCATGGCTGTCTGGCTGTGTGTTCACTTCCTCTTCCTGCTGCCCATTGTGGTTTCTGGGATTTGCAGTACAGAATTACATCCATAGGACTCTTCAGGGTTGTTCATCTCTTCCTCTTCCTGCTTCCAGGTGCCCCTGGGATTTCTAGTCCACAGTTGTAGCCAGCAATAAATTTGATTAGACCCTAGCCTGGATTTTCTGGGGGTAGCTTGCCACCCTATTGTAGACTGGGCTGCATCCCCAGCTGGGCTTGCCTCCCCCACTCTCTTTGTCAGCCAGCCCTCACTGCTCCAGCTAGGGAGCAGAGGGGCAGCCCAGGGCTGGAAAGCATGCTGGGATGCTGGGGGAATGTGATTTAACTCAGATCAGGAAGGGGCCCGGGACAGAAGTTTCAAAAACCAGTTTGACCATAATCAGTTCAGTCTGATACTATGTTCAACCAGATTTATCTTAAGCCATTTTCAGCCATTTTGAAACTGGTTTATGTGCACTGAACTTCTGTTCTGTTACAGGTATAACTAGTTTCTGATCACTTAAACCAGTTTGTGTGCAACTTCTGTCCCTAGCTGAAAAGTTCCCTTTTCCCTGCTAACCTGCTTCCTCTCACAAAGCTTACAGTAAAAGAAGGTGGGGAAGTTTCCAGGCAAACCTCTAGGCTAGGGACAGACATTCAAAAAGCCCAAGCCTAAATTAATTCAATCTTTAAAGGTTAGTCTAAGCTGCACTACTAAAACCAATTAATAAGTGAACAGATATTCACTGTTAAATCAGGAAATGCAGCCACATGCCTGAAGTGGCTCAAGCCAGAAGCTGAGGGATGCTAGAGCATGCCTGCCAGCCACTGCCAAAGAGCGGGGAAGAGAGATGCCCTCCACGGCTCTCACCCTTCCCTGCTGGAGCAAAGAGGGTGTGGCCAGGCACCAGCTGGGGCTAGGATACCACACAGGACACCAGCCACCAGCCTGGGAGGGGAGGGGGAAGCTGCTGCCAAACTGAGGAGTGAGGATGGGGAAAAATTCCTCTCTCTGAAGCAAGCATGTATTGAACATAACAATATGCAACTTCAAGCATACAACAGGGAACTACCAAAAATCTTTGCTTAAGCTAAGATTCAGCCTAGTAAAACACAGCATACGCAATTTAGACTAACTTACAATGTAAACCTGGAAGACGAGAGAAATCTTTGCATAAGTCTTACATAATCCTGAGGGCAGACTACCTCTTTATAGCCAGGCATTCAGAAAGATTTGTTTAGATAGTCCCACCTTTTATAGGTTCTGCTTTAAAATGTAAATGTAGTTCTCCACATCCTTTGGTGAAGCTGTCCGCAAACCTCTCCTGTTCCCATAACTCCATCTCCAGCATGTGTGTGCCGATTGTGCCAGCTCTTTGGCAACAGCTCCCATCTCTCAGTCTGGTCCTGCAGGGCTTGGCTCTGGGCTCATGGGTGCAGGGCTTGCCCCTGTACACAGGGGACTAGCTTGCTGCTCTCCCTGCCCACTATGAAATCCACTGAATAATTAACCCTTTCTGTGCTGGCTGCAGGCAAGCTGCTAAGGGTAGGGGCCAAATCACAGGGGTCCCAGGGGAGAGAGGGGACAGAGGAAAGAATTCACTCCTTCCTTGCCTGGCTGTAGGCAAGGCAATTGTTGGCAGCTGTGATCCATAGGGTTTGCCAGCGGGGGGTGGAGGGGATGGAGGAAGGAATTAACCCCCTCCCTACCCCTTTGCCTCAGGATCCATGGCAGGCCAGCACCTGGCCATGCTACACCCCTGCTCTGGCTAGACAGCAAAGGGGAGGAGCCAGTCCTGTACTCTATAGCAGACAGCCCAACCCAGGGCTGCAAAGCATCTGGGATGCTGGGGGACTCTGGTTTAAATTCAACCAGGAAGGGGTCTGGAACAGACATTGCATAAACTGGTTTTACCAAATCAGTTAAGTCTGATACTACATTCAACCAGGTTTATCTTAAACCAGTTTCAGCCATTTTGAAACTGGTTTATGTGCACTGAACTTCAGTTTTGTTACAAGTTTAAACCAGTTTATATGTAATGTCTGTCCCTAGCCCTAGTGTACTTCCCCTCACTCTAGATTCCAGTTAAACAAGGGGCTTAAGTATTGGCCTAAGTGCTAAGTTTTAGTTACTTAGACTAAATATATGTAGGTTACTAAGTCTTAGTTAAAGAAAAAGCATACCTTAGAGGCATGGCCCAGAGGCAGATAGCAAACTGTTTTGCTAACTGACTTGTGAACTGCTTGCAAACTATCCTGTTTTCTGCCCCTGTTCACTCACTCCCTGATTGGTTGAGGAGTCTCCTTTTCACCCTCCATGGTCTGAACTGGCTCCACCCCTTTATTATTGCTTTTGTCAGACACAGGCAGCAATCCAGGGTGCTCAGAGCACATGCCCAAAACATACAGCCAACCAAGCAAGCACTCAGCAAGCCAAGCACACGGGCATCTCTGGCATACTTATCTTCCCAGAGCATGATATGGTGCCTGGCTCATCTTCCTCATTCTTTTACTCTCCCCCTTCCTCCTCTTTCTCCCAGCAAACTGCTTTCAAACTGCCCTGTTTGCTAGCTTAATAGAGTAAGCTGGGGGAACAAGTTTCTACAAAGTATTGGGTGCTCCTCACCTTTAAATTAATGGGAAAGGTCTCCCATAACAGCTTGTTTTATAGTATCCACCTGCAGGATGAACAGCGTTGTGAAATCTGAATCTCAGAACTGTAAAGGTGGTCAATCCTCTGGAAAGGCTCTTTGAATACTGGTATCTATAGTACTGTATTAGGGGATAATTTTTTCTGAACAGTTGTGTCAATGAAGCATTGAAGTAAGCATATATGGATGCAAACTTTCAGTATCTTTTGAAATCTGGGAAAGACTAGATCAGTTTCTTTGACAGATATAATATAGTCCTTCAAGGCTTGAACCTTATCTACAAGGGCCTTGATTTGCTCATTGAGAAGTGACTACCACCTTATGTAAACCAGACAACAGAAGAGTTGTATTTGAAAAGATGCAAAGTAATAGCAGAGTAGACTTTTCCCATGATGTTTTCATGAACAAAATTGTTCAGTAAATGAGGGAAGAAATGTACCTGTCCCAACTGCATGGTTAAAGAATCTATTTACTGTGTGGAATTTGATAAATGGCAGATTTAGCAATGACATTTATTTTTCTGAAGTCCATGCAGAATCTTGATTAATGGTCTAATTTTGGGAACCAACATGATAGAGATCTGTCCCTTCCTATGTGACCTAACTATGATACCTAACATTTTCATTCCTTGTTTCACTCTTTAACCAATGCCCATGGTTTCTTGTAAAGAAGCCAGATAGGATCAGAGACCACGTTCCATAGCTCCTATTCCACAGAATATAAATGCCATCTGTCCAGTTTTTCCAAAAAGAGGGTCTGGTATTTCCCTATGAGCTAGACGTCCAATTAGTCCTTCATTGATACTGAGGCATTTATCACAGAGACTGGAGTAAAAAGGCCTACCTCAGGCTCATAGGGGTATATGATTGGAAGGTTCTTCCCATGTTTTTTCAAATGTGCATAATACACCTATTTCTATGGACAGACTGGTAGTCCTCATAATCCACATCACATATACCTCTCCCCCAAACCAATGACCATATGACTACTTCTCTGTTTCTCCTTTGTCTTGTATCCCAATTGGCCAGTGGCCTGATTAACTGTTTCCTTGTCAGCCTCATGTGAGACCTATATAATCTATCATAAATTTTAGGATTAAATACCTGTAGGTTGACATTTCAATCCCCAGCTATGTTTGGATGCTCAGATAGTAAGAGATATCAAGTTTGCTCCTTGCCAGTTACAGTTAGGAACAAGGAACGGGATTGTCCAAAGAATGTAGATGCTTAAAGATGTAGATGAAGTTTCTATGATCTATATATCTTAAGTGTAGCCTTTATGGTAGTGTAGTGTTTTATGGTGCAGTTCTTCGATGAAGATAGTTTTCTATTAAGATTTATTAATGTTCCTGAGCAAGTTAGGTACCTAATTATAGGAGTTTAGGACTTAATTTTATCCACATTTGTAACAACTATCCTGGATCTTCAGGTACCTTTTGCGAATCTCCATTGTAAACCCAAAGTCTGTTCTATTACATGAGATGGGGGTTGGCCCCTTATTTTTCTCATGGTTAAAATATTGTCACATCCTCTACTCAGGGTTGTGCCTTGAGGCTATTTGAAATTGCAACTAGTCCAGAATGCATATGGTCATTTGTTATTTTAGTGTTTCCTGCCAGAAACACATTGCTCCTATGTTCCTGCACCTGCAGCTTTTGTGGCTTCCAGGTGAAATTGATTGTGTTGGTTTTGACCATTCAAGTCCTAAAAGATTTGGAATCTAGCCACCTGAGAGATTGCGTCAGTCAGGATTGTGTTCATAATTTTGCCACATCCTCTAGTTGTTTCTCTCCCCCAATAAGCAACATTTCAGAATTAATTAGGTTGAGTCTCTGCCAGGTGAATTTTAGATTTTAGGTTCTGTAGACCTCTGACTTCTTGTTGTTGTCTTGTTTCTGGTTAATTAAAAGATGTTTGTTCTAAGTCAGGTTGGATAAATAATATTTGTCAGCATTGCTAAGCATATCTGTCAATGTATCTATGGACAGTCTGAGTTATTCAGCAATGATTTTGCCATTTCTCAGGCACTGTCAAGTGTAGATAATTGATGATAGGAAGTGTACTTCACAAACTTTCTCCCCTCACCAGCTAATGTTCACTTGTAGAAAGATTATCACTTTAACTACAAAACAGGAGTATGCACTGTACCAGAAATAATGCTTAATTGACTAATTGCAGCTTAACGCTTTCTAGACACCAGCTCTATTAAATGGTTTCAATGACTGTAGCATTCTATTGTTAAACATAAGTAAAGCACATCAGCATAGGTAAAATCCATTAAGGTGATGATTTTATGCAGGTTTCCCTAGAGGTGTTGCAAGGAGAATATTAGCTGTAGTTAAAGGGCTGAATTGCAATGCCTATTAGGAGTGTGGAATGCAATCTGTCGGGGCAATAGAACATTTGCAGGAACATAAAACAACACATAAAATTAAGTAAAAGGAGGCCAGGTAAAAGTTAAAGGTAAATGGAAAGAAACTTAAAAAAGAAAAATCTGAACTGTTTAAGAACCTAAATCGGTAATGAGAAAATAAAAGGAAGAATGACTATCCCCTTCCCATCTTCAGACAGATTCTTTGTTCTCCATTAATTTTAGTCTTTCAGTTCAACATCTCCTGCCTTGTTTTAAAATGCCCTAAAGAATTGCCATTTAAATAGGTCTTGAGTATCTCTAATTCCATCTTTGCCTATTTAATATTGCACTCTTTTCTGGCCTTTAGCACATCCTTTGGTACAGAAGACTTCTCCTCTGTCACAGCTGCTCTCTAGATCACAGGGCAGCTATGATCCACACAGCAGCATCCCCTGCCTTGGTGCCAATCACAGCAGCACAATTAACTGCAGCTGTTGTGGTGGCTATTTTTGAGCCCTCCGCCCTTCCCCTGTTCCAAGATGATGCCCAAGGTTGCTCTCCTAGTCATATCTCCTTCCCACCAGTTATGCTACTAATCAAGAGCTGCTGTCCTGCATCGTTCACCTTCACCAACAGTGCATCTGTTTTCAGCTTTCGCATGGAATCATATCTGTTCCCTAGGTGCCAGATTTGATGCTACCTGTTAGACACATTAGTGGACTTGGGCACCTAAGTATGTTCCTATACCACCCTGCAGAAGTCCCTTTACAAATACAAAAGGTGATTTGAGTTTTCTGCCTCCTCCTCACTTTTATATGATTCTATCTCCACACTAAGATGACATTTTGTAACAAGCGTAGATACAGTAATGGATTTTCAAGATTTAATCAGGGTAAAATAGAGTGGCACTTAAGTGCCAAAGTCCACCTAAATTCCTAATATGTAGACTAGAATCTGGTCCCAAGTCTTTCCTGTTTTATTTATTTATTTATTTATTTATTTATAAATCTCTCTAGGCCATTAGTCACAATTCATGGAACAGATTATTTTGGAATGGGTGAAGAACAGAGGTGGACAGAAATGTCTCCTCTTGTTTTCTTTTAAAAAAAAATTAAAATATGGTTTACTTAAAAATGAAAATTAATTTCCATGAGAACCTATACTTTTTCCAACACATTTTTATTCTTGGTTAACATAATGCACTGTGATGGGTGTGGCTGTAAGAGCACAGCCAGGGAACAGACTAAAGAGACAATATGGGGCATCATTTATCTGAAATATTCCATTTCCTCATGGATCAGGAATGTCAAAACACTTCTACATTTTCAATGAATTTTTTTTTCCAGAACTTTTTGTTGTTAAAAAATTTTCAGTCTTTCAACTTTTCTGTCCCAATTCAGAACCAGAAAAAATGTGAAATTTGATGACAAAAGATGATAATTCTTTTTCAGTCAATTCTAATGAAGGGAGTAGAGACGCAAGAGTCTTTGCCTCCATGACCTCTGACTTCTCCATATCTGAGGAGGCATAGGTTCCTTAGAAGACTCACAGGCTCTGTTCAATGCTCTTACTGATGACAGTGTCTTAGCTACACCAAAGTAATGACAAAGAACAGTAACCGTTACAATGTTCAATAGATTCTTCTTCTTAACAGTAGCATCTATTCTGCTGATTCCTTTATGAACATACAGTCAATTTTCTGCAGGAGCCAGTCCTTTGAGGAAACTAGCAATGATGAAGTACACTGTGACTTTAACTCCTCTTTCCTTCTGTACCATGTCCTTTCTTGTATAGCCAACCAGGTCTAGACAGTTGAACCCTAGATTAGAAAATGTATCCATATAACAGTGGGATTAGTGTTCGTTAACTCACCATAAATAAATAAATCATTTAATATGCCCTGGTCATACTTGCTATTTGAAAAACTACTCTCTCAAAATAGATTTTTAAGGCGTGGGTTACCATGGTTACTTCATGTTTCATTATTAAAATTTACCCTGAATGAATTCATTGCATAAATAAGCATGTATGAAGTGTTTGTGGAGTGCCATGTTAATTTCTTTGACATTTTTAAGCTTGCAAAAATTCAGTCCCAAGTCAGAACTTTTTAATAATGTTCAGTTCAGGATATGATACTAGTAAAGGCCTCATTCATGATTGTGTTATTCCAGCTTTAGGCTATCACAACTCAGTTGAAGTAATTGAATTCTCAGACACAGGAATATACTTTTTTAACTGATCTGACAATATAAAGGATGTTCTCTAGAAATAGTCAAAATATTTCCTTTCCTTCAGAAAAGTCAAGGGGAACTTCCCCCCTATTTTCAGCAAAAAAAAAAATCTCACTTTTTTGAAAGAACACCATAAAAGTCCAATAAAAATAGATTTGTTTCTGTGAGAAGTTCTGTTGCATCTAAAATCTATTTTCCACTTTGATTTAATAATACATACATATATATATATATATATAAATAGCTCCTATTTAGCAGGTTTCACAATTTACATAAACAAGTTAGATAACACTTCAAGCAAAGAAAGTTGTAATTCCCCATGTTCTCACAAATATGGAAATTTACACACAGTGTAGGGGCCAGATCCACAAGAACATTTAGACCTCTTAAGAGAAACTTGGGTGGAATTTATTGCCTTAGTCCAAGAGGGTAAAACCACAATATATAGCTTAATATCTCAGAGGCTATGACCAGGCAGGTATGAGGTTATGTATGTAGACCCATGTATGAGTATGTCTTAAGTCATATAAATTTAGCTGGGCAGAAAATTGTGAATAACAGGTGTTAGAGAAGGATGTGATAATCCTTCTATAAACACACCCAACTCACCCAGAAGGGGTTTGAACTTCCATCTTCTTTACATTTTCTCACAATGCTCAAATCCTCACACCACAAGATAGGCATTACCACCCTACCGTACATCCCACCAGCCCTACTTTTGAAGCTGGTCCTCTGGGCAGTGGACAGAGGGAGATGGAGTATAACTCAGAGGATGGGTGGTGGTGTGAGAAGGCTGCTACCCTTGCTGGGAAGGGTTGATGGGGTTTAGCCTGGATGCTTGCTTCCAGGGGGCCAGAAACTGCCCTGTTTTCCATTAATTTCATCCAGTGACTACTAAATGCAGTAGTTCAGCTTCAAAAGGAGTGCTGGAGAAGGGCCTATATAATGTCTAACTTGTAGTGGAGTGTTTAAAGCACTGAGCTAGACAATTAGTGTGATTACAGGTTGGAGGGGCTAGATCTCAAATCTCCTGTTTCTTGGGGAAGAGCCCTAACCCCTCAAATCTTAGGGCGAAAAGCACAAAAGCATCCTTTTCCCCCAGTAGTTATATCCAGATGTGCTCAGCAAGCAAGTCAAATGTGCGCACACAGTTTATATTTGTATCTGCGGTGCAGAGGTAAGTACCAAAACTGCTCAGATTCAGAGTAAAACACTGTTATTCAGGTGCACAAACAAAAATAGAATTCTGCCATCCATTTTTCATGGACACTATTCTTTTGTATACTATAATCTTTATTTACTTGTTTATTGACTTTATTTACTGGGTAATCTAATTCACCACTTCATATGTACACCTGCATGGCCACATATAATATGTTAAAAACAAATCTTTACCAGCTTCTAAATTATCTAGTAGAAAAACTTTTGATTTATCCATCACCAGGCATTTCTACACAAGGCGCTTAACTGCACAGTAGCATTACTGAGAAGTACACATGTACATCTACATGTTTCTATTTAGTAAACCTCGCTAATCACAAGTAAATTTGCTACCTGAAAATACAAGCAGCAAATTTACTTTTAATTCATAATGGTGCAACTAACTGGGAGCAAATTTGCTTCCGCTCAGCCACCCACCAAGGGGTGGGAGATTGCTCCCTACCCATGGGAGCTGCCTGCTGCTGGGGTGGGCTGGGCAGGGACTATGCCCCCCTGCCCCAGCGGCAAGGAGCTCCAAGCCCCCTGCTCTGAGATTGCAACTGGGGAGCAGGAACTGGGAGATGAGAGTCTCCCAGTGCCAGGCTCATGGTCATGGAGCTGGCATTGGGAAATAAAGATCTCCCAATCCCAGACTGTAGCAGGGCACCAGGGCGCCTGCTACTAGCAGGAGGAATAGGGCTGCTGAAGGGCCCTGGAGCAACACAGATGGGGGTTGCTAGGGCAACCAGGCAGGTCATGTGGCCAGGAGGGGGCAGGGCCAGGCCCTTATAAACAGCTAGGCCAAAGCCTAGTTAGTAGTACTCTTCTGGATGCTGCAGGAGTAGGAGCTTTGTGGCAGAGCTGAGCATCCTGAGTTGGTGGTTGTGGCCTTGCTGTGCTGACTGGCTGCGATGATGCTGGGAACAAGAGCACCCTAAAGGGAGGTAGGGTTGAAAGTCCTGGTCGGGGCTTGGTGTTTACATTGGGAGCAAGGAGACTCTGTGTTTATGTTGTAGCCAGGTGGCTTGAGTCGGTTATAGTTACACCGGAGGATGGGGTGAGGCTGTAGGGGTGAGAGGAGGCCTCACGGGAGCTCCCCAGCAGCTTGGGGGTTCCCAGTGCCCAGCAGGGGCACAGTGCCAGTGGGACACAACTGTCAGCGCCGGAGTGGCGTGGTGTATGGGGTTTGGACCCCAGCCCATGAGGGTGACAGCTTGCCCAGTGGGACAAGCGACCCAAGAAAGGGTCAAGGGGCCAGGCACAGCTACGGCCACCTGAGCCCCAAGCGTGGGAAACGTGCAGCGCGAGTGGCGTGGTAGAGGCCCCAGAGTGGGCGAGGCTCCAGAGTGGGCAAAGCGCGAGGGGTGCTGCAAAGACCCCGAGAGGTGCGGTGGCACTGCAAAGACCCTGAGAGGGGCCCCAGAGAGGGCGAAGCGTGAGGAGCGCGGTACAGGCCCCAGAGAGGGCGAAGCATGAGGAGCGTGGTACAGGCCCCAGAGAGGGGCTAGAGGTGCGGCAGAGACCCTGAGAGGGGTGGGAAAGCCCAGAGGTGGGTGAAAGGCCCTGAGGGGGTGAGGCATTGGAAGAGTACCTGGGCAAAGCAAGCCCAGGGGCGCCAGGCTAGGGGCGCTGGTGGGGAGACAGGCCCAGAGGCGCCAGATGGGGCATAGAGACACAAGGACTGGATATAGTCCACAAACAGCTGCGAGGCTTGGGGCATGCTGAAGGGGAGGTTTGGAGGCACGCATTTGCCCATAAGGCTGGGGTGAGAGTACCCCCACTTTGGAACAGAGGTGATCCCAGCAAGGTGTCATAGGGGTAAATGGGCAGCCTCCCATTCTGAACCTCAACATCAAAGACGTGGCAGGCGAGTAGAGGGTGCCGGACCACCCTAAATGGCACGGCAAGGGGGTGCTAGCGAGCTCACAGTTGCTTGCAGGTCCCACCCTGTGACACAGACCCACAGTCATGGAGCTGGTGCTTAGAGATAAGGGTCTCTCAGCACTGGCCCCACAGTGTGGAGCTGGTGCTGGGAACTCCCTGCTGGTGGGGGCTGAAGAGCCTGTTCCCTGCCCAGCTCTATAAGTATGGAGATGGATGGGGAACAGGCTGGGAAACAAGCTCCCCAGCTTGTTTCCCAACCAACTGTATAATTGCAGGGCTAAGAGGTGAACAGGCTCCCCAGCCTCCATCCTGCATGAGGTATGGAGGTTGTGAACTGTCCTGGTCAGAGGCAGGTCCCAGCCTCATGCCTGATCAGGGGACTAAGGCATAGGGCTTTGAAAGAGCTGCGGGGATGGAGTATATCTCAGCTCTCTGCCCCAATCTGTGAGTGGGGCATCTAGCAGTGCACTGGCTTCTAGCTGCCTCACTGGTGCATCAGGCTGGGACATGACCCTCCCCTGCAGCTCTTTCCAAGTCTCCTGCCTCGATCAGGGAGCCAGGGCTAGTAGATCACTTTTCCCTCTTGTCTTCTGGCCCGGTGCTCCCTATCAGCCCCTGGGCTAGCACCCAGGGTGAGCCTATAGCTCCCCTGGTTGCAGCAGGGATCCATTGCAAGATCCCAGGAAGTGGGAGCAATTTGCTGTCTTTGGGCATATGTTGATGAAATAGGGGCCCTAAATTGAAGTGGTGGATTTTAAAAAACACCACTTAAACTTAAGGCTGTTGTGCATACACCCTGCTGACTTACCTGCCTCTCCAGTGGGGAGGGGAGGTGAGCTGCTGGTGGGTGGGACAGTCCCTGGGCTGTGGGGAAGCTAGTGCTTCCCTCTGTGGCTGCGGCAGCCTCCCCCTCAAGGCAGCACCCACCCACAGGCACCTGGCTCAGGTGGTTCAGGAGGCACCGCGGTCACGGAGGGAAGCACCCAGCTCCTGTACAGCTCAGGCAGGCAGGCTGCGGGAGCAGAGCAGGGGGAGATCAGGCTTGCTGCTTTTGTTGGGTGAAGCCTGCTTTCCTGGGCTGCTGCCAGGCTGCCTGCAGGGCTTCATGTAGAGCCGTGGAGCTGCACAGAGCCTGGTGCTTTGCTCCACAACTGTAGTTTGCTGCACCCCAAATCATTTAAGGTGCATTACGCCACCAAATTTCCTATAGCAGCTGGAATTAATGCCCAATACGCTACCAAGGTTTGCAAACACAGATACCATTAAAGCAGTACAAAAGTATTTAGCCCACTATAAAGTGTTGTGTACACATGCCTCTTGTTTCATCTACACACAGTCATTAGCAACACATCTACTCCTACTTCCCTGCATGTGTAGATGCCTGCCTGGGAGTGTTCATTCATGAGTAATTTACTCCTGGATAAACTGATCCTGGATCAAATGTATGTGTAGACACACCCACTCTTCACTTCTAAATTGATAGTTATGTTATATGGTGAACTGGATAGAAAAATTAAAACTGTCATTTTTCTTATCTGCCACATGCCCCAAAATATTTAATACACCTGGTTGGAGGAAGGTAGAACATAGAAGGTAAAAAAAAAAAAAGTGCCAATATAGCCAACTATGTGTCACAGGGGTGGGTTTACTCTAGAGTAATTTACCCTACATCCATGGGGAAAACCATGATGCTGCAGCAACATCACTGTAGCAGCAAGCTCCCCATTACAGCATGTTGCTATGGTGACATAGTGCCTAAAAATAACCATGTGTGGCACTCATGGCACAGTATGGGCTATTAAAAGGAAGTACTAAAAGACGGGCACTATAGTGGCACATGTAGAAAAACCCACTAAGCAGTAATGTGCGCTAAACTTGAGTAAAGCTTCCCATGTAGAAGCACCCACAGAGTAAATTGTCTTGGAAACATAGTGTTCAGGAAGTGTAGCATCCCAGGGCACAGTCTGGGTAGAGCTGGGTCACAGGCTTCCTGATGTGAGACTACAGCAACAATGTTTGGGCCAGGCTTTTGCCCTGTCAGTAGCAAAACCATTGGGTCTTTGCTGTAACTAGTCCTTTATACAAGTGCCCCCACCAGAAGCTTCATCAAGATACTACAGATTGCATGCAGCAGCTCACTTCCTGAGCCACCTCAAATTGCTCAGTCTATGACAGTGACTGGACATCACTCCTGTTTTCAGGGGCAGAAAAAAGCAGCAGTTATTTTGGCTGCCATGAGCCTTCTTATACCCCCTGCTTCTACTTCAGTGAAGAAAAATCAGCTTCCCCACTTAAGATATGCCTCCTCCCCAATATGGGGAGAAAGCTGCATGTAGTATGCAAGTAAATATGGTATTTGCAATGGGCACATGAAAAAATACTGTGAATTTTCTCTGACTATTCATTAGCACTTAGCTTAGCTTCCATATTTCAGATGGAGAAATAAAGAATGAAACACACAAGAATCATGATCAAATATTGTATAAGAGCTGGATCTGGAATTTTCCAGGCAGCTTGGGGATGCCATGCATGCAAAGGATGTTGTGGTCATAGGTGATATGAACTACCCTGGCATCAACTGGGAGGAGCACTCGGCCAGGTCTAGCCACTCATGAAGGTTCCTGACACGCGTACAGGACCTATACCTCGTGCAGGAGGTACACGTCCCCACTAGAGAAAATGCCATACTAAATCTTGTGTTAGCTTCTGGGGATGACCTGGTCGGGGAGGTGCTAATACAAGGGAAGCTAGGGGACAGTGATCATGAAATGATCCAGTTTGCTATTCAGAGAAAGGTGGGGACGGTACAATGCAAATGCAAATGCTCGACTTTTGGAAAACCAACTTCGATGTGCTCAGGGCAGTAGTCACGAAAGCACTTGGAGCCCAGGGTGTAGCTAGTATGGGGGTCCAGGAAAAGTGGTCCTTCCTCAAGGAGGCTATCCTTGGGGCACAGAAGGATGCAATTCCTCTGTGCAGGAAGGCGGGAAAAGGGTCCAAGAAATCTTCACGGCTGAGCGCAGATATCCAGGCTGGCTTGAGGGAAAAGAAAAAAGCATACTGGTGGTGGAAGCAGGGGGCAGGGACGAAGGAGGAGTACACCTCCCTGACCCGAGCTTGTAGGGATTTGGTGAGGAAGGCTAAAGCAGCACTGGAGCTTAGATTAGCTTCTGGGATTAAGGATAACAAAAAGTCCTTTTTCAAGTATATAGGTAGCAAGAAGAAGTCTCGGGGTAATATTGGACCCCTACGAGGCAGGGCAGTTGGTGACGGACGCACGAGAGAAAGCAGAACTCTTCAACAAGTTCTTTGCCTCCGTGTTCCTGTCTGCTGACAATGGGGTGCTCTTCAGTGATAGCATAGAGAGGCCCAGGAAGGATACAAGTCCCCCGACTGTTAGTTCAGACCTGGTTAAGGATTACCTGGAGGGCTTAGATGTGTCCAAGTCGGCAGACCCAGATGACCTTCATCCGCGGGTGCTGAGGGAATTGGTTGGTGTCATCGCGGAGCCATTGGCACAGCTGTTCAGGGACTCCTAGTGCTCGGGCCAAGTCTCTGAGGACTGGAAAAGGGCCAATATGGTCCCTATTTTCAAGAAAGGGAGGAAGGAAGCCTGGCAACTACAGGCCAGTCAGCCTCTTCTATCCTGGGGAAGGTCTATGAAAAAATTATCAAGGGCCACATTTGTGAGAGCCGTGCAGGGGAAGTGATGTTGAGGGGTAACCAACATGGGTTCATGCAAGGCGGATCCTGCCTGACTAACCTGGTCTCTTTCTATGACCAGGTAACAAAGAACTTAGATGTGAAAGAGGATGTTGATGTCATCTTCTTGGACTTCCAGAAGGTCTTCAACACAGTGTCCTACCCAATTCTGGTGGGCAAGCTGAGGGACTGCGGCAATCGACAGTGCTTGACAAATGCACAGTCACATGGGTGGCAAACTGGCTCCAGGGGCACACCCAGAGGGTGGTGGTGGACGGGTCAATGTCAACCTGGGAGGGTGTGGGCAGTGGGGTCCCCCAGGGTTCAGTCCCTGGGCTGGTGCTGTTCAACAACTTCATTAGCGACCTGGACGAGGGTGTGGAGAGCACCCTGTTCAAGTTCGCTGATGACACCAAGCTGTGGGGTAAAGTGAATACACCAGCAGGCAAGGACCACATCCAGGCAGACCGGGATAGGTTAGAGAAGTGGGCGGATCTGAACAGGATGCGGTTCAACAAGGACAAGTGCAGGGTTTTGCACCTGGGGAGACGGAACCAGCATTATGGTTATAGGTTAGGGGCTGACCCTCTAGGCAGCACAGAGGCAGAGAGGGATCTTGGAGTCAGGATTGACTCCAGGATGAATATGAGTCGCCAATGCGACGAAGCAATAGACAGAGCCAACTGCACCCAGTCATGCATCAACAGGGCATCACTAACAGGTCCAGACAGGTCTTGCTCCCCCTCAATGCAGCGCTGGTCAGGCCGCAGCTGGAGTCCTGTGTCCGGTTCTGGGTGCCGCACTTCAAGAGGGACATGGAGAAACCTGGAGAGGGTCCAGAGGAGGCCACTCGTATGGTTGAGGGCCTTCGTGGCCAGCCCTATGAGGAGAGGCTGAGGGACCTGAATCTCTTCAGTCTCTGCAAGAGGAGACTGAAGAGGGGATCTTGTGGCTGCCTACAACCTTATCAGGGGCCACCAGCAGGGACTCGGGAAAACATCACTTCCCCTGCAGGGCTCTCACAAATGTGGCCCTTGACAATTTTTTCAAAGACCTTCCCCAGGATAGAAGTAAGGCTGTTCACCAGGGCCCCCCTTGGAGTCACCAGGAGCAGTGGCCACAAGCTGAGGGAGGATAGGTTTAGGTTGGATATTAGGAAGAACTACTTCACTGTAAGGGTGGCCAGAGCCTGGAATAGGCTTCCCAGAGAGGTGGGAAGGTGTGATTTCCCTGGAAATCTTCAAGAGGAGACTGGATAGGCACCTGGCTGGGGTCTTATGACCCCTGCCATCCCCAGTGCTCCTTCCTGCTCATGGCAGGGGGTCAGACTAGATGATCTGTCTAGGTCCCTTCCCACTCATTGATTCTATGATTAATGATTCTCAGAAGCGATGAATATCCATCCTCTGTAAATCAATTTGTTTCAATGTCTTCAGATAGATGTGTAAAAAATAAAACAACTAATATCATCCTTATTCTTGAAAATCTGTGTATAACTAGAGCTCTCCAGTCTTTACTCCTATCAAACCAGCATTGATTTGTGGACAATATATTTTTAAACAAAGAGACAGAAATATTGAGGAACAGGAAAGAATTAGGGTCAAAGATAGAAGCAGAATGTGCTGAGAGAAATCTGAAGATATTTTAATACACCAGTATATAAGATGATGAAAGAGAAAACCTGTATTTTATTTTCATCACATCTCTGCCAGTCATCGAGATTGCACCACATTGTGAAACAGCGGGACTCCAGTGTCCTCAAGAGTTGCAAGCCCACAAATTCATTGAGAAGCTGAGAAGTTCTCCAGCTGATGATATTTTCTACGATCAGAAAAACAGATTGCCAAGTTGTCTCTGTTTTGAGGGCTTAGCATTTCAGTGAACAAAGTCAGAGAGTGATAGTTTGAAGGAGCTATATGGTGGTTCACACAGGAATATTCTTATTTACAAAAACTTCTTTAATTCTGACTCAGTGTCACTAAAGAAATTTTAAAAAATCCTTAATTTCTTATTTCTAATTGCCCTTCTAAATTTCTTAAAGTCTTATTTGATCTCTTCAACACCTCAAACTTATTTGTGTTTAAAGTGCTGTACCGAGGGCCTTGTTTTTATAAAGAAAGCACGGCTGTGACACTCCTTTTCACAGGGCATGGCTGGAACGTGGTTGGGGTTAAGATAATAATTGGTTTGCAAGCCTGAGCTAAAGCAAATATTGTATTTGTATTAAGCTTATTCACTACAGTCCTTATTTGAGAGCACATTGGAAAAACCTGAGCTAAAAGAAGTGCAGTCTGAAATGAAATTAACCCATTTTCTTTCTGATCCCATGGGCCAATTCACTAATGAAGTTCTGGGGATTAGATCATTTTAATTCCAGCACAAGCAGTAAATATTTATATTTCAAATAGAAGAAATTCATCTCTTTTGAGAGTGCCCTAATGGAACCAAGCTCATGCAAATAGACACAAATGTGCCTTTAGTTTTGCCTTGCTTTCTCTAACGAAAGAAGGTTGTTTGGGATATTAGGCACTAAAAGTCTGATTCTCCTCCTGTGTTTGCTTTTATTCCAAAAAAACTCCATTCACATCTGTGAGGTGAATTATGACTGAAACTAGCCAATTGTCCATCAAGAATGATGGAGGGAGGGATGCGGGCAGGGACGGAGCACTGCCAGCCACCACCCCACACCCCCACTGCCTCCCAGGAGGGGGTGGGGGGAAGCTTGCCTTACCATCCCCTCCACCCCTCTTCACCAGCACCTCGTGCCGCTGCCACCTCCAATGCCACTAGCCTCACCATCCTTCTCCCCAGCCCTGCTCCTTGGAAGTGGTGGGGTGCCATCATGGCCAGGTGCGGGGGGAGCGAGACTGGCCTCATCCCATTGCTCCATCTCCGTCGTCATGGCAGTGCTCCACACTCCGACCGGTTGTTTCACTAACCAATCAAAGGGCTCCAAGCGTGTTACAGACAGACAGATGGACTAAGCCCTTTATTATATAAGAATGGCTATAAGCAACTAGACTGATGGATAGCTTTGCTAAAGACTTTGTTTATCTTTGACTGAAAAATAATAAAGAATCCTTCTCCAAGCTTATGACCCTTTTATCTTGGAGTTCCTCTACAAATATGCTAAGGGACTGGGTTCTTTGTGCCTCATAAAAGTGAACTATTTGCTTACTCTGGGGTATGACAGAGACCAGCAGTTAGTTAAATTAGACTGCACAGGAGAGATCCCAAGTACTACACTGGAGACCCGAATTGCCTCCTGCCTTCACAGAGCTAAAAAAAAGTGCCTAAGCTTTTGTGAGACAGGTGGACATATTGAGACCCTAGGATGTGAGCTCTCAAGACTGTTCTAAGCCATCTAGACTGTACTCTGCCTAATTGATGGTATAAGGTGCACCAAGACAGAGGGAATAGTTGGAGCAAATGAGGAATCCATGCTGACATGTCCTAATACCTTGTGTGTCAAAGAGTGATGGCATATTCAGCATAAGGACAGAATAAGCTGCCTGTGCACTCTATATCTCATCAGTCAGCTTCAGTGCTCTGCCTCCCTAAGGCAACTACCAGTTTGCCAATTAATCCCACTTTTGGTTGTTGCTGTTGTTAAATGTAAAGACCTCAACCAACTGCAACACATTTTAAGTTGGTACAGAAGTATCTAACAAAGAAAGGGAACGGATGAATGAAAAAGCTGGAAAGAGGCAATGTGAAAATTTCCCAGTGGTGCTATATGTTAGATTTTGAAATAATCCTTAAAGGGAAGGCATAGAAAAGTCACCTTTACATATTTGGGCTCATTGGGAAAACCTGGGCAAAGAACTGAAAGCTGAGAATGAACTAAATGACAGGGGTTGAATTTTCAAAGCTCTTCCTTATATGAGCATTATAAATTGTGTGAACAGCTATTTACAGATGTATATCTCACACTCGTGTGTAGAGATTAGATTGCCAGACAGATCAATGAATACAGTTTCCTGATCTACATATGCTAAGAAATTCACTTAATACTAGTGGTGGTGCAGTTTTGAAGGGAAATTGCTTTTTGTTTTGTCTGTCTGTCTGTCTGTCTATTTTTTAAAAGCTGTTAAACAGCCAATAGGCAGTGCCTGGAGTCATCACAGCTCTGTCATCTCTGTTTGCAAGCACCTGTTTTAGCCACTTAACGGGTATGGAATCATGAAAAATACATATGCCAATGGCAAAAAATGTTTCAGAAAGCTAAAATGTGTAACATCTATTTCATTCTTTTCAGTAAATACTTTTGTTACTCTAGGGAGACAAAGGAAACCAGAGATTTCTTACAAAATCTAAGAACAATAGAGCGGCCTGAAAATTTTCGGTGTTTTTAGCCTCTAGTAATAAGTATTGGTCTTGTCCTACTTAGTGTAAACATAAATTAACTGGAAGCAGAAGCTAAATGCATATAAATGAAATTCAGCATTGAGAAGAGTTGTAAATGTCAGTGAAAACAGAGCAATATTTCAAACGCACAATGATAGATACAAAACACTAGAAAAACATTATAAAATGAGATTCAGCTTGAAAAAAAAATCAAGTGAATGTATCTGGCATAAAAAAATCCTAAATATAGATAACAGTCAATGTCACAAGCACCTAGAAAACAGTAAAATGGAGAAAGAGGATAATCAAAACAAATTGGACATAGGTTTTAAAGGAATAGTTGAGGCAGGAAGGCTAGTATTTGATTCTGGAAGTTTTAGAGGAGCATGGTCATTTAGTGGAAGTTAGTGTATCTGAAACAAAATCTTAGCACCTGAAAATTTTGAAGAAATGAAGTGTCACAAAATAAATATGATTTTTATATTGACATATATCACCATCGTATGCTAAACAGATTAAACTATTTCCTCCTTTTGAGCAAAAATGGTTTGGTATGTTGGCATTTTCATCCATTTGAGTGATGATCACATTTTGATCTGGACATTACACGATATTAGGACACACTTGTGGAAGATACTTGACCTCCTGGTGCCTGAAGGATGGATATTAATAAATTATGGTCTGAGGCCCTTTTCTTCAGCAATGACAAAAATCCTCTCTCATCTAAATCAAATTGAGGAATTGCAGCACTTCTTCAATGGGCACAGAAACTGTAGTGTTTGGGGTTTAGAGTCCATTAAAATATTGAAATATTCCACTCACTGAAAACTTCTTTAATTCCTCCCTCCTGCCCTCTTTTACCAAATGCATTAAAAATACAAGAAGTTTGAACGTAATATTTTTGTGACCATGAAAAAGCTTTTACTGGCAGATTTTATTTTTTTTTCTTCAGCAAATGGAAAATATGTTTTTCCCTTAAATGAACTCTTCAGAATTACTACCCACCTCATTATTTCTGGTAGAGGAACAAACCATCTGGGAAACACTTCTGCAGGTTGATTTGTATTTATTTAAATTAACAGTTGTGTGTGCCATTTTCAACCGTCACCAACTCTTTCCATTTAGGTGAATTCTCTATAGTCTTTAAAGTTTATAGCTCAAACTATTAAGGCTATAGTAAGCACATTGAAACAATTACACTGAGGTAACAGTGGTCATAAAAACGAAGCAATTCACTCCTCAGTGCATGTGTGAAGTACTCATTGGAACAGAAAGATGAGAGGCAGAACTGAGGATGACCAAAACCCACATGCAATTGCATGGAATATAGATCTGGGTAGGTGTTTCCCACAAAAGTGTGTGTGTATATGTGTGTGTTTTGGCTGACTGGCATTTCTGATATACCATCAACTTTCTGTGCGGGTACAAACATGGAATTATGGAATGTGTTAAAAGTCTCTAGGCAAGACATGGCTATATAAAGATCCACTTTATCTATCTCCTGTTCTCTCCCTTCTCATCTTTTTGCTTTCCCACATTCTACTTTTCAATGTTATCTGTTTGTGGAAATGATACTAGTCGTTCTTCAAAATTTGACAGTGATGGGAGCTTTTTGTGCAGGATCTTCTACCCTGCTCTGACAATGGTCAGGTCAGGGCTCAATCTGATTTCTCCTAGCAATTCTTTCCACTATAAAGCTTCACCATTGCCTTCTGCTCTGAAACATTTTGCCTCAGTCACCATGGCAATCAGATTATATCTATGCATATTCATAATTACTATTTACACTAGAATCAGTAAGGAGAGCATAAAGTTGCCGTCAGTTTAACACAAACTTCTCGAAGTTGTATTTGTGTGCAGGATTTTGGCTTAGCCCTGCCTGGAACAGATAGGAAGCAGAAATAATATCCAGTCATGAAGTCCAGTTATGTTGCTGTGTAAGGATGAAGGCATTTCTGATCTGAATTGTTTATATAAATGTTAGTCTTTGTTGCATGACCAGTCAAAGTAAGAAGTCTGATATAGCTGATAAATTCATTCATTATGGGATTTTGCCTGCACCTTCTATTCTTTTATGTGCTGATATATGACCTCAGCTTTTGCCATATAACTTGGGAAACTGAAAAGAGAAATGACTGAAATCAAGGTTCAGGAACCTATGGCTATGGATTCAGTCTGCAAAGCCATTGGATCTGGAGCTGGAGGGTCAGGGGCAGTCTTTGGTGGCATTTGGTGGTGGGTTAGCAGAGGGAAGAAGTGGTTTTGCCTGTGCTGGCCATGCAACACCCAGGTGGCTAGGCAGCAGGCAGCTTTGTCCATGCCTCAGCATGATAAGGTAGTTTGGAGAAGTAGTGGCAATAGTAGCTGGGTCCTAGTGTCAGACCACCTCACACCCAACCTGGGTCATTTCAGCCAGCTGCTGGAAAACATTACCAACCATTGGTCCATGTGACTCTCAGTCCTCCCTCAGTGTCTAGGAGCGCCTTAGAGCAGTTTGGCTTCTGACACAAGTTTGAGTTCTACTAGAGCTGCTCTGACTTCTGTTTGCTTGCATGTTCCCACAGTAGTCATTATTTTTCTCCTAGCCCCATTCTGTGGTCATTACACTGTGGGTCAGAGGACTGAGTGGCATAGGCCCAGAAAAAAATTCTCGAGGATGTTTGTTAGGGCAGCTCTAATTTGCCTTGTTGGCCCATGACTGGAAACCAAAGCCTATATTTTCTATGGTGACCATAAAAATACACCTGTTTCTTGGACTTTTGTTTCATATATATCAGGACTATAAAAAAACAAGCTGAAAACAAGTCAAGATATCAGGCTTCAAAGTAATGGTCAACAACTTTATCCACAAAATGTAAGGATCCCTTTCAGCTGATGGGGAATCCTTAAACTCACTCCTGCCCTGTCTAATGCAAAATGAGGCTTTCAGACATTTATCTTTTCATTCTACCTTCTGTGAAGTGTAAAAAGAACACAATAAACATAGCAAAAATTATTTTTATAGCATGTCCCATTTAACATAATTTGTTGTCATGAGAGTAGTTTTGCAGACTGAAGGTGTTTAACTCAGCCACATAAAAATGAATGTGATTACTTCCCTTACACAAGATCTGTATTTAGCTCAGCAGGATTGCATTGCTACATGGGCTACAGATAAAAACCATTTGATTCCACTGAGTCCAGGATTTCTCCCTTGAATGTTGATGCTTATCCACCTTGAAGCTCTGAACACTTATTTCTCACCACCTGGTGCTCCCAGAATAGACAGCACCATTGGCAATGCATAGGTGCACATGCACCCCCTGAGCATGGTGGTGCATCCCCTACAAAAAATGGTGATTGATGCTCTCCACCCCCACTCCCTTGCTGCTGACACCACCAGCAGTGTCTGTGGGTGGTGGCCAACCCCTGGTCAGCACTTGTCACTCCCACCCCTCCACCGCTGATAGCACCGCAGCTGTCTGAGGGAGCTCTCTGCTTACCGCCTCCATGGTCCCGCACCTGCTCAGGGCACACATAATTTATTTACAGAACCCAAATATGGAACTACTTGCAAAGTTTGATATATTTTCCTTGCTATCAAATTTTGCACCTAGATTCTACTATCAAAGGCCATTGTTGAAAACAGTCCTCACACTGCAGAGCCAACAAAGTTTAAAAAAAAAAAATCACACACTGAAATTTATGAATTTCCGACAGGAAAGACTTCATTTAACAGATTGGTCTCTATTCTCAGCTCTGCATTTTACTTGACAGCTTAACAGCTGTTGCCAAAAAAATTCCATAACTCTACATGTTTTTAAAAAAGAAGATGAAAATATTCTACTTTCCCCTCTGAGTCCAACAAAAATAGGCTAAGGTTAGTCAAAACCTAAGAGACTTTTTTTTCATATAGAAGGTAAACTTCAGCACTGAAAAAGAAGGCTTAGAGTCCCTAAATCAATGGCAGCCTATCTTTTGGGCAGGTGCCTCCCTGAGCATCATTCTGATCCCTTTCCCCTGCCCTGTCTGCTGCTGTAGTTCCTGTCCTCTGAATGACTGCATGACATACAGAGGCTGCCCGTGTCACTTGTGGCACATGTGCCACAGATTAGTCAACCCTCTTAAACCCCATCCAACTCCTCTTTCTAATATAGTTCTCTTTTTCTTCCACCACAAGATCACAACAGAACAAAAACTCTTCAGCATACTGGGTGCAGATACACATGAAATTAAAGTGAAGCAATAAACTCTGGACCAGTTTGAGTTCAAGTTTGCTGTTCCTGGGCACAGCATCTACCTGTCCACCCAGGACAATAGCAATATGAGCCGGGACAGAGCAGGCCCAGGCTGGCAGGGGGCACAGTCCTTGGCTTCAGGTGGCAGTATCGGGCAGCAGTGGGGCTGGTTGCGGCACAAGGGTGCTGAAAGTGGTGAGCTGTGTGGCTGGCCCTTGAGCCTACTGCCAGACCCAGGCTACTCCACCCCAGCTCAAACTATTGCAGTTCTGGTCACCATCCACACATGCTTTGTGGTGCAGTAAACAACTCCACCATAAGATAATACTGTCCCTGACTGTACTCTCTTACAGCAGAGTTAATTAAGTTACTTCTCCTAATACTGGTGCTGGTGTAGCCAGTGATCCTTTACTGCACGGCTAATTAGTCGACTCTGAAGTAAAATGCATGTGTAGATGCACTCACTGTGTATTACTAGTTCTGGAACTGTGTCCCACAGCTGCCTTCTGTTGAGTTAGGGATTTAAGAGTCTGTGGACTTTACCAATATTGTCCTCTTTATTGGTGCAAGTTTTAAAGACAGGGCAAGCCTAAACTATAGTTTATCCTGCACCACTCCCATCCTCCAATCTGGTACCCTACAGATTAGTGGCTAGAAGACTTGTCATGGAGACAGGAAATGTGGGTTTGAACCACCTCAAGGCAGGGGAGAAATTGAACCTGGATCTTTTACAACTTGGGACTCTATGTTAACCACAAAATATTTTTCTGTGGTCTTGCCTTAAAGGAAAAGAGGGCTCCTCCTTAGTTCTGACAGAAATAAAGTAGGTGCCTAACTCCAGGAGAGGAATAAGTAGGTGCGGGGTAGAGTGTACACACATAAACACAAGCACGCATGCACATACATACAGACACTGGGCATGTGTACATGAGACTCTTAATGCACAGTAGCCTAATAAGACTGCCCAGTAGTGCTTCAGGCAAAAACTCTGCTAATATGCTACTGCACAGTGTTATTAGGCTACTGCGCAGTAAGTGTCATAAAAAGCCCATGTGCTGGTCCTGCTGTTTAGTAACTGTAGTTACTGCACATTTAGTTAGTACTTCATTAAGGAAGTACTAAACTAAATGTGCAGGAACTACTGTGCATTAATGAATGTGTAGATGCACCCACAGAGCAGCAATGTTGTCCCCATTACTATACTGCCTGGGTGCATGTGTGTGAATGCCTAGGTAATGCTTAATGTGCTCCCTGCCCAACTCAGAAGCCAAAAGAAATGTTAAACCATAAGGTATATATGTATAAACTTTATTTGTTAAATAATAAAAGAACGTGAACGTGGGAGAAAAGTACTGCATCATATGTTTGTATCCCTGAATACAATGTACTATAGTTTTAAATGCTTGAATTCATATTCTCCATTGGCTTTAATTGAACTTGTCCTTGGACTGAATTTTTAATAATGAAAGAAAGAAAGTTTGCTGTCTGGACAGGCTTTCCAATTTAGCACACCCCACTTTAATTCCCGTAGGCAATTCCCTTCAGATTTAAGGACCTGATATTACCCTATATCTATTAATTTTTCCTTCCTATATGCTATAATACATGAATTTTGCATATGCCTTGTAATCATTCCTCAAGGGTGGTTATATTATAAAATAGTAACCCTCCTTAAACTAGCAATGAATAACATGCCAAAGATGATATTAGTACCTGGAATTTGTATGTACTTTTAAAGGTCCAAAAGAACCAGGCTACTAACTTTTCTTATGGTATTTAGACATTTTCTCTTGGAATCATCCCTACTAGAAAAGGTGCATGCAACAAAACAATTGATCTACCTGAAATAATTCATCCATTCTTCTGATTCTTTGGGCACACCCTCACTTCACTGTTAGCTTGATGTACACTTTGAGTGTTGCCCCAACCCAAATCCTGTCTGCTCTCAAAAATCTTTAGCTTGGGTTAAATGGTGCTATAAACTTGAGTTAGGTGGGTTGAAGTGTTAGTACTAGTGGGTGTACTACCTGTGTAATTAAAGCAAAGCAATATGCTCCTGCACAGTTCACTTTGGAGTCAACTGCTCGTGAATGCAGTGTCTACATGTGTGCCTGTGACTGCAGCACTTTGAGTTAGGTGCAGCATCCCTGGGCTGGCAGGGGCCTGGGGCATGAGCCCTGGGCTCCGGATGGCAGCATTGGGAAGTGGATGGTCTGGCTGGGTTATGAGGGTGCTTATGTGCCAATGTAGGTGGCAGGCAGCCCCCGTCACCATCCGCATATGCATTTCAGAGCATGTAAGTACTCTGCCTGACAGTACTATCTTACAGCAGAGTTAATTACTGCATCCTAATACCAACATGTGTGGATGGTGATGCTTTACTGCAGAACTAATTAGTCTGTTCCTCAGTAAAGCACACATATAGATGCACCCACTGATGTTTGAGCTATTAAGTAGGGACCCAGGTTCTCTTTGCTGCTACTAAAATCACTCTTTGCAACTTAAGTATCATTTTGCAGTGTAACTGCTCACATTTGAGCTAGATTACCTGGAAAGGACTTAAGTTGAGTGATGATAACTCAAATCTGCAATGCAGTAGTGTGCTAGATTGCTTGAACTGTGTCAAATGTGAATCAGTGAGCAACGTTCTGGGACACCTCATCTTTGCATATCTGTTAGATCTCAAATTCTTTGAACCCTTCATTATTCACTTCTCATGTTGTTCACAAGCTAAACCCTGTGTTTTGGTTCTCAAGTGTTATAAATTGTCCCCTTGAAGGTAGAAACGAACAAGTATTCCCTGATACACTTAAGAAGTGGCAGACCCCTCATTTTTTGTTTATTTCTAGAAATTGCTTTTGGAGAACAAGCTCAGGTAAATCTCTCCCATTTCTCCCATGTATTGCCCCACTGTTCACCTGTTGACTTTAGGTACCATGCCAGCGCAACTCAGCCAATTTAGAATGATCAGATATTAATTTAGCTACATTTGTCACTCATTTTGCACCAGTATAAGTAACTACACAGGGTGACAGGAAACATTGCCATATCCTTTAATTTTGAGTGCTAAATAATAATTTTATTATTAGAAAAAAGCTGATTTCTTTCTATTGAAATAAACACAGTAGAACCTGAGGATTCACTCTTTTTTTACTCAAGCTGATCAGTACTCTAATGCAAGAAAGGAATATCAAATAGATACCTCCATAGTGAAAACTTGCCTTAGTAATGCCAGTTATTTAAAGAGATATCTGTATACCCCAAAGTCTGTGGCACTTATATCTCCAGCCACTTCATTTGAAAAACAAACATATTGGTGTTTTGGGGAAAGGAGAAATGCTAAGTAACAGCTCAACACACAAAACATCACTGTATAGTCATTATTAACAAGACAACATTTTATTTTACTTATTTTTTTGAAAAAGTGGTGATGATGATGATAAATTAAAACACTTCACTTTTGCAGCAACTTTCATGCAATGACCTCCATGCTTTTTTACCCTCTTAGTACCTCTGTGAGTAAACTAACCCAGTACTATTGGGAAAGCTATATTTTTTCCTATGAATATTTGTTTGAATTTTACTGTAGACTCATCTATGCCTTCCTTTTTATTTCTTTTCCATGTACTGTTTTTATATATGTGGATATACATGGAAGGCACAACTGAAAAACCCAAGTTCACAGAAAGGGAATTTCCAATCAGATTTCCTGGATCATTTGTATAAGTGATTGTAATCATTAGGCTGCTCCAGTCACAGAACAAGAACACAGAATACAGAACCCAGAGCATATCAAGAGTGGGTCTGCGGCTCAGATTGTGTTCTCATTGATCTTTCTGATCAAGGGGAAGGTTCATAGGTTCACAGATGTAAGGCTGGAAGGGACCTGAGCAGATCATCAAGTCCGACCCCCTGCCCTGGGCAGGAATGAATACTGGTCTCATATGACCCCTGGTAAGTTTAGGCTCATATGACCCCAGCTAGCTGATTAGCAAGCCTCCTTTTAAAGACACCTAAGGTAGAAGCAGGCACCACTTCCCTTGGAAGCTGGTTCCAGATCCTGGCCATCCTGGCTGTGAAGTAGTGCCTTCTGATATCTACCCTGAACCTACTCTCGGTCAACTTATGGCCACTATTCCTTGTTACTCTGGGAGGTGCTTGGGGAAACAGGGTCTCACCCACTCCCCTCTGGTCCCCATTGATAAATTTATAGACAGCCACTAGATCCTCTCAGCCTTCTCTTGTGGAGGCTGAACAGGTTCAGGTCCCGTAGCCTCTCCTCGTAGGGTCTGCCCTCCTCTGGACCTCTCGATGCTGGCATCATTCCTCCTGAAGTGTGGTGCCCATAACTGGACGCAGTACTCCAACTGAAGCTTGACCAGGGTCGCATAGAGTAGGAGGATCAGGATCAGGTGCATCCTTCAGATCAATACCTGGCTGTGCAGGTGGTGTTGGCAGCAGGGATTTGGCTTCCTTGACCATGGGATATTCTTCCGAGAAGAAGGATTGCTGGGAAGAGATGGGATCCACCTGATGAAGAGAGGGAAGAGCATCTTCGCAGAAGGGCTCACTAACCTAGTGAGGAGGGCTTTAACCTAGGTTCGCCAGGGGATGGAGACCAAAGCCCTGAGGTAAGTGGGGAAGTGGAAGACCTGGAGGAAGAGCAAATAGGAGGGGGCAAAAGGGGAGGTGCTCTCATACTTCCTGAGAAATCAGGGCAATCAACTAGTTTCCTCAGATGCCTGTACACAAATGCATGGAGCCTGGGAAACAATCAGGAAGAACTGGAAGTTCTTGAATAGTCACAGAACTATGATGTGATTCATATGACTGGAGTATTGTCATGGATGGATACAAAATATTTAGGAAGGAGAAACAAGAGAGAAGCGAAGGAGAAGTTACACTTTACTTAAAAGAGCCATATGATAGCTCAGAGCTCTGGTATGAAGCTGGAGATAGGCCTGTTGCATCTCTGGGTTAGTGTCAGTGGGGAAAGCAACAAGGATGATGTCGTGGTGAGGGTCTGCTATAGACCACCAGCCCAGGAGGATGTGGTTCTTGAGGCTTTCTTCAAACAGCTAGTGGAGGTTTCTGGATTACAGGCCCTGGTTCTCATGGGGGACTTCATCACCCTGACATCTGCTGGGAGGGCAATACAGCAGTGCACAGGCAATCCAAGAAGTTTTTGGAGAGTGTTGGGGACAAATTCCTAGTGCAAGTGCTGCGGCGGCCAACTAGGGGCTGTGCTTGTTTTGACCTGCTGCTCACAAACAGGGAAGAATTGGTGGGGAATGTAGTAATGTATGGCACTTGGGCAGCAATGATCGCGAGATGATAGAGTTGAGAATCCTGAGGAAAGGAAGGATGGAGAGCAGCAGAGTAAAAACCCTGGACTTAGAAAAGCAGATTTCGACTCACTCTGGGAACCCCACAACAGGATCCCCTGGGAAGCCAGTCTGACAGAGAGAGGAGTCCGGGAGAGTTGGCTGTACTTAAAAGAAACCTTTTAAACAAAAGGGTAACAAAAAGGGTTTCTGCAAGTATGTTGGTAGCAAAAGGGAAAATGAGGGAAAATGTGGGTCCTTTACTGAATGGAGGAGGCAACCTTGTGACAGAGGATACAGAAAAGGCTGAAGTGCTCAATGCCTTTTTTGCCTCAGTCTTCACAGGCAACATCAGCACCCAGACCACTGTACTGGGCAGCACAGTTTGGGGAGGAGTGGAGCAACCCACAGTGCTGAAAGAACAGATTAGGGACTACTTAGAAAAGCTGGATGGATACAAGTCCATGGGGCCAGATGGGATGCACCTGAGGGTGCTGACAGAGTTGGCTGATGTGATTACAGAGCCATTGGCCATCACCTTTGAAAACTCATGGGGTTCAGGAGAGGCCCTGGATGATTGGAAAAAGGCAAACATACTGCCTATATTTAAGAAAGGGAAAACAGAGAACAGAGGAAACTACAGACCAGTCAGCCTCACCTCAGTCCCTGGAAAAATCATGGAGCAGATCCTCAAGTAATCCATCCTGAAGCACTTGGAGGAGAAGGTGATTAGGAACAGTCAGCATAGATTCACCAACTCCTGAGGTCCCTTCCAACCCTAACTTTGTATGATTCTATGTTGTAGACAAGTAACATAAGACAAGATTCTGATGCCTTTAATCATATGGGCAAAGAATAATAAGTTAACCAATAAACTTGAATAGGATTATGTGTAGAATAAGAAATTAAACAATGTGAGCAAAAAAGCCAGACTCTGCCCCACAGTAAGATGACTTTTCCTGTTTCTATTAAGATAATAATAGAATGTGAAATACAGTCCAAGAGTCCCGGTCCTCAGCTTTCTTTTCCTCCATTAACACATTTATCATTAAATAACACGTCTTTGATAAAAATGTACCCTTCTTGAACACTGTGGATTTCATGCTTTAGATATAACACAGTTAAAACTTCTGACAAAGAGTTTTGACTTAACCTTTTTGCCCATGCGTGAGAAAAGACAATTTTGAAATAAACACTTGTACAGTACAAAAATGCTCTGAGTCATGTGGGTCACAGGCACCTTGTGCCAAATGCAATCATGCAGAGCCAGGGAGATAGGACTTAAAAGGTTGTACATACACAGCGTTGTAACCTTTTGGTACAATGGTGAGGCTGTCAGTGAGCTGTAACCCAACACTTTCCCTCAAGTGTCTCTGTCTTGTCCTTTCTTCTTTGCTGACTCCCATCAGCTGAAATGCTAAGTGCTTGCCTGAAATATCACTGCAGTTATGTAAAGCTTTTTAGGAAACATCACTTCAGACAGATGTTTAACCTCAGGGCCCTAAAGGGATAGCTCTGCCAGTTGCCAGGCTTGTGGATTAATTTTACATTGACAATCATGCTAATGTAGTTTGACACAGAGGAGAGATTTTACAGCCAACAAGCCACATTAGATAAACAAGGTGGACGAGTGTAATCCACTGCAAAAGTCATTTGCACACACGATACATTGCAACATACATTTCTACATGCAGTACGGCTCAATTTTCTCTTGCTACTACCACAGTAAAAGACCATAAGAACTGGTGAAAGTCACTTGCTTGTTCATCTGTTATGTGCTTTAAAAAAATATCCTTTCCTGCTGTCAAGAGTTACTACAAATGTAGAAAGAATAATGGGAAGTTGATATAATTGAATCCTTGGCTTGTGGTATAAGTCGGAGTGCCAGGTATATGCCTCTGAGACTTCTCTTAGATGAGTGCTCTCAGTTCTGGGCATCTCCTCACTCAGAATATGTCGGCAAACTGGAAGGAGTTCAAAGAAGAGCAACAAACATTAGAGACTGGAAAGGAATGATTCATGAAGATAGCTTAAATAAGCTAAATATTCATAACTTGGCTAAGCAATGACTAATGGGTGATGAGGATTTGATAACGATCTAATGAGTCAAAGTACTAAAAAGAAAAAGGCTTAGTGCAAGAGAATGGAGTTAAAAGAAACTGGATTCAAATAACAAAAAGGAATATTTAGGCAAAATATCATTTTTTAATAATGAATAGGGAATAGTTCCCTCAAATAAGCAGTGAAAGTGCCATCATTTGGAACTTTTAGAAGGAGACTTGACAAAGATGTATGATAGCAATCTATCACAAACTGGTTAAGGGAAAGATGTGATAGCACAATATGTCTGACTTTTGATTCTAATAAACCTTGTGAATGAGATTTCCTTAGAAATGAAGGGTGACTGGAAATTTTAGGGGAAAAGAAAGTGTTCGTCCCTTGTGAACACTGATTTAAGTGATTTGAGTTAACACTCACTTCTTAAAATGGATTTGAACGTGCAAGAAGTCTTATCTGACTGCTAAAATGCTAAATAGCTCTAAAGAGAATAAGGGAATTAAAAATGTTGTGACCCCATAGAAAAGAATATATGAACATTCTTAATCTGAATATTGTGAGTATTATGAATAAATTTGGATGCCAGACCTATGAACATAAATACAAATGTCAACAGATTGCAATGAACCACACTATAGTTGTGTCCTGCTTTTACACAGTCATAAAGAAGCAAATGAATGTGTAAAGCTCTGCATCCTCATACTGACCATACTGTTGGCCATATATAAATAAAAATATTATGAATAAATTATAGAAGAAACTACTAGATTGTAGACTACATTCTGACTCTGAGCAATATCTTCCTTCTTTCCTTCTTCCTATTTTGCCATCCCTACTCAATCAGAAGTGTACCATATTCAAGAAACAGCTTCATTAATCTGAAAAAAAGCAGGACGGGTCTGAACAGCTGCACTGGAATTCATTTATCTAGCAGTTCTGTTGCAGTTTCCAGCAAAGACAAACATCATCATAGTGCATGAACCCAGGGCATGGCAAATAACTGCAGCACCTGACTTCCATCAACAATGAGTTGCATAAGTATTCTTGCAGGAAAAACATCTCCATGAAAAAAGATTTTAAAAATAGACCCAAAATAGCACCCCAGCTGTCATTCCAGACAAAGTCACTGCACACTTGACACTTCTACAAGTTCTTTTTATCTTTTACTTAGGGTAGGCGTACTGTATCTACCCAAATCCAAGATGACTGCAAATTAAAGACAAGTCCACAGATGCTATACATGGAAAATAATAAAAGTGTTATAATCTTCCATGTACAGAAGAATCTTATTAGTGGAAGGTCATCTTAAATTTGTCCTCCCCACTGCTGTAGCAGGAAAAGCAGTGGCACAAGGGTGAAGGTCAGATCCCATCCCTTGATCCTTTACCCTTTGCCCTTCTTGCCTGCCCCACTTGTTCACTGCTCTTCCATGCTTGTGCTTCTGTTTGCCCCCCACTATGTACCCACCTGCCTCCTGTCCCTCTGTATCTGTACCTGCTCCTACTGCATATGCCCCCTTTTCCATGGCCCCCATGCCTGTATCTGCAAGTGCCACCTGTCCCCCATGCTGCCTATCTTCTGCCGTAGCTCTGTTCCAGCTCCAGTGCAGTCAGCAGCAGCAGTGGCCCCAACCTGGCCTACCTCCAGCCCAGCCAGGGGGTAATGGCAGTACCTCCAGGCCAGGTTGGTCAGGGCTCAAGAGGTTAAAGCTACAGTAGAAGAGAAGTGAGGGAGGGGGCAGCTGAGGCTGGTGTAGGCTGTGCTGTGTTCACCTCTGAGCCATACACGTAGGTCTCCCCTTTCACCTCATTCCTTCCCAAACCAGCCACCCCAGCCTTAGGCATGTGGTAGCTCAGCTCTGGCTTCAGCCTTGAGCCTGGGGTGAAGCCAAAGCTAAACTGTCACTTGCCCCCAGGCCAGTACTCAAATCCAAGATAAGGCTTTTTTCCCCCATGCTCACTGGAGAAAAAATACCTCATCTTGAATTCAAGTAAACACAGTACTTATGCAATGCAATGGTAGCATATCTTGGGTAGAAGGCCACACTAGTCCAACTATATTTGATATTTCTAAATGCCATTGCATTGTATTTTGAAGACAAACTCCTTTGATTGGCACAGAGTACCTTTGGTATAGAAGATCATTGGAATATACACTGTCTTTATGTTGTTTTACAGCATCTAGACTACCAAGGCCTTACTTCATGGTATAAGTATAATCATCATCATTGTTATCATCATCTTTTCATCTGCCTAATTCATTCTGGTTTATTTGTCCAGCTCTTTAATCTGCCTAATCTTAGTAATAACAAAGTAATTATTGTTAATATCATAATATCATCAACAGCAATACTAAAAATGAAACATAATTGTTTGTTATTGTTGCTGTGAAAAATAAGTCCTGCTTTGTGTATATGAGCTGGAAGATTACTAGAAGATGATTTAGCATAATAAGCTGTGCAGCTTTGCCTATGTAAAAGCCTGGACAAATAAATCAGAATGAAACTGATAGATGGATGGATAGACTTCCCCTTCTTACAACATTCCACAAACACAACACAGAATTCCTAAATGCATTTATTATTTAAAACTGATTAAACATTGCATCAATGATCAGTTTTTGTTGTATTAACCACCCTGTGCAGAGATGTTGTATTCATATTATGCTACTGTATATCAAAAAGGATATTTTTTTCTATTCCTGGAATGGCCTGTTGATATAACTAAGCATCAGAAATATGCATTTCAAATGGCTTATAAAAATTTAAAATTGAATATAGAAAAATATCTTCACGCTTGTTGGTTATTTATATAACTCTTCTTGATTAATTATATATTTCTCAATATGCCTTCAGGGAATATTCAAGAAATTTGAGCTCAAGACAAGTACTGTTGATGGTAAAGCAGAGTGAGCATAAAATGCTAGTACAAAAGAATTTTCAACTGAGTTTTTATATCAACCAGGAAATCACAAAAAAACCAAAACTTTTTCTGCAAGCTTTTAGGCTCAAGCATCCTTCATCAGGTTTGAGCCTGAAAGCTTGCAGAAAAAGAGAGGGATTTTTTTTGCAATTTCCTAGTTGGTCTAATAAAAGGTGTCATTTTTGAACCAAGAGTTCTACATTTTTGCATTTCTTTTTGTCCCAGACAAACACACCAACACACCAAATACATCCCCCCACAAATACACTTTGCCACTTTGCATTTTAGTTACTTCTTCTGGATGAAAGGAACAATAAAAAAGGTTTCCCAAAATGCAGGTGTGGGACCTTAGGTTTTATTTTTGTAAGGAGCAGTGGAGTGAACTCAGAGCTACGCTAGAGAATTTTCTGTCCCTTTAAAATAAAGGCGGAGTTTGTTGTAAACTGATGGATTTCTGCCTTCTTCTACTGGGGTGCTGGAAATGAACCGATGAGAAGGAAGTAATAAAAGTGGAGTGTTTATTGAAGAAACTTGGTTCTTCTTTTACGTTGCTGCTCTTAGGAGCAAGCATTTGACCAAAGCTTAGAAACCAAACACTGGAATTGAGAGGTTCACTTCCCAGGTTCCTTTTTCTTAGTCCTCTTTGGTTTTCGTCTCACTGGCAATGATTTCACAAGCCCATGCCAGGAGATCTTTAAAACCACCATCACTCTTAACAAAAATCCAGTGTTGGCAAGTTCAGACAGTGGGCAAACATGTCAACAAATACTGAAAGAGTGTTGCTGCAAGGCAGCAAAAGCTCACAAGAGCCATGTTTGCTCTCCGTCCAACTTGCCAATACAGGGTTTCATCAAGAGTGAAGACAGTTTTAAACACCTTCTTGCTGGTGTTATTCAAATCAGATATCAATTGGTCAGATTCCTTGGTTCCCAGCCAAGGCAATCCCAAATTTTGAGATTAGAAAATGTCTTTTGATCTCTTGTTTATTGAAGAAAAAAATTTTCAACCTGTTCTGATCCTGAGCTCCTCCCTGTTGAGGGAAAGCCTCCTGTTGTTTTCAGGGGACTTTTGATCAAGCCACAAGAGATGATTTATGTATCATCCAAAAACAGTGGCTAAAAGTAATGAACTGTGTGGCTCTTATTAAGACACAGAGGCCACACAAGATGCTACTGCACAGTAGCCCAAGAACACTGCACAGTAGTGGTGCATGGCAGCAACTGTGACATGATGCTACTGAGCAGTAGTCTTGGGCTACTGCATGGTCAGCATCACAAAAAAGCTGTTCGCCAATGTGACTGTGCAGTAAATCCAGTTACTGCACATCATTTACTATTTGTTTATATGAGTAATAAATGACTGCACAGTAATGACTACACAGTCAGTGTCTCTTGTAGATGCAGCCACTGAGATTGTAATTAATTAAGTCAATTTTATTTCAACATACATCCCTGATGCAATTGAAATCAGAAGCTTCAGTTCTTTGTCAGCAGCTCATTTTTTTGAATCTATAGTTCCTGGGCCTGCTCCCTCAAAATGGAGAAGAGCTTTGGTTTCTGAAGCCATGAGCCAAAGAGTCATCAAACAGACAGCTTGTAAAAATGATTCTGGGGAGCATCCAACATGGTTATGTTCTCCTCCAGGGTCATATTAATGCTTTAGTGGGCCCTAGGCAAACAAATTTGTGGACCCTGGGCTGGTCAAGACCTCGCTCCCCACCCTGGTGCTGTTGCTTGAAGAGGGTGGGGGTAGGAGCTGCTGCAGTGAGGCTGGCAGAGGGGAGGGGAAGGGAGGCAGATGGGGCCATGGAGGGAAGAACCAGGGCCCCCCACAGCTCAGGGCCCTAGGCATGTGCTTAGTTTGCCTATGTGGTAAACTGGCCCTGGCCTCCTTTACATGTCATATTTAAGGCATGATTAATTAGGTAATCCTGCATTAAATTGTGACCCAGCTGCACGTTCAACTAATCAATGGTACAATTAAGCAAACAATAAGTTACGTTCTTCACAAAAAATATTTAATACCGTTGTAGCTTGTCTGAATCACCATTAATTCAACGTGTGGTCAAGTGTTCCCCTGTGAGCCCAATCAACTGAGGGGTACACCAGTCACTGTCAGCCCCACAGCTGACAAGGTTTGCAGTAGGAGCAGCATTGTTAGCTGTGGGGCTTGCAGCAGGAGTCACACTGCCCCCCTGTAAGCCTCTGCAGCAGGTGCAGTAGGAAGAACACTGACATTGCTGTGAGCCCCACAGCAATATGGTCTTTAGGGTTTTAGGGTCTTTAGGGTTTCAGTGAGGGCAGTGTGGGGGGATGCTGTCTCCACTGTGAGCCCTGCCATACCCCATCGATTGCAGGGCTCACAGCCAGAGGACCCAGTACACGGGGCATCTGGTATTGTGATCCCAGGCTCCTGCTGCACCAGCAATCAGGTGTGATAGGATCTACTGCACGATCCCACCTCCTTCCATGCATGTGTGGCATGACAGGAGGTGGAATTGTGTGGATCACACATTAGATCCTCATTGTACCTTTACCTGCATGAATGTAGGGGACCTATGACTGTTTATGGTGTACTCTTTTTGTTTTTGTTTTTTTGCTATGTAACAGGATACTAAGGGTGTGATTAAGAGCTTTATTGGAATATGAGTTTTCTCCTTGCAGATTCAGTGACATTATTCCTTGTCATCATCCTTGTGCAATACCATCTTTGGATATTAAAGCAAGCAGAACTCCACTGAAACAAGGAATCCACCCATAGGAGTTACTGGTAAGTGCATATATACAGATGTGACATGACATGATGCAACATGACATAATATGATATTATCTCAAATGAAAAAAACAATAAATTACTGGTATTAGATCCTTTCAAGGACCAGAGGCTGAAATTAGGTATGCCAGAGAAAATCAAAACCTAAAGCTTATTCCTTTCTAAGGAAGTGTCCTCTTCATTGGACTACTGATTCAAGCCCCACTCCATCTCTTCTGAAGACTAAATAACCCATATTCTTTCAGCCTGCCCTCGTAAGTCATCCTTCTCAGGCCTCTAATTATGTGTTGCTCTTCACTGGACTCTTTTCAAACTGACCATACCTTTCTTAAAGTGCGGTGTCCAAAACTGGGCATGGTACTCTAGGTGAGGGCTCGCCACTGCTGAATAGAGTGAAAGAGTCACTTCCCTTGATTTGCAAGAGACACTCATGTTAATACAACCCAGTGTGGCGGTGGCCTTTTTTGGGGAAACAAAAGCTTACTGTTGGCTAATATTCAGCTTATGGTCCATGAAAATACCAGGTCCTTTTCTGTGACACTGCAACCTAGCCAATCATTCCCCAGTCTGCCTTTGTTAAGGTAATTATTTTGTTTCAAGTGTAGAACTTTTCACTTGTTTATGTTTAATTTTGTCTGATTGTCTGATTTTACAGTATATTACAGTCATTCTGAATCCTGCCCTCCATAGTGTTTGCAGCTCCACCTAACTTGGTGTTATCCACAAACTTGCTAAGTGTTCACTACATCCCATCATCCAAATCATGAATAAATATGATAAACAATACTGGACCCAGGACAGACCCTTTGGAATCCCCACTAGATGCCTCCTCCAAGTTAGACATTGATCCACTGATGACTACCCATTGATCTTGAAGTTTTGATGATTTATGATATTTGCTGCAGTTATCACTTATAACTCAGTGAGGGGAACACTCCTCTGGAAGGGAACTCTGGGTTCAAGTAATTTTGTTTTTGAATTTTTTCTAATAGCATTAATACAAATCGCATAAACAGTCTCAGGGATCAGAACCTAGTGCTTATTCCTTTCTAAGGGAGTGTCCTCTTCATTGGACTACAGATTCAAGCCCCCTTCCTACTTGCTTTCCTTCTGGTTCCATGACTGCTGTACTACTGGCTACATACTGGGCCAGATTCAGCAGCAGAGGTGGAGGTTGCTTTTAACCTACCAACTTCATACACTGAAGGTAAGGACACTTCCTAGGAAGGAGAGGATAGACGTTTACATCTTTTCTGGATGAGTGAGGCCTAGAACCAAGGTCTCCCACTTCTTGGGCAACTATCCTAATCACTGTCTAGTGAAGGTGTGGGCAATCCTTTGGGCCTACAGGCCACATAGGGAGTTTTGGTGAGCTGTCACAGACTGGGTCAGTACCCCCCTCCTTCCACACAACAGCTCGTCAGAACTCTCAATGTGGGATGGAGCTGCAAACAGGCAGGCAGGGAGCTGGTGGGGGCATGGATGAATGGCAGCTTCAGCAGGGGCAGCTCAGCTGGGCCCCTACCACCGCCAGCATCACCTCCGGGCTGGCCTTCTACCTCAAAGAGGGGGTAGACACGCTGCCCAGCTTTGGTGGTGGCAGCCTAGGCATGGAGGCAGTGGTGACTGGGAAGAAGCTGCTGCTGGGAAAATGCGGGACCTGGCAACAGAAATGACTGCCTCCCTCTCACCACTGCTGGAGCCCTTCTCACTGTGACTGCCCAGAGCCTATGCCAGGCTGTCCTGTGGCACTTTCTAACTGCTGCCACAGCCACCAGCACCACCTCTGGGCCACCCAAGCTGTTTCTCTCTCCCCTTTCCACCCAAACCATCCCTGCACACCCTAATCTACAATGTCCTGGCCCCATTTGCACCTTACATCAGCTCCTGCTGCACATGCCAGAAGCAGCAGCAGCTGGGTTCCAGCATCAACTGTGGACCCTGCCAGTAAGTTTTGGGTGGGGATTGGGGCATCTGTCCAGGTCCGCAGATGCTGCTGCTGCATCGGCTGAATTTCTGAATGGTCACCCTGAATCCTCATGGGACCTTGCCAACAGTATCCACAGATAATACCAACACCCACCCTGGCACCGATTCCAGCATACGTGGCAGAAGCTGATATAAAGTGAGGACAGGGCTGGGACATGCCTGCCCATCTGGCACAATGCAGTAGGCATGTGCTGGAAACTGCAGATGGGGCCGAGATGTGCCTGCCTGCTCAGGAGTAGTCAAAGGCACCATCTCCTCACAGGATGGATTTCATGACTTTGCAGCCACTTGCCCACAGGCTGGATACAATCAGTTGGCAGGCTGGATTCAGCCCATAGGTCATATTTTTCCCAGCTTGTGTCTATTGTTTTTTGGTTAAAGATCTGCTCCTGAATTAGGTATCCTCTGGTGTACCTAATCAGACCCTAGAGATGATTTAGGTGCAGGAATGACTCAGATGTCCCTGTGTAGGATTCATACACTAAAATACACATCTAATTTAAAATGGCAGGCATACTGAGCATGCTTTATAGCTCTGCTTTCAAATGCCAAACCGATCTGTGCTGAAAAGCCCAGAACTTCACAGGCTTTTGCTGACTTACACCTTAAAGAAAATACACATAAATTATGATTAAAAAACAACTAGTACACACAAATCCATTTGTGATCCAAGCATTAGTGTCTGACTTTAGGCACTGACATTTGAAAATTGTGATTATGGTCCATGCATGTGGCTGATAACACATACCCTTTATTAAAATGTCCATTCCCAAAATACATGTCTTGCTTGTTAATGCTAGTGGAAGCAGTTACGATGAAACATTTAGCTCCATAAACATTTAAGTAGTGACAATGTTTTTTTATTATTCTTGTTCTTGGGGATTTACATGGAATATCATTTCCTGATTTTAATGAATTCTGAAAACTTGCTACTGCAAAATATCAACTGTTACATAGCAATGAAGTAATCATTTAGGGTTGTTTTTTATGAGTGAGAGTCGTTTTTATAAAGTGATCATTCACTTAATGGGAATTGTTCCAGATCTATATTGGCAGTTGTTTCAGTTTTTGCCTTTTTACAAAACTGACATGAGCCAAAATTGACTAGTTTCTAAGGATGCAAAAGAAAGAGGTTCCCCACCCCTCCACATATTTAGCTATGGAGCAACACTGCCACCAACAATGAAAACTTTATAGGTCTGTCCATTTCAAACCACCAGTAATTACTGCAGCACAAAATAGCCACTTATTACTACTCAGGAGACAAGGTACCATTTCTCCATACATGACTTTGTTATTGGAGACTGTTTTATAAATGCATAGTTTTCCTAATTCCTGTATAATGATCTTTCCTGCCTTAGTTATTGTTGTTTTAATTGGCTAAAGTAAACCCTCTTGTTCATGTGCTTTCATATGAAAACAGGGCATTCAAGGACTTGATATTCCTGAGGCTTTCCCTGCACCCTCCTCCTTCTCCTGTTCCCCCTTCTGTTCTTTTTTCTTTGCACTGCAGTCTCAGAGTAGGGTAATAAGTTTGTACTTTCTTTTAAATGTGAAGCATTGTAGCAAAAAGCTCCTTTGGCAGCTACCAAAACATGTCATGTTGACTGTAACCTTTTCAAAAGGAAATGCTCCAAGGAGATTTGAGTGTATAAACAGTGCATTTTGTCTTGAAAATGGGGACATCGTTGAAGGAAAAATAACACGAAGGAATACATTTCTCCAATTCCAGTTTGCTGTTTTCAAATACTTCCTTGAAACACAGAAATTGCTCACAAAATATATCCAATGTTTTAGCAAGATGGGGGTGATGTTGTAGCTGTGATGGTCCAAGAAAAATGTTCTTTTGGACCAGATATGATTGGTCTAATAAAAGATCACTGACAAAGATCCTTGCTTCCAGTAGTGTAACAAAGCGTGTTGATTGGGACAAAAGCCCCAGGTATTGGCTTTTTGGCGTGAAATACTAAATAGTCACCACCAGCACCATGGCAGCTAGCACATGCCTCTGCTTGCCTCTTAAATGTTTTAGCAGTATCATCACTGTTAAACAAAATATGATATGAAGTGGGTGTGTCTATACATGCCCCTGACTGCACAGTTGATACCACACAGTCATTTAGTATTTGGTTTAGCAAGTACTAAATGACTGTGTAGTACCCACCAGTACTGCACAATCCCAGCGGTGCATGGGTTGTTTTCAACCCAGTAGTGGAAGTATCACAGTTGGTGCCTGCCAACGCTGCACGTAGTATCTTGTGTAGACGCACCCAGTTGTTATTTAAAAGTAATCAACTTCCTAGATTTAACAGAACAAAACCTCTGGTACGATGATTACTTTTTAAATATAAGGCTATATTGTGGAATTTTAGAGGCAGTTGGAAGGTGAGGGTGAGGATTAGATAAAATCAAAGAAGTCTAAATTTTCCAAAGAAATGCATGACTTTTTTATCCAAAGTTGGCAAGCTTTCCATAAAAGCCTACAGAGTTCTTGATGTTTGTTATGTTTGTTATGTTTTCATTTCATTTATCTGCTTTCAAGTTTTCAGTTGACATCATCTGTGGGAATCAGACACTTTAGGAAATAAAACAGTATAAAACAAAACACATATCTTAGTCAAAAAAAGTCCTTTGAAAAACAGTTTTGAAATAAAGTTTTAAACATTAAAGTCTAAATTTTAATCATGTCTGTGATTATAGCTAATAGAAATGGCTGTCCAAAAGCACAAATCTGCATAGTGCATTGTGGAGAAAGAAGCAGAGAACATTTTGCCCCAAAGAACTTACAATAAAAAACTCTAATTACTCAAAGATTTATCAGTCATTAATGTTGCACTTGGCAATCATTTCTAGTTGAGGAGTCTGATTGAAGTCTGCTTCATTCATTGTCTGAGTCTGAATTGATCAAGATTGTCTGACATGAGCCTGTGAGTTCCAACTAGCTTTTGCAATCACTTCTTAAATGTGGAGTTTTCCACGACTTCCTTTTCCACCCAAATATAACAATAGCAACAATTATCAATATTTACAAAGCATAAAAGTCAATGACACCTAAATTATCTACTAATGAAGTTCAGTTAGTGTTTAGTGCCTGCATTGTCATATGGACCTACACGTCTTCCTTAAGATATCAACACACTGTTGTAAGGCACTGTTAACTCCATTAACATTGGCTATGCCATTTGTGTAGTTCAGCCATCTTAACCTGCTTGTGTTATTGCCATCCCATTATTTGAAACCAAGCTGTCAACAAAAGGCATGCCCCCCAGCTTCTAGGACTTGAAGAAGGTGTCATCTATTTGTCTTTAGCATGTGTCTGGGGCCTAACTCTGGAGACACCACTGTTGTTTGTGATCATTGTTTCACATTATAAATATATGTTCTATCATTTCATGGAGAGTGTCACCCACAATCTCAAATCATACTGAAGGTTTTACTTTGCCTTGTCTGTTTTTTTATGCGCATATGAAAGTCCCCTGTGGCTTTGATATCAGTTTCTATCATTTCAGACATTCTTGTTTTTGTTTTTCTGTTGAACAGAATGTCAGCAGGTAACAATCTGCACTTCATGGGTGGCATTCTGTAATTTAATAGTTCTATATGCAGATCTGAAACTATCTTTTTTAGTGAAGGCTTTGTTATTTTGACACCATTTTTTTTTCCAAAATGCTGGATTAGGAATAATAGGTATAACAGTTACATGCCTAAAGTTTTATGTCACTGCAAACTGTTTAAACTCATGTCCACAAAGCTGTGGTCCTCTGTCAGGGTTTACAGTCAAGTATACCAGTCTAATAAAAATGGAGTTGATATGCAACTCCCTATCAACTCCGTACAGCAACCATTTATCTGTAATATCTTCTAGTAGCACAATGTCACGGAAATGGGTATAGTAGTACAGGATCAGTAAATAGTTTTTCGTTTAGCAATCAGTGTAAGTAAAACTATGCCTTCTTTGGCTCAGCGTGGCAATTTTTCTATGCCACCAAACAAGAGCCGTTTTCATTTGATTTGGTCTGTATCATAGAATCATAGAATCAATGAGTCGGAAGGGACCTAGACAGATCATCTAGTCCGACCCCCTGCCATGGGCAGGAAGGAGCACTGGGGGTGGGAGGGGTCATAAGACCCCAGCCAGGTGCCCAGCCAGTCTCCTCTTGAAGATTTCCAGGTAAGGTGAGAGCACCACCTCTCTAGGAAGCCTATTCCAGGCTCTGGCCACCCTTACAGTGAAGTAGTTCTTCCTAATATTCAACCTAAACCTATCCTCCCTCAGCTTGTGGCCATTGTTCCTGGTGACTCCAAGGGGGGCCCTGGTGAACAGACTTTCCCTGAGTCCCTGCTGGTGGCTCCTGATAAGGTTGTAGGCAGCCACAAGATCCCCCCTCAGTCTCCTCTTGCGGACACTGGAGAGATTCAGGTCCCTCAGCCTCTTCTCATAGGACTGGCCACGGAGGCCCCCAACCATACGAGTGGCCTCCTCTGGACCCTCTCCAAGTTCTTCACATCCCTCTGTAGTTTTTGCATGTGCAGCAAACTGTAACAGATTCCATAATATCACTCTTTATTTTAACCAAGTAAAAAATGTATTGGGCCATTTTCATAGACTTTATTCAATCCCTCAGTAGCTTACATTAATTGCATTTCCTAATCTAAAGAATCACAAAAAATCCCATCCTTTAATGAGGTCTCTTCCTTATATTGATAATAGTAAGTGGGAACTTAAACTTGGCCTTCTGTATCACCTCAGTAGCAGATCTGGCAATCAGAGTTCACATATACAAAAACAGGTGGATGTGGGGCAGGAATTGGGAGGGGCTGAGGCGGTTGGTTGGTTTTGATTTTAGGGTTTTGTACAAATGGTCAAAAAGCTGGAGGCTGAATTGACTCAATCTTCACAGGTGAATCTAATCTGCATAGACTGAACCGATAAGCAAGTAAACAGACACTAACTTTTGATCCTGAAAATGCAGCCACATTCCTCCAGAGGCCCAGGCCAGAAGCTTGGAGACGCTAGAGCATGCCTGCCTGCTTAGCTGAACCAAAAAGCTTGGGCAAGCTATCCCACCCACCCTGCAAAGGGGGATTTTTAAGGGAGGTGCAAAGAATTCTTGGATGCTAGGGACTGTGAGTTAACTTGAATTGGTAGGGGATCTGAGACAGAAGTTCAATAAACTGATTTAAACTAAAGCAGTTAAGTCTGATAATTGGGTGCTTGTACACATGATGGGATTTTAATCTTTAGGTTTGCACTCTATGCCACCCTAAATTGAAATGGTGAGTTTTTAATTGAAATGGTGGGTTTTACTTTTCCATCACTGTTTATATATTATTTTCCTGGTCTCTGCAGGTGTCTGCTGAAGGCAGAAGCGGTGAAGGGCCCCATCCTTTGTTTTTTGGTGGAGTCTGCCCACCTCTCCCATGGCCAGGGGGCCATTAATCTGTGCTGTTCATCTGTCACATCACTCCCCAGCCATGGGAGAGGTGGGCAAGCTGGCAGGATACCTGGAGCCTCCTGGAAACAGACTAGCTTGCCCATGGGGCAATGCAGGGAGGTGGCAGGAAGGTGGCTCAGTGTGTTGGTGGCCAGAGAAGGTGGTGGGGATGGTGCATGTGATGCTGGAAGCCCAGGTGGGCTCTGGGAAGCTAGCAGCCTACTTAAGCAGCCCCGCATAAATCATCCCCCCACCTTCTCTAGCTGCCAGTGCACCCAAGCACCCTCTTTTCACCTCCCTGAAGTGCCCCAGGAGCAAGCCATCCCATTCCAGGGTGACTCCATGTGACTCCATATATGCTAAATGATCAAATCTCATAGGTTTATATTCAGATCATAAAGAAGAAAAAAATAATCTATTTGAGGATTGGGTTTGCAAAGCCCCTTGTGCTAATAAAGACAAATATATTTACAGTGAGGAACAACATGAATATAGAGACAGTCCATTTTTTTTAGTGCCAAGGATGCATAAATTAGTGACTTCTTGTTGTGACCATTCTGTTATAAAACAGTTTCATAGTTTCTAGGGTCGGAAGGGACCTGAGCAGATCATCTAGTCCGACCCCCTGCCATGGCAGGAAAGAATACTGGGGTC
>NW_017728947.1:83886789-83890732 GCF_001723895.1 Crocodylus porosus | reverse complement strand
ATAGCCCTTGACATTCACCACCCAATCATGCGTTGCGTCCCACCACATTTCCGTAATCCCCACTATGTCCGGGCTGGTGTCAGCCAGCAGGAGGGTGAGTTCCTCCTGCTTGTTACTCATACTACGAGCATTTGTGTAGAGGCATTTGAATGTCTGATTTTTTTAGAAGCAAACACGGACAGTTTAGTATTACATTTACTGTACTGATAACTCAAGAGAGGGGACTCTAATTTCTTCAGTATCTCAAATTTCTTATTAAAATGTGTATCCCATGTCCCCATTGGACATCTTGGCCCAGTTGTGATCTCAGGCTGCATCACCTCACTAGCTAGGTACCCTGACTTGGGCAGCTAGATTACATAAACTATTCCTTACATAGTTTCCCATTTCAAGGAATCTTTGCATGCCTTTTTGTCTTGTATTGGTTATGGTCTAAGTTTATGATCTTCCTGTACATCCTGACCTCTTAACTTTTCCCTCAAATATATTATTTTTGTTTGGTTACCTTTAGTTCAGTGGTCCTGTATCAAAGATTGTTCAGATCATTTGGTCATGCTCTTATGTTTTTCCCTAGTTCAAAACACCATTATATAGACATCATAACTGCCACAATGAAGAGATTGCTGTTTTGACTGGTAAAATACCTAATCTACTGAATAAAGCACAAATGACAGCCTGAGGAAACAGAGACTTCCAAAAAGGGTGTTGAAAAAGCATAAATACATTCTGTTTTTCTAAGAATACCTGCCAAAACATTTCTGATGCATCAAACATCTTTCACAGAATTTCTCAACTCATAGAGGACTTCCCCATGTGTAGAGACTTATATTTACAGGGGGCACAAAAAGCAGTGGCACACATTTGTGACACTGCTTTGTGCTCCAGGGCACACCTCTGTACATGTGCTCCAGTGCTCACCAAATTGTCCTAATTGGTTAGGGAAGGCTGGGGATAGCACCTATGCCCGCCCTGACAGTATTATCTGGGGTACTGGGGGGCTCCTGGTGTAGCAATGGTACTGATCCAGTCATACAGTCTGGCCAGCAGCCAGAGCTTGTCTTTGGATGGCCAGGCTCTGTTTCTGTGCCACTTTTTGCAGTGTTTTAAAATATATATATATAGGGATGTCCTAGGATTGAATTTTGTCACTGCATGGCAACCTCCTCCCACCCAATACTGCAAAGTAGGAGCACAGGGAAAATCTGCATGTGTAGTGTATGGCACTGCAGACAGGTCTGTGGCACCCCATACCACACATCCACATTCATCTGGATTCAACTTCAGGTAGTAGAAAATCTTCTTTTTACATATATTAGTTCTCTTGGATTATTCAGCAAATGAAGGGGCCATCCATGCTTCCCCCTAGATGTCAAGTATTTTGTTCTTCTCCTTCCTCTGGTTCCCAAAGCCTCCAGTTCCTCCTTTTTAGCCTTTACCTTAGAGTTAAGGGTACTTTCAGAAATGTACCCTTCAGATGTACTTTCAGGCATGGTTGGGCTCATTCCGCTCTATTCTGTGCTTGGTTGAAAGCTTCCATATTCCTGTAGAAGATATTTTAATTCTTTTCTCAAATGTTTTGGTCCCCTGAGGGAATGCACCTTTTTGGAGTAACCAGTCTTGACACATTTTCATACCAAAGTAGGCTCTTTATTTTTCTCCTGGTATCTTTTTCATTTTCTTTCTAACTTTTACATTAATTCACATCCTCCCATAGGGGGAATAGACTCACTGCTGTAAGCTCTGAATTTTATGTTTTAAATTTCTGCTCCCTTTTAATATCACTTGAGTCTACAGATATTGGGCTGGAGTCAGCATTGCTGGGTGTGTTTGGGCCATCTGAAGCACTAGTGCAGGAGGACCTCTATACCAGGTGTAGAGCTTTCTCTGCTGTCTCCCAATAGCCTCTGAGGAGGAGAAAGACAAAACATTTCTGCTTAGTTCCTCATTGGATGCATCACTAGCATAAAGATAAATACAAGCAATACAAATATTTAGCAGAAAGACCAAGGATAAAAATAGCTGAAACATCTTTAAAACCCTGGAAGATAAGAGGAGTACGTTAAAAAATGGTTCAGTGCTACTATTTCAAGACTGCATGCTGATTTGGCACTGTCTGAACTTAGCCCATTTCCAAGGCTAAGGTGGTAATAACTACAACTGTCTGTCACTGCTGAGAATCCAAGTACCAAGACAAATGAAGAGTATTGTCTCACCTCCAGAAATGGTCTCTTGGCAGCCACGATTCAGGTGTATCTTACATGGATATGCTTGCCCTGAGACTCCTCATTTCATACTTTTTATAAAGTTAAAGAGGAGACTTCAATGTCCCATGCTGTCAGGCCCACACCTGTCAAGATTCCTTAATTCACACATATGCTAAGAGCACTGTTCACAAGATCACAAACTATTGCACATTCCAGGAAAAAAATTGTAAAGGCAGCACACACATTTCTGAGAGAATTTATTCTCACCAGGGCTGTGAATAAGCTCATGGAGCTTAGAATTTTATTACTCAGGTAAAAAGGTTATGCAGCACTCAGTAACACTGGTTTTATGCACTTCCTCAAATGGTATATATTAAACTTGCTAAAATAACAGGCCCCAGTTCCCCTCCCTCCCAGGCTCTCTTAAGAATATTTGAAGACTAGATCCACTACTTCTGAAAAAGTATTACAAATTGCCAGTTCAATATTAAATATGAAGCAGCTTCAAGTCTGTTAAAATATACAAAGTCTCAGAATCACAAGAACACTGTGAATGGAAAGAGAATTCAAATTTGTCATTGTGCAAATGATTTTCTTCACAGGCAGGTAGATTAAACCACAGTGATATAGATAAAGAAGATATAGATACAGGTATACACACACACACACACACACATATACACACACACATTTATATATGCAACCCTTCTTCTGGGAACAGGTCGACAGCACAAGGACTGGATTCACATTCTGGGGTACCTCATAAATTATACCTGTGGCTCAAGCCCTGACCCAGAAATCTGGGAACACTAAATTAATTACTAGTGTGTCCCGCATAAACAAAAACTTCCTCTCAAGCAGTGTACACAAAAGACACATTTCTCACAGAAAACAGAGGAAAACACCAAATGCAATATCAAACACTACTAACTACAAAACAGTCTATAGGTTGTGCTGCACCAGGGGAAGATGCTAGAGATTTTGGGTCCTTCTGCTAGGCATGGGGCCTCTTGTTGCTCTTGTAGGAATGGTAGCATGCCAATCTTTGCTCCCCCAGAGAGGCTGTATGTGTACAAGAAGAGTGACTGTGACTCCAGACAGCATGCATACACCCCAAAATTTCTGGGCTGGTATATGTGGCCTACTGAAACAAACTGCAGGAAAGACTGCATCAGGATCCTGGTTGATTAATGGCTACATCCAGCTTAACCACACAGCTTGACTAGAGCAAAGGCCTATCAAAGAAACAAGGAGAAAGACCAGGCCTACCCTCTAGATGGGCTACAGGTAGTTTGGGTCACAGATCCATGGGGAGTAGAAAATTGCAAACCTCAACCCCAAACCCAAACTGGCAGGATTAGAAACTTCCAGGTTTCAACACTGTTTAAATTGCCAGGCTTAACTCCTGGCCAGCAAACCCAAGAAACTAAAACACTTGTCCCCAGTATTAATCCCTTAAATCTTCAAAAGAACTAGTGGGGAAAAGAGGAGAAGAGAGGAGTTCACAGACACTGGGACAATTCTCCCTCTCTCTACCCTCTACCTGAGCTTCTCTTTTTGCTATCTGCAACTCCTTCTCCCTTGGAGATGTCATTCTTCAGCAGCTGTAGCAACTTTTTCTCCCCCAAACCCGTCTAGCCTCCCTTATATCCCTTTACATGACATCACCCTGGCCTTGTCATAGATTTCATAGATTTCATAGACATTAGGGCTGGAAGGGTCCTTGGAAGATCATCGAG
>NW_017728947.1:83806964-83886689 GCF_001723895.1 Crocodylus porosus | reverse complement strand
CCTTCTTCCAGTCTTCGGGCACTACACCAGAGCGCCAGGAGTTTTCAAAGATCCGTGCCAGGGGCTGGGCTATGATGCTCACCATCTCCTTCAGTACCCTGGGGTCCAGATTGTCAGGGCCAGCTGACTTGAAGGTATCCAGCGTCTCAAGATGTTCCTGCATGAGGTCAGCATTTATGGAGGGTAGGGGATCTCCCTCACCCAGACCTCCCTGTCCTGTAACAAGCATGGGCGTCCCATGGGACTGATGAAAGACCGACGCAAAGTATCCATTTAACAGGTTGGCTTTTTCCTTGGCATCAGTTGTCAGTTGCCCCATCTGGTTCAGCAGGGGTCCAATGTTGCCCTTGCTTTTCCTCCCGCTCCCCACATATCTGAAAAAGGACTTTTTATTGTCTTTGATGCTCGAAGCTAGTTGGAATTCAGTTGCAGCCTTGTCTTTCCTGGTTTGCTCCCTGCAGGACCAGACCAGTGCAGAATAATCCTCCTTGGAGGTGAATCCTGTCCTCCATCTTTTATAGGCCTTTCTTTTTAGCCTTAGGAAGTCTGCTAGGTCCCTGGAGAGCCAGGGCAGCTGCTGTGCCCTCTTGCTGTCTTTCCTTCGAGATGGAATAGACTTAGCTTGTGCACTGAGGATCGCTCCCTTGAGGAGCAACCACTCTTCTTGAACTCCCCTCTCCCTGGGGTCATGGTCCCTTAGGGCCTGACTGACAAGCCTCCTGAGCTTGTCAAAGTCAGCTTTCCTGAAGTCAAGGACTTCCATGTTGCTGACTGACTTGCCAGCTTTACGGCAGATGGTGAAGGTGATCAGCTCGTGGTCGCTGTCACCCAACTTCCCATCGATCACTAGGTTGCCTATTAGGTCATCCCCTGTCCAGTCAGGGAGCACCACACTGCAGTCTTTCTCCCAACCAATTTGCCCGTAGAATCCCCTGCTTCCTCTGCCGAAGGAAGCCAGAGGGTTTTACATATTTTGCCCAGATATGGATTTTGCCCTGGCTTGCCATGGGCTGAGCACATGGCCAGAAAAACAGGGCCATCTTGCCCACATAAAAACACAATACACAAGAACCAAATGTGTGTGGGAGTGTTACGTAGATTTATATATACATACACACATATATACAAGCACATACACAAACACATAGATAAATATATATATATATTCATCACCTCCAGAGAACAGTTTATCTCCTGTGAAAAAAGATTTGCTAGCAATCTCATTGACAACCATCTTTCCAACAGATAATTGAATATTTTAATGGCCGTTGTTAGCATTTGTACCATGGACAAGTTGCTATCAAGGATTCATCTTTTTCCTCAGAAAAGGAGTGGGAAATATTTTACCTTGTGTCTGGAGATGAAATATCCTCATAAAAGAGCCAGATAACATGATGTTTGATGTTGTTTGGTTCCCCCACACCCCCCAGATATTCTGCCAAAAAAGAAAATTGAAGGGACCTATGTACATTTTGTGGCACAAAGTTAATCTGTATGTGTTACTATATTTTTCCACTAGACATAAACAAGCACATAAGATAGGATACCAATTGGATATGTATTCACCCACTTCAGTTAATTCACTCCAGTAATGCCAGATTTTTAGTAGCCATTTTTTATTAATATGTAAAGATGATGCTCTTGACCAAGGAAATCAGTGCCAGTTATTTAAAAAGCAATATAGACACAATTTCTGTAGAAAGGAGGATAAAATGCCTTCACACAATAATTTTATTTCACAAGGTTTGTATGAGCTTGCAGATATTTACATGCATATCTAAATCAGGTTCATATTTTCTAAACCTCTTGATCAAGTAGGAATGGAAATTATGTAAGACAATATTCTTCAAGCTTTTGGCTTTGTGGGCCAGATGAGTGGTGCGGGACTGATCCATGGGCTGGAACCAGCCCCATGCAACAGGATGGGGCCCTGAGGGCTGGATCCACCCCATTCCTGCTCTACATGCTGTGATTGGCCCGTTTGGACATATTTCTGAAATTCTGGTACCTTCAGATAAGGTTCATAACATGCTACAGAGTGCATCTACATGAGATGCCTTATGCACAGTGGCTTAATAACACTGCACAGTACTGCATCACAGCATGGACAGTGCTAATATGGCACTGAGCAGAACTGTTAGGCTACTGCGCGGCAACGTCACTAAAAAGGCATTCGCAGAAAATATTGATTAATATATTAATCAATATTTTTTTTTCCTGTTGCTTTTTCTCTTTTGCCTTAAAGTATAGACTGAAGGTATGCACTTGCTCTTTGTGCATAGAAATGGAACTAGTTGCCTACCACAAACCCTCTGCATCAGTTAGTCCAATCAAGAACACTCTCTACTCTGCCTGATGTGGTCAGAGAAACATTATTATGTTACAAAAAACTGTAAATTAGCTTCCTACTATTGCTAATTGTACTACATCAGTAGTGAGGGAGGGATGGGCAGAGCAGCACAGAATAGTTGAAAAGGGAGATATGGAAAAATGAGGGTATTAGGAAATATAGGAGGGAAATAAGAAAAAAAGATTTCTCAAGCACAAGAAGCAGGAGTCTGAGCAGTCCTGATGTCATGAGCATATAATCTGACTCTCTTTGATCTACATTTAGTAATTTTGAAAAGACCCCAAAGTTCTTGCAAACTGCATAGATAAGATGGACAAAAGGTTGTTGAGAAAAAGTGCTAGAACATGGAGCGTGCCCTCATTTCCTTGCTTTACCTGTGGCAAGTTAAAAGGTGTTTTTGACATTTTCAGCATCATGTGTGATAGCTGTGTGTCAGATGGTTGTTCCTGGACTTTTTCAGAATGGGCTAGACAAACTCTTATCTTGGATAATTTAGATAAAGATGATCATACTTGGAGCAGAAGTTGGACTAAATGAGCTCCTGAGCTCTCTTCCAGGCCTACTTTTCTATTATTCTATCATTCTAAGTATAATTATTCCTATTTTATTACTAGGGAGGTGAAGCACAGAGCAATCACATGGCTTGTTCAAGGTCATACAGGGCATCTAAGACAGAGCCAGGAATATTACCTAGTTTACCCACCTCTGGTTTTTCACAGCATTTCTTTGTTTTTGAAAAAAGCAGTTAAGATTCCTATATTTCAGTAACAACACATTCAATAATGGTATTCACAGTGGTAGCTGTCTACAACCATAAGCTTCACCTCGCACTCATTTCTGAACCATAACACATCAGAATGTCATGATCAGTGGTTAGAGAAAAGTATTTCTTTCCAGAAGGACTTAAATGAGCTTTAATTAAGATGGGATTGCAAAAAAAAAAAAGAAAGACATATTTTCCATTTATGTTTCATGTAATTGTTACCCCAGCATGATCTCTCTTGATATCAGCTGTGTCAGTCAGTAGACCAATGGTGTTTGGCTGCTACTGCCTTGGTCTTTTTCTTAAATTAGATGTGGTATTTGAAAATGGCATCTTTTTGCTACTCTAGAAAACAAACAGTGATGAAAACGTTGTCACTACTTAGCTTTCCCACAGAGCCTTGTTAATTATTTGTCCTCAGTTTCCATGCTTCCCACTCTTGAAAGGCCATTGTTGTAATGAAGAGGCATGAACATAAATGAGCATTTTGGTTTTGGAACTGAGTGCCACGCTTAGAATTCAAGCATTAACAGTTTATAATTTGTCGTCTGTAAATGTAGACATTTCCTAAATATCAGAGGTATATGTTTGATCACTATGTCTAAGTGACACTGGTGGGACTAACATGAAGGTTTGGTAGAGATTAGATTTGGATTTGTAGTTAAAATATACGTCTGTGGATTTGTCATGAAATGTATACACAATATGGATGGAGCACAGAATTTTTTACCAAATTATTTTGAAGGTATGCTCAATCTTGGCATCAGATCAAATTATGTGGAGATCTGGATTTGCATTCAGGTTCAGTTTGGGATTTGGAGCTTCCACAAGAAATTCTTAAGATTTTCTGAACTATTGGACTAACCTCCAGCTTTTTCTAGCAAATTCCTAACCTCTGGCTCACCTTCTTCTCCCTTTTGTAAAACAGCTTCCATTTGAGATGTCTCCCAGTCTTTTTGGTACCTCATCGTTTTATTGGTCTTCCACAACATTCCTTTTACAAAACTTGCCTTACAATTTCTTATGTTTGTCTGACTTTATTCTCTAGTTTTTGCCTTTGCCAGAGTCACAGATGAACCCCAGGGAGGATACTGTGATTCAATACTGAGACAGATACTCGCTTTCCACTTTTGTAGAAAGACGTTATACAAAGGAAAGTGCGGCCCTACAAAGTATTAGCTAATAAAAAAATCTCACACAAGAAAACTCTTTACAACTTGGAAGGGATCTGAACTCCTGTACCCAGTTAATCTATTGGGACAAAGAAATATTATCTATTAATCAATATACTAGTAGCTGCCTTTAAAATGAAAGGAAATGTCCTTGATACTATTAAAATATTCCAGTTTCGTTAGGTTTACGCTGAACTCTGTCAGAGTCCTTAAAATGCATTTGGCTGGCAAGAATACATAAAATATAGTTTAATTCTTTTTATTCCACTTAGAGCATTTCCCAATGGCCAGGTAAATGAAGATATATATTTTGAAAAGCATATAGACAAAGTGACCAATAATAATCTACGCCTCTACGGCCTCCATTATTTGAAGTTCTTAGCACTTGGCATACATTTATTAATTAAGATTCCATGAATCTCATACTTTTATGAGGTTAGGCAGTATTAATATGTTTTATGCCTGGGGGGCTGAGTTACAGAAAAGTGAACTCTCTTGCCCAAGGTCACACACGAACTTGGTAACAGAAAACCAAGAATCCTGATTTTCTGTGCTGACCAATAGACTTCCTTATTACTGTTTTAAAAAGTAGCAAGCCAACAAACCTTAACCTGTTTTTAGCAGGGTTTCCTAGAAAAATGAATTCCTAATTTCTGTGATTACACCAAACCCTTTGGAAGAAGAAATGAAAGCAGCAAAAGAGACTATAAAGCCACTGGGTGACCTATTCACATGCTTGCTAATTACAAACTTGAGTTAGGTGCCTAAATTCCATATATACTGAATGGAGATACAGAAAAACCTTTATTGTCTGGCACCCATGGGGAATGGGGGGTGCCGGATAACAAAATATACTGGTTAATTGAGAGGCCCAAACAGGTGTCTTTGCCTCTTCTGGCCACCGCTTCTCCCACCGTGTCCGAGGCGTCGCGGACCCTCCCACTGCAATGCCACCCCTCCTGCCGCATCATCGACCCTCCCGTGGGCCCCTGTGTGTTTCAGTGGGGCGGGGACAAGGCGGGCACAAAAAGCAGCTGTAAGTGGCAAGTGATTGCGCTGCTGTGATCATCACTGTGGCAGCTTCCGCTGCCTTGGGTACAGAGCTGTCTGCTTTGACTCCGTCTGAATATGCCTTATGTAGGGGGTGCCTCATGCATGATATGTGAGACAGATTCTGAAACACTGAACTTGGTCAAAAGGGCAGCAATTTTGAGTACATACAGTAGCAAAATTATGAAACACAAGAAAGTGCAAAAAATGAGGTGATATGGCTTGTTGGGGTTTGTCTACATAATAGCATCAGCAGCAGGTTGCAGCAAGGATAAGCTCAAGCATATCACACCCACCCTGCATTCACTGTAAATTCATCAGTAAGGCTGCTCTGGGCTTTTCTACTGTGGCTATTTAGAGACCAAAGGCTCAAGAACAGATGCAAAGGGATAAATCTGAAGCAACTTCCTTGGCAAACATGGGCTGTGCCTACAGCTTTGAGTGGGTAGGGCATGCTTGATCCCAGTGATGGTGGTACCCTCTGCTGCTGTGCTGTAGGTAAGCCCTTGGCGTGGGTGGGAACAGGACTGCTCACTCACTTGGCCTTAAGTGTCTAAATTCCAGTCAAGTTACATTTTAAGCACCTAAAGTCATTTTCTTTCTCTCCTTCTTTCTTTCAAGATGGGCACCAACAAGAATGTTTTCTCAGAGCTCTGAGACCTTCTTCCCTGTTTTGTGAGCCTTTCTCCTTCTCTTGCTTTGTTTTCACTCCCCCAAACAGTCTGACCCCTTTCCCACTGCAGCCCCCCACTTTTCATTACTTTTCCCTGCCCTTTTCCCCCTTTTCTAAGTCCTTTCTCCAGCAGTCACCCTCTCCCCCTCACCTCTGCTCCCCCTCCATCAAGTTGTATTTTATTTCCCTTCCTCTCCCTGCAGCTACTCTGCTCTGTATTGTTTTCCCTTCCCTGCCATGTTGCTTACCTTTCTCCTCCCCCCGGGGTTAGTTAGTTTGTTTGTCTCCAGAAGGCTTCCCATCTCCCACCCCTGTGGTTCCTTACAGGATTAACTCTTTTTGTGCTGGAATGGCTAAAGGCAGCTTCCAGCAGTTCACCACTGGGGCTTCAGCCCCTCTGGATTGGAGCGCTGGTCTCTGGTTTCGTGCTCCTCCCTCCATTGGAGTGGAGGAGCATGCTGCTGCTGTGGGGGTGGTCATGGGCTGCAAACATATCCTGTTTGCCACCCGGGTGAGTTCAGTCCCCATCAACTTCCTCAGCTCCCCTGCTTTAGTAAAGGAGGTTGTGGTAGCAGGTGTGTTGGTCAGGGGTGTTTTTTGCCTCGCAGCACCTCTAGACACACCAGCTCTTTGTGTCGTAGCCTCAAACATGCCTCCATTTTTCTCAGATGATGACCTCATGAATCACCTGTGCCCTTATGGCATGGTTACAAGGCCAGTCCATAGACTACTGCTTGGCAGCAATGTCCCTGAGCTCTGGCATGTCCTATCCTTTAAAAAGCAGCTGTTCATGCTGCTTAACAGGGGTTTGTCTCAGTCCATGTCCTTCATGATTGATGGGCAGCGGTAAGAGGTCTACCTCACAACTGGGGACACCTCATGTTTTTGCTGTTCTAGCAGGTCTCGCCTGGTTACCCAATGCCCTAAAAGGAAGCCAATGGCAGCAGAGCCTCCTGTGGCTGTGCCCAATGGTGGCTCATCCACCTCTGGTGTGGCAGCCCCGTGGGGTGGTGGGGAAGGGCCTTCCTCCCAGTCACTCCCCATTTCATCAGAGTGCTAGCTCTGTGGTGGTGGACCTGGTCCCCATTATTCCACCCCCTCAGGGGGCTGGGAAGGGCAAGTCCCAGAAAAAACAAGGGGTCTTCTAAAAAAGCCTTCCTTGGCATCCCCAATGGCCCTCCCCCTACCTCTCAGATCCTTGAGCCTGATAAGGTTAATATGAAGGCTGGACCCTCTGGGAACCACAAGCAGCTCTGGGAGCAAGACTGCCTGGACCAGGAGAGCACCCCACCCAAGAGATCTGGGACTGATGTCAATCCCCAAGACCCCTTGGGTGACTTTGCTTCCACAGAGCCTGATGCTGAGAGTCCTAGTGAAGGGTCAATTGCTCCCTCCAGGACTCGACGGCTCTCGGTGCCTGATGTGTAGAGCTCCTCCTCCTCGGAGTCGGACTTTGATTCTGCCTTTGAGGATGAGTTGACAGAAGTCCTCCTTCAGGAGGTAGTGTTCCCCAAATTAGCTAAGGTTCCCCTTTCATTAGGGAGCATCCCTACCCTGGAGGAAACCTGTTCCTGATTCTGAGGAACCTCCCTATGCTGGCTACTCTGCTGAACACCACATTGAGTTTCTAGATCAGACCAAGCACCAGTGGAAGGTTGCACAGCACATACGTAAATGATTCCCAGACCCTGAGGCATTTGAAGTACCGCTAATGTGGCAATCCAGGGATGCAACATTATAGTTTTCACCTTAGCAAGCTTGTGGATGATGTTGGGTGCTTGTAATTAGAGGTGCCAACTGGGGAGTTAAAGGCCAGGTCTTTCCCTGTCCTGCATGTTTGCTCCTCTGTGTTAGCTCTCCCTCTGTTGTTTTGGTCTTTCCTGTCCCTGCCTTCTATGCTTTCAGACATGGCTGCCACAACCTTTGGCTCTCTTAATGCCAGTGGCTGCAGAGAAACTGCATAGCAGACAGTATTGTTTGATTTCCTGCACCAGAAAAGGCTGGACATCACCTTTCTTCTGGAAACACACACCAATGCATCTAATTAAGCTGACTGGCATGCCGCTTGGAAGGACCGCAGTTTATTGAGTCATGGCACCTCCCTCAGTGCAGGGGTCGTGATCCTTCTGTCACCACAGCTGACACCTGACACAGAGGTAGCCCAAGAGGTTATCCCTGGTCACCTCCTCACCATTCACATCTAGTTCATGCAACAATGCCTCCTCCTTATTAACAATTACACGCCCACTGCTGGACGATAACAGACTGCTTGTTGATGTCAGGAGCCATCTGCATGTTGATGCAAGGTAGTATACCTGGCTGAAGGCAACTGCTGGTGGGCTCTCCATGGCTGCCTTGACTGCCTGTACATCTCCAGGCACCACCTACCACTTCTGCGCAGCAGCCACATTACCCCAGCAGGACTATCAGATCACAGCTTGGTTTCTTGTGCTCTGAGCCTTCCTGGTATGATGCATTCCTGGGTGCCCTACTGGTGCCTCAACACTAGTCTCTTGCAGGACACTCACTTCTGTGACTGCTTTGGTCATGTCTGGCAGACATGGGAGGCCACAATAGTCACTTTCCCCTCCTGGAAGCAGTGGTGGGATGTTAGAAAGATGTAAATTAGAGTTTTCTGTAAGCAGTACACACAGTTGGCAACAAGCAAGCCTCACTGCCATGTTTGGGAGTTGGAGGAGGATGTGATGCAGCTTGAGGTGGCCCTGCATGATGCTGGTCATGATGTGGGGCTGCTTGAGAGCCTTAAGCTCTTCAAGAAACCCCTGTGGGAGCTGGCAGAGAGTACAACCTGGGGTGCGAGGGTCTGTGCCCACTGTCAAGAACTGGCAGAGACAGATGCCCCAATTCACTTCTTCTTCAGCCTTGAGAAACAACGAGCTGCACAGAAGGTCATTGACCATCTTAAGACCCCAGATGGCCAAATGCTCACAGATCCTGTTGAGATCCAACACCAAGCCATTGCCTTTTACTAGGAACTGTTTGCAGCTGAACTGATTTGCCTAAAGTACACTAGGTGCTTACATGATGGCCTCCCTAGGCTTTTCTCATCAGAGGTCGACCATCTTGAGTGAAAACTGTCTTTGGAGAACTCATGCCTGCTGTTTGGGACCTCACCTTGGGCAAAGCCCCTGCCATTGATGGATTGCCTGCAGTTTTGTAAGACCTTCTGACCTCTCCTCAGCCCCTGCCTCCTACATGTCTTTCATGAGAGACTCGCAGACCAGACAGTGCCAACCAGATATCACCAAGTGGTTCTCACTCTACTGCCTAAGAAAAGAGACCTTGGCTGCATCAAGAACTGGTAACTAGTGTCCCTCTTGTGGACGGATTACAAGATCCTGGCCAAGGTTTTGGTTAACCGGCTGTGCACCGTTATGACTTCCATCATCGGCCCTGAGCAGAGCTACTACATGCTGGGCAGGACCATTCAGGACAATCTGTTCATGCTTTGAGACCTGCTGATGGCTGAAGATCTCTTTGATCTTAACATTGGGCTTGTCTCCTTGGACCATGAGATAGCTTTCAGTCGGGTCATCTTTTGATCAGGTCGGCCTCTCAGACACTTGAGGCCTTCGGCTTTGGGCCTGTCTTTACCTCTGCCCTCAGGCTCTTGTATCAGGATATTTCAAACATCCTAAAGGTGAATAGCATGCTCTGTGCCCCATTCCTGGCCTGCAGGGGCATCTGCCAGGGCTTCCCTCTGTCAGGAATGCTGTACACCTTGTCCATCAAGCCCCTACTCCATGCACTGTGCCAGTGCCTGACTGGACTAACTCTCCCATCTGCCTCCATTTCAAAAGGTAGCCTGTCAGTCAGGCTGACAGCATATGCAGATGATGTGACTGCCCTCATCAGCACCCAGGGTGAAGTCCAGTCCTTGGTCACCTGTCAAGAAGCCTATGAATGCACATCCTCAGCTTGTGTGAACTGGATCAAGAGTGATACCCTCCTTCTTGGTCTCTGGGTCAATTGCCTCCCCCCCCGACTTGCCTGGGGGTCATATCTGGCATCAGGAGGGCCTCAAGGCCCTGGGGGTGTTCCTCAGGCCATTGATCTTCTTGGCACAGAACTAGGAGGACCTTGGTGCTGAGGTAGTAGTACACCTTCAGTGATGATACTGGTGTCTGCCCAGCCTTTCCTACTGCAGATGGGTCCTTATTGTCAACAACCTGGCAGCTGCGATATTGTGGCACTGTTGCACTGTGCTGGACCCCCTACTGGACCTGCTTGGAAAGCTCCAAAGACTTCTTGTGGAGTTCTTTTGGGATGTCTTTCCCAAGCCATTTTTTATTTGCCAGTGGCAGAGGGGGGCCAGGGCTTGGTTGACCTAGTGGGCAGGGTAGTGGCCTTCTGCCTGCAGGCCCTCCAAAGGCTCCTCTACTATAAGGTCCTCCTCCCCTGGTGGCAGCTAGCTAATTTGTTGCCAGGTGGGGAACCTTGGTTTCGACTGGGAGCTTTTCCTTCTAGATCCCACCGTCCTGGACTGGATGTGTCTTCCCACTCTTCTGCCGAAGCATGGTGTGGGCCTGGAGAGCTCCTTTCTGCCTCCTGCCTCAGGCCCAGCATCTGCAGTTTCCACAATTACTGCAGGATCCCCTGGTCCATAACCCAGCCCTGCAGCACAGTCCGCCAAGCCTTGCTTCTAGTAGCCTTGTTGACTCCCTCATCTTGTCACATACCATCTGGCTGGGACACCTTCTCAACATGACCTAGTCAGACTGGGTGTCAGCTGAGGTTCTGGCCACCTGCTTGGGCATGCACTCAGTTCGCTGTGCTGTCGATTTCCTAAGGGACGTGCCAGCCATTCTCCCAGAGGATGCAGGAGCTGCCCTGGAGAAGCTCCTCTGAGGATGGAGAGCCCTCCCTGCTGGGGATGTGCACATTTTATAAGCCCTCCCATCTCCAAAAAACTGGTGACCTCCAGTGGTGGTTGCTACATGGGATATTGGCCACCGGCACTCTCATCTGCCACATAGACCCAGCTGCATCAGCAGCCTGCCCCTTTTGCCCAGGGAGAATGGAGAAGGATCTTCATCATGTCATCCTCAGATATCCCTGGCTGTTTTGCTGCCCTCAGCACCTTACTTGAGGTGCTAAACTTAGTCTTCTCAGAGGCCTTTTACTTGTTTTCCCTCCCCTACTGAGCAGCCAAGGAAGATGTCATCTGTCTGGCCAACTTCTTACTCAGCTAGGCTAAGATGGCCATCCTCAAGAACCACTGGAACCAGCTTGCCAGGGCCAGCTCCAACAACGCCCTGCAGCTTTTCCAGTTTTGGGTGCGGATACGTCTGTCATTGGAGTTTGAGCATGCAGTCCTCCAGTGGATGGTGCTTGCCTTCCAGGGCAGTTCAGGGAGTGCTTTGCAGAGTTGAGGGTGACCATTTAGTCCTTGTATTGTGATACTGCTAGCCTTTTCCCAGGATAGAGGCAGGCTCTCAGCAAGCAAATATACTGCATATTTTTATTTTTAGACTGTGAGGGCAAGCCTTGTGGACCAAAGCCCCAGGCTCTGTCTGTTGTACCTGGGCCCCTGCATGGGCAGTGTTTTATTACTTTGTTTAGATTGTTATCCCCTTTTCCCCTTAATAAACCTTTATAAAAAAGTCAAAAAGTCTTTCTTTCTTTCTCTCTTTCTTTTAACAGGCAAGAAGCAATATTCTTTTTATAGGTACTCATTGCTTTCCAAGGCCTTTGCAAGGTAGAAAGTTCTCTGTAATACACATGGAATTTGAAAGCTCTAGTGCTATAGGAACATAATATGTTCTTTTGATATTTCTGGCTCATCCTGTAGCAGCAACTCTCAGCTATATCCAAGGAATCATCTTCTCCTTATGGTCTTGCAGAGTTTCAAATGAAATATATCTACACCTTTGAATCTTTTCTTGTTCAGTCACCACTATACAATCTCCAGCTTGAGAGAGTGAATGGGCCTTCCTAATGTGAGTCAGGAAGCCTGAGTGCTATCTCCTGCTCTGTTATTTATTAACTGCAACTCTGGGCAATCACTTAACCCTCTGAGCTTCGATATCCCTACCTGGAAAATAGGATATTAAGGTGGAATTTACAACAGCTCCTAAATGACAGTCCAAGTAGGTGTTTCTGAAAATCTCTCTCATAACTAACTTTAAAAAATGCTGTGAGTGTCAGGAATGAAAAACACTATCTAAAAATATCTTACAGCTCTAGAATTCCAGTCATATATAATAATTCTATTACATTTATATTTTCTTCTAGTTCCTGATGATATTTTTCTTCGCTTTTCAGGGATTTTAAAAAAAAATGTTTTTGTTGTTGAAAATGGTCTGATTCTTCCAGAAACTTTGACTTAGATTTCAACACTTTTCATCCAGGAAATATGATATTAAGACTTTTGGGGATACCTTGTCCCCTAATTTTTATGTTTTCTTCCCCTCAGCCCTGTCTGCAGTTAATCTATAATAAAGGTTAATTTTGAAAAGCCGACTCCATAATATTTATACAATGAAGTCAAACACTGAATGAAACACACTTGTAAAAACAACACTGGCCTTTTACTTGTGGAATATAGGATGTGGTCAATCATTTGGCAATTCAATTTTGGCACATCATGAACTATTTATTTGTTAAGTCCAGTTCTTGAGACTGCTAAAGCTCTAGGAGGTTTTTCTTTTCTTTTCATTTTTTCCCTATACTGGAAACTATTAAATTTACAGGCCCTGATGTTTATTTCACACTGAAACATGTACTATTGTATTGATAAATATTTAATAGTGCTGGAGTTCAGTGGATATAACCCCATATGTTTCTTTTAAAAGGTGTTTTATTACTTGGTGAGTACAGTGTGGTCAATCAAGCAAGAAAAGAAAAAAAAAAAAACCTTTCCCAGTCAGTGACAACATAGGTTTCAATTTCAGTTTGAGGAAGGGCAGGGGCTGAAAAACACCCAACTATATATTTTTTCAAGGCTATGAAAGTTGGCACTGTACAAACAAATACATTTGGGACAAATCCCAATACATTTGGGATTATGAGAGATATGTGCTAAAAAAGGAAAACTACTGAAAAGAAATTTCCAGGAATATTCATACTAATCATTTCTCCCAAGGCCACGGACCTATTATAATAATTTCTGGGGACAGTCAAATTTGACTAACATGAATGTTCATAGAAACATTAGAGTTCAAAGGTACAAAACATGGAGATTTGCAAAATTGCAATTTTAGATATGCATCTCAAATATGACTTGAAGCCATGAAATTATCATCAGTCTTATGAAATGTTCAAGTCATAGTTGAAATGGCCCGGTAAAAAGTGACCCAAATCAGGTGGAGGGGAAAATAAAACTTTAATGCAAAGAACGGAACACTCCTATCTGGCAGTAGAGAAAAAAGACACTCTTTATAGTCTCCTCTTAAACTGTATTTCTTTCTTCCTCACATTTCTCTAATTCCACTAAAGTCAATGGAAGTTATGTCACAGACTCCAGCGAGTGATGGATCTATCTTAGTATGATCTTTGCATCAAGGAGTGTGTCTTTGCTGTGGCTGAAAATTGCCTGCCACATCGGGTGCATGAATAACAAAGGTGTCATTTCAAACTATTTGCAGCTTTGTTGGCAAACTCAAAGGTCCAGAGAAAAACAGGTACCTTACAAAAGGAATAGAAAAAAAAAAAATTCAGAGGAAGAAACAAGAATTTCATGGTTGTGAAGACCAACCATGAAAGGGTATGTGCAAAATTCCATGTAAGTTCCAGAAAATATTCAACTTTTTAGAGCTTTCCCCAAAATAATGTTCACGTATGAGGTTTATATATTACAAATACCTTATTCTTTTCTTCATCCAAAAGAAAGGAATTGCCATAATTTTATTCTAATCTCTCCTCTCCTTTACACTGTTTATTTTACGGTCTTTATAGTTAGATAAGAAAAAGAAAAGAGTTCAGCTCTTCAGGATTCAGGTATACAATCACAGATCAAAAAACAAAACAAACAAACAAACAAACAAAAACCTACCATGATGTGCATGGGTAATTAGGGAGCACAAACAGTGAATAATAAATAGCATAAAGCAAGAATTTAATATAATTATTTTATACTACATGTAATATCAATGTATATATAATTTTGTATTAGAAGCAAAGGGGTTTCCAAAACAATAGATATCACAGGATATGATTTGCATTGAGTTTAGTGCAGGACATGTTAGGAAAACATTGAATGTCATGGTGAGTTAATCCAGTGTCTCTTAATTCTCATGCCTGTGTGGGTTTTAGTTAGATATTTAACCTAATTTGGATGTAGCATAATACAGTGTATTGTGAAGTGGAATAAAGAGCATGGATAAAGCTTTGGGGCATTTGAATTAAACTCCTGCTGGGCACTACATATACTGTCCAAAAGATGACCTTCAAGTAATTAATTGATCACCATACGTGTGCATATACACTCTGTTCTAACACTCACTTCATCACTGCATCCACAGCTCTGGTGTTTGTCTTTATTTAACATGACAAGAACGTGCAACTCAGAATTTGTTCATTTGAGTTTCTTGCAACAGAGTTTTTTTAAGTGAAAATGTGACAGGTAGAGCCCCTTTTTACTTCTAATTTAATAGACTTTTCCATTTCATTTTTAAGGGAATTATGCTTTTCAGTAAGTCTCCTATATCTTGCTGTATTAAAAACAGACAAACCAGGTTCAGTCAGATACTTTTGAAGACTTCATTTTTAGTATGTTCCAGGAAATAGAATATAACTTTCTCCTTTCTACTCTTCCTCCCAATTCAAAGAAGAAATAAGGACACAATCATGGCTATGCATACCTGTTCTGAAAAAATTAAAATGCAAACTTACTTTGGAACTCCCAAATCACGGTCGTTCTCAGGAGCTCAAACCAAAGAGCCATATTAACCTCTTGCATAGAGAACGTTCTGAATTATCCAATCCCACACAAATTGTAAGGGTAGAAAAGAAATGTATGCTACATCCCTGTCACTGCATGTGAAAAGTGCTGTTTTCATAACTGCAGTTTGCAGTTTGCATGATGTACCATCATTTTGTTTGAAGGTCATAGCTGTTTTGAAAAGGAAATTATGTTATTTCATTTTACAGTCAAAAGTAGGATTTTTAACTAACTTGATTCACACAGCCATTTACTAAGTTTTAGCAGGTCTTTCCCTTCTTTAGTTTTTTAAATGTATTTCGCGCCCAAACTAACCATTGATAATTAAATCTTTGGTCCCTGTGACTGCACTAAGTAGCTGAGAACACAGGAAGCTTTCAGAGTCAGCCCCTGACAGGACTGGGTTCTCTAGCTTTCTGGTTTTCACAAGGAGATTTATCCCCTTTTTCTAGCTTTGGTTTCAGCTGAAAATAAGCAGTACTAAACTTAGCATATCTTTGTACAACATGAAACCAAGAATGTTGGAGATCTTTCAAAGCAGTCTTTGCCCACAACATTGTTGGAATTTGGAACCAAAGACATTTGAATATGTCCCAATAAGCATCTATATTGATTCTCTCAACTTGTTGAGATCCACTATTGAAATGAACTGTGTGTGTGTGCGTGTGTGAGAAAGAGAGAGAAAGAGAAGGGAAGAGAAGGTGGGAGATAGAAAGAGATGCTTTAAGTATACTCTTGTAATGACTGACTCACTGAGAAGATCAGACCTCTACTACTACGTCTTTCTGTTTTCTTCTAAGGATATTGCTTTGTAGATCAAATGGTAGAAGTATATGTTTCTGAAATACAGTAATCAGGGATTTAGCTTTAAGTGTGTATGGTTAAGGCTAAACTATGAATGGCAGGTAGAACTCAGTACCTGCAGCACATTATTTGTTCTGTACTCTTTTTCCATGTAAAAATAAGAATAAAATGGACAAGCACTGAATTGAAGAGAACAACCACACTCTGTGGCACTTGAAGGGAGTGTCATAATTGGGAAATGGCTATGTTCTGTGTTACAACAGAGTCAGCCTTAGGGGAAAGAGATGGAAACCTAAAGGGAATCAAGTAAGGGACAAACATCAGAATAGACAGGACATCTGAAGGTGGACATGGGATGAGAGAGGGAGAAGCCAGTACTGAGGTCTGGAAGCAGAACTACAGAGATAGTATAGCAGGCAGCGTGTGCTGAGCCTGGGAAGAGAATTCAAAAACAGGCAGAATCAGCCAGACTCTTTTTTCACTCCTATTTGTCCTAACTGACAACATGGAATTTAAGATTTGCAAGTAATCTGTTTTCTCTTTCGATGAGCAGCCACACCACTGTCCTTCTTTTACACCTAATTACACTGAGTACTAGTCTGTGAATTTATATTTCTGCTTTGGACTAAAATTCACCAGTCATTTTGCTTAACCAGTCTGTCTCCTTTGAGGCTTTCACAATTGCAGAAGTGCAGTGTACAGCTGCTAGATTTCTTTGCCTCTCTCCTGGCCTGGTGAACACACCATCTTTAACTCTTAATGATTTATCTCTCCAAAGTCAGACCGGTTTTATAAAACTACAGTTTCAACTTGCAGATCTTTTCTATGTACGTAGCCATTAGCTGTAGTTCAAGCCAATCATCCTGCCAGATTTTGCTCTTTCCTGATGATTCCTTTGTTATTTCAATAAATAAAAAGGTTTGGAATAGTTACAAGCCAACCTCACATAATATTATATGACTTAATATGTCATCCTCTTGCCCAGACAAGATTGTTTCTTGTGCTAGCTAAATGTTTTTCATCTGAAGGACAGAGTGAAGCTACAAGAAGATTGGTCTTCCCAAAATGGCTTTGACATCACATGAATTTTATGGTAACATGCATTTGTATGTCACAGATACATACCACTTCTGAGAGAATATGTACATTTACTGCTAGTCAAAATCATGAAATATAGAGACCCTCTGTGGAAATGGGAAATAACAAAAACATATATTCAATATTTTAAAAGTTTTGGGGTTTGATCAACTTTTGGTTCAAGATTAGTTTTTATGTTAAAGAAACTCTTTTATTTGTTCTTAGTTTACAGCATTAATCAATATCATTCCAAAATTATGGATTTATTTTTAATTTCTTTTGGCATGATTTTCGCAGTTTAGAAAATACAAAAATTAAGCTGTCTTTATACTATAATTATAAGTGGGTGCCCAGAAGGACAAAAGAACACATCTGATAGTCCATCATAGCATGAAACTGTTGTAAATTTCTGTCCTTTGAGGTGAGAAGGAGATGGGAGAGAGGAGCAGTTTTCCCTTGTTGAAAAGTGGTATTAGCATTACTCTCTGAATCTGGAGTAAACCAGATGTCTGTGGGTGCATCTACACAAGACATTTACTGCAGAGTAGACTAATTAATTCCACAGTAAATATCTTGCATCTACACATGTGGCCCTATTAGGTGCAGCAAACTATCTCTGAAGCAGGCTAGTACTTATAAATGTGTAGACACTGATGTGGCTGGCTAGGGCACAAAGGTGCTTCAGTGCAGGAAACTGCCTACCTGCTAGACCCCCACCCATGCTGGAGCACTCTTGTGCCCCAGCTAGCCCCTCTGGGGCACAGTGAGAGTCAAAGCAGGTCTGGGCTGGCAGGCTGACACCCCAGGAGCAATAACTCTGGTGTAATAAGTGCCAGTGTTTATTGCTTTGCCTTAATAGCATGTGTAGATGCACCCACAATGTGTATTTGTAGCTTTATTCTACAAATGACTTATATGGTATCAACCAAATAAGCAGTCATATCTGCATAAAACAAACGTGGCGGTAAACATGTTGTATCAACAGCAGTGCTATATGAGGAATTTGGAATGGGTTTCCAAGTGAGGTGGTGCTCTCCCCTACATTGGAGATTTTTAAGAAGAGACTGGACATTCACCTGGCTGGGGTCATCTGACCCCAGCACTTTTTCCCCCAGCACTTTTTCCTGCCCAGGGCAGGGGGTCAGACATAATGATCTACTGAATTCTCTTTCGACCCTGAAAATCTATGACGTCTATTAAATCTATGGTTTTGAGTCAAAGGGATCCCATACCATTACATTTATTTCTTATTTTATTATATTTATATACCACCGTTCCCAACAATGGCTCAGGGTGGCTTACAATAACTGACAAAATAATTTATAAAGGCCAGTAGAATACTAAAATAAAATGTGAAAAATAAACTCCTTAAATGATATTCCAGACTGGCCTGGCTTGAAATGCGTATCCAAATAGGAAGGTCTTACTTACAGTGCATCTTCAGGAAGATGCTCAGGTGTGAACTTGGGTGGGCCTCAAAGGGGACAGAGTTTGAAACCTGAGGAGTGAAGTGACTATCAAGACTGACCTCCTACACCTAACTAGGGTGGCCATTTGTCTGGTTTTATAGAGGACAGCCCAGTTTTCTGCTACTCTGTCCTCTGTCCTATTGATATGAGACTGGACACCTTTGTGTCTTCTTTTTTCCTTTGCAGATTTCCACCAGTCTGACATAAAGGCATCTGGTTTCATCTGAATAGGACAGAGGACAGAGTAGCAGAAAACTGGACTGTACTCTATAAAACTGGATGAATGGCCACACTATATCTAACATCAACCAATCATGGCAAACACATCTCTTAGAAATTGCCCAATTTAAATACTTAGGGGGCGTGTCTACTTGTGTGCCCAACTGTGCAGTAGTGTTGGAATCACAGTTCATGCCTGCGATGCTACATCACTGTAGGAATGGTCTACATCACCTTAGCTCATTGCTATGATGATGTAGAATCTCATGTAGATGTGCCCAGGTATTCCCATATCATTGCTCCCATTTTAGCTACCTTCAACTACTTCTCTTTTATTTATAACTTAAACTCTTGGGCAGGGTATCTATGTGTTGTGAAAAGCATCTATATGCCAACCCAAAAGTGCCTATATTTCAATGCCTAATGTAGTGATATACCTGCATATTTGTGAAGTACTCTGAGATGTCTCAAAATAACAGGTGTCATATAGATGTGATCACTGTTATTATCCAGATTTGGAATCCCAGATTTATCCTTGCACTCTGGGGATGAAGAGGTAGAAAACACGTTTTCTCTGATTTAGCATTCTGCCAGTCCATGAGCAGAAGTTGTCATCACCAGTTTATATAACAAAAGGTTTCTAGTGAGATAGAATGAAAGATATTGAATTAAAAATTCCAAATCATTCTGAAATGGGAAGCCCTACTACCAAGGTTTTCTTGGTCTGACTAGTAAGATTTTGTGTGGGGGAAGTTGGAGATCAGACAGCAGGATTTGCTGTACAGAGCAATAGTGCTCCATAGAGGCTCACAAATCTGGTCATTTAAGGTTGATTTATTCAGTTTTTACTAATATTGTGTCCTATAGTTATGATTTGTCTTTGTTCCCTTCATATTATTTTTGACCCCTTTATTAAACACTTCAATCAATACAGATATTGCTCTTTAGCAGTTCAGCTAACCCTTTTAATTCATCAAAGTTTTGTGATGATGATAATGCTCTTGGATCTATTTCCCATACCCTTTCCCATTCTGCTTTTCATTTATAATTTCTCCAAGGATATTGTCAACAATGATGGCTGAAGTTACTGGGTTACTTTGAAGAAATATAATATTTTGCACATATTCCAGCTTTCATCTGAAGATCTCAAAGTACTGCATAAACTTTCCCTAACTTTCACATTACCCTTTTGGGTAAAGTGACATTATTATCCCCATTCCACAGATGAGAAAATGACCTGCCCACCAGTAACACTCCAAACCAGAGATACTCCTGGATATCATAGAATCATAGAAAATTTGGGCTGGAAGGAACTTCAGGAGGTCATCTAGTTCAACTCCTTGCTCAAAGCAAGACCATTCCCAACTCGATCATCCCAGCAAAGGTTTTGTTTAGCTGGGTCTTAAAAACCTCCAAGGATGGAGATTCCTCAACCTCTCTGGGTAACCTGTTCCAGTGTTTTACTACCTTTCTAATGAGAAAGTTCTTCCTAATATCTAACCTCAACTTTCCTTGCTGCAACTTGAGACCATTACTTCTTGTTCTGTCATCTGCCATGAATGAGAACAGTCTAGCTTCATCCTTTTGAAACCCTCGTTCAGGTAGTTGAAGGCTGCTATTAAATACCCTCTCAGTCTTCTCATCTCTAGACAAAATAATCCCAGTTCTCTCAGCCTCTCCCCAGAAGTTATGTGCCTCAGCCCCCTCACCATTTTCATTGCCCTCCACTGGACTCTCCCCAATTTGTCCACATCCTTTCTGTAGTGGGATCTCAAAACTGGACACAGGACTCCAGATGTGTCATCAACAGTGCTGAATAGAGGGGCTAATTACTTCCCTTGATATGCTGGCAACACACGTATCAATGCAGCCCAGTGCGCTGTTAGTTTTCTTGGCAACAAAGGTGCACTGTTAGCTCATATTCAGCTTATTGTCCACTGTAACACCCAGGTCCTTTTCTGTGGAGCTTCTGCCTAATAAGTGGGGCTATGTGAAGCTTTGTTTCATAATTCAGTTAGGTAGAGATTCAGCCCCATTTGGTGGTCAAATCTCCAAATCTGAATTGAATCAGAGGACCTTTAATCTCTCTGAATCGATTCAAAATCCTCCAAATCAATTTCGAGAGATTTGGACAGATTTGACGATTCTGACATAGATACAGCTTTAAATGTTTTTTCTACATACCTCTATGTAGCAGGGGCTCTGAATGCTGTGGTGCTGAGGCAGATGCAACATCCCACAGAAGCACAGGGGGTCCCCAGTATGCTCAACAGCAGACTCAGAAGAGAAGCACTTGTGGTCCACTTCCAGGTCCACTGGGGAGTGCATGGGGAGGCCCCCCTGAACTCCCTCCGGCTCAGTGACTAGTGCCTCCTGGGTCTGGGGGTGGGGCACCTGGGGTCCCCCTGTGGCCAATCACTGAGCCAGGGGGGCACGGGGGGAGTGGGCCAAGCATGCTCCCCTGCAGACCCAGAAGTGGACCAGAACTACTTCTGGTCCACTTCTGGCTTCACCGCCGAGCACACTGGAGGGCCTTCCATGCTCCCGTGGAATGCTCCACCTGCCCTGTCACTGCAGTGATGATGAGGTGCACAGGTACCTCAAGGTATGTAGAAAAAAGCTTTTAAATCTGTGCCTGTGTTTGAATCACTGATTTGCCAAAGCAGCATTGAATCTTCAGATTCGGATTTGGCTGAATCAAATCAGGGACAGTTATCCGAATCAAAAAATTAAATCACTGTCCCCAGTTCAGGCTGAATTTCAATTGAATAGGGCCTGTTTCTCACAGCACTACTAACCAGCCAGGCCCTACCAGTGCATGGAAATAACATGATTTTTAGACCATAATAACAGGAAGACCACATTTCTTCCATTTAAGTTGCTCCAAGACTTGGACAAACCATTTTAGCATAAGCCTTTTTTAATTATTATTACTTTGAGTTTCCGTGGGAAAGTGGGACTGCCTAAGAAACAGAGATCTGCCCAGGGTATTTAGAAATCCAACAATATACTCAACAGCCAGCAGGAGGGGATGGAAAATATTCAGCCTATTGATTTGTTCATGGAGAATTCTTTAATCTGTGTTTTCTCAAGACTGGTATGAAAGGCAACGTTCTCAAGACCAAAACATGAGATTTACATGCCAGAACAAAATTTACATTTGTATATGCACATTATCATAAAATTACCTACAGATAATTGCTGACTTATATATACAATTATGGTTTATATAGAGGGGTGTTTCCAGAGGAGGTGTGGTAACTGGGTAGTATCCCCCTTTGGCTGTGCCACATGTGAGCACAGGGTATGGTTGAGGCCTTGCTTCATGTGGCTCCAGATTCTGAGGGGTAAGTGCCGTTGTTACTACTTGTCTCTTCCTTTCTCCTGCTGCTGAAGACTGCAGAGAGAGGGAGGGAGAGGAAAAGGAATAACAGCAGCGTTCACCCCCTGGGCTCCACAGCCACCAGAAAACAGGGACTCCAGGACTACAGTGAGCTTGGGATCCCATTGTAGAAGTAATAGCAGTAGTAGAAGCAGTAATAGTAACAATAGCAGCAGCAATAACAATAATAACTACTACTGTTGTTGGCTAGCAAAACCATATATTCTATTAAATATGTTATTTATGCAAAATCCATGGGGCTCAAATGTTAATAGTTTGAGTTATATAGAGGAATTTGAGAAAGATCAAACAGCAGCTGATCCCTTATATAATACTACAGAAAACATAATGTCCATATGCATCAGAAGGTGTATAGTTTGACCTTTCAAGAGGAATTGCTAAGATTGTAGTTGTACCACTAAAAGTTGAAGAGATGCTTACTACAAACAGAAATACAAAACCAGTCAAGTAATTAGCCACAGTTTGTTTCATGAAACCCTCTATGGGCTTAAAAGATCTTCCTGATTTTGCTCTGTAATCCAAAGCATACCAAAATCAAAAGTCAGGCCCCAAAAAGTCAAGAGGCCAGCATTAAAAGCTTATTTTGAAAAAAAATTATTTCAGGTTTTGATTGGATTTCTAGATTTGTACCCTTAGAATAAACTCAGCAATTGTGGGTTTGCTTTCCTTTGCAACAATTTGTATTAGAAAGATAGGCAGTTTTCAAATGAAAGTTTTAATTATCATAAAATAACATAACCTAACCTCAAGAGCTTTAAGAAAAATATTAAATATTAAACTACAAACATGAGAGTTGCTGCATTTACAAGTTCAAGTGGCTTGCCCACATTCATCCAGGAAACCTGAGAAAAGAGATGGAACACAATTGATTGTTGAGTCCTGGGCCATTGACCCAAGACAATAATATATCCATTCAATTTATTCTCTTTCACTTAAGTTTACATTATATAAACTTCTCAACAGTTAGAAATGTGCATTCCCTATATGTGAATTATAAAAAGTTACTGTAATTATATCAAATTATTATATTACAAGATATAATTACTCACAAATATTTAAACTGTAAGTTTTGTGTGGCCTTTTTTTATATTAAAACAACACCTAAAACTGTAGGGCTATGGTTCATGAATGAGGCTCCAGGCTGCTACCATGACAACAGCAACAACCTGAGAGTGTTGTAATTGATTTCCTGTACACTAGAGCCAAGTAAAGCTTCTTCACATTGCCATCTAGTGGCAATGGGTGTGATTCGGAGAGGTGCCCATTTGAATCCAGTTTCATCCGTGTTGTACTTACTTCCAGCTGATTGCTGCGAAACATTATTGCTGCTCAGAAACAGAGAAGAGAAGCTCTGAGAACAGTAGAGTTGGAGCTGCGTTGTGGTGGATTCCAGCTCACTTCCTTTATTGCATTTCATTTTGACTACATTTTTAAAATGGGCAATGTGCAACCTTTAGCTCCTCGACCAGTGTTGAAAACAGAATGCGATTCAAATAATTGCATATCCACTCGGAGAAGGGGGAGAGCAAAGAACTGGGAATCAGGATTCAACTCCTGGGATGACTGACATTGTGACCTTGACTAAGTCACTTTCCATCTCTGTTTCCTAGGTTATCCATTTGTACAATCAGATCAAATTCCTTACTATATCTTGGGAACATGTAAAGTTTAATTAATGAATGTTTGCTGAGCACTTTTAAAGTTGCAGATGAAAGATGCTATAAAGAATGGAGTATTGCTATCATTAGCATTATTTGTTTGCTGGTACAATGCTTTTCCATTTTCCTGATGGAGTGTAATTACACACCTCGCTCAGATTCAAACTAGAATAAATCCTTCCAACATTGCTAGCAGGAGCGCAGAATGTTTATGTTTTCCAGTCATGAAACTTTGCCCACCAGGGTAAGGTCAGCACATTCATTCCTCACAACTCACAGTTCCTGAGGGCTATTTAAACCATTAGTTCATTTTGCTCATCTGTCACAGACCTGTCATTGTATGATTGTTGAAGGTCTGGAGCGTGGTCTTTTCTGCTTTTTCCCTGTATTAAAGATCTTAGAATTGTACAGATTTAACCCCTCTTGTAAACAATTCATTATTTTTGGTTTGATAATAGTAAAATCAACTCACATAGCAGTCTTACCAGGTGTCATCAGTCTGGAATCTTATTTGTGACAGGATGACAATTTTGAACATCCTTCCAGGAGAAGATTTACAGTTCTGGAAATTCATGTAGGATAATGCTGGATGCCAGATCACTTGGAGCATATCGGCTTCAAGTTACTAGTAACTCAGAGGAGAATCAGGCCCTTGAGCACCAAAGATGTAAAGGGGGTACATGTCTCTGAAAAGGAAGATGGAATTAGGGGCAGGAGTCCAGATCACTTAATAGCATACACTGTAGGGGAGTGGGAACAGGTTCAGGAGAAAGATTTATTATACTGAGGTTTATGTTGTTTCATTTATGTTTACAATAAAAGATAACTCTAGGGAAGCAGATACAGATACTAGAACAGTGGGCATGAACGCACGTGTGCTGCGCTGACAGAGCAGTGTGCGACATGCCATTCACGTTCTTCAGAAGACATCATCATTAGTTGATGTCATGAAAACTTTCTCCTGACTGTTGTATATAGTGGAACAAGGGATCCTGATTTCACAAAGTTTAAATTTTTATTGGCTCACTGATGATGTCAAGGTGACCTGTGCACTATATCAGTTTGTTCCAAGGATATGACCATTTTGTGCTGAAGTTTTTATTTATACAAAAATGTCAGACATCTGGGAAAAGCAATATGTACTTATGACTCATCAAACCTCTTATACCTTAAATAAGTCCCTCTACTAAAAGGAAAGATCTAAGTAAAATCCCGACCCCTGGAGTAGAATCCAGAATGCTGAACTGGACTCCCTAAAAGTGAATGAAGAGGTTAAGCACTTCAGAATAACTATACAGTTATTCTGAAAGACTATACAGTGCACTGGGAACCACCTGCAATCCAATAAGAAACACTAAGGACAAGGGTGTGTTAAACGCCAACCCTCCATGGAGCTTAGGTACCAGACTCAGGTTTGCAGGGAAGTGACTGCATCTACCTGGGATACATAGCCTGCAATTCTCTCCTGAGTACAGGTTCTTTGAATAATTCTTCCAAAGACCAGATCGGGGACTCACTCTTTTAAGGTGGAGCTCTAGTGTGAGAGCATTTACATAGGAAGTATGAGACACAGCTTCAGTATTACCAGTCACTGCTGTACCTTTTAGGAAAATGCTCTAGCGAACTGACTACAAGCAACATTGGGCATGCACCCTGTGGAGGCTGTAGCACTGTACAGCAAATAATTCAAAATTAATTGGGCCAGAGAGAGAGAGGACATGCACAAGACAGACTATTCACCAGAGAAAAGGATGTTCTGGAGTTCAGACCCTTGTCCCTTAACTGTTTATGTACTTTAAAGTAAAGAGTAATTGCAGGGAGGAGGTAGCAGGGACACACAAAAAAGCAGCAGTCTTAATAACGGGACTCCATCCTCCACATATGCCCTAACCACAAAGCTACAGTCTCTCTGCCCACTTTTTTCCCTTTGAAAATCTCAGTTTCTTTCCTGCACAGTGGCATAGATTGAACAGGAGTGGAGAGTTCTCCCACCAGAATAATCTGTTGCCCTATGATTAGATTACTTTAATAGCATGTGAGAAATAAAGGTTAGAACCCCTCATGCCAAGGAGTTCACTGATCCTGTGCCTTTTTACTTTTTTGCCTCTGTCTGGTTCTTATTAGTGAACTGTTTATGTCAAAGTAAAAGGATTCTGTAGGTCCATACAGGCCAGCTTTTGCTTCTGTGCAACCCCACTGGCCCTGTTCTTCACCGGCAGTGTAGCTTCTCTTGAGGATTCCTGCCATCCTGACTACTCAGTATTGTCTGCTTTGAGATTTATTAACTTCTGGCTGGAGTTGTGTGTGAAAATCCAGAATTCCTGCAGGGGATAGACCAGTAGGAGAAGCCAGTCTCCTCTGATATACAATCATTCCAGGATCAATTTCTCATTGCGGGCAATTTCTAGAAATGCTACATGGAATTTAACAGGGGTCTAGGTTGTAGTCATGCTGGTCTAAAGACATAGGCAGACAGGGTTCTTCGGGTGAATCTGATATCTTTTATTAGACCAACTCAAATAGCTGACATGGAATTTAAGATATTTATATATCCACGGTTTTTATAAAGTGCCTGTTTTCAGTTAAAGATTTTTTTTTCTTTTCTTTTTACTGGCATTCTTTTCTTTTTACTGGCATATCACAAATTAGTTATCCAAACGCTTAGAGAATTCTCCAACATTTTATGGAGTAGGGAAGGAATCCTCCTAAATATCCTACTGCATTGTAAATATTACCCATTATATTTTCTTATCACAGCTTTTCATTACTTTGAACTATATCCCAGCCTGGAAGAATTATGGTGATTTAATAGGCACTGAGCATTTCCATGTTTAGCCTTCAAGCCTCAGTGTTACCAAACTCCTTTTCAAGAGTGATAGATGAATTTGCTTACTCTATTGCTTCCTGCATGATGGTACTTTACAAATCAACTAAGTTCACATTTATCAATATATAAAAATTTAGCTGCACAGTGACCTTCCAAGATTTTTCTGTCTGTTTATGACAACCAGCTCAATACCATTGTGAACTTATAGATCCTGAAATAATCATATAGGGTAAGACTCAAAACTAAGATTTAATTTGTGGAAAACATTCACTACTAAACTTTTATAATCAGGTAATCTTTAATAGCCTGCAGACATACTGTGTTCAGTCAAAACCTTTACACATACTACAAGTTAACCAGCTGCTCAGTGGTCTTGCCAGTAGCCTAATGGAACAGCTCAAAAAAATCCCTGGATACTGTGCTGCAGGAAGTACTGCTACTTGTTCCTTCTACCTGTTTGAAAATAATACCTTGAAACATGAAAGGCTTTTCTACACAGGGAAGTTATTTGAAATAAACTAAGATGAGCATTAAAATGCAATTGCTATTCTATACCAACTTTCCTTGTGGACCCTTGTTCTCTACTAAAACAACGTTTATTGTGAGTTAGCTTCCATGCTTCTGTCGGAAATGTCCAGCCCATGTTGGTAGACACCCCTGGGTCAGGCCCAACCATAGGGGTCTCCTGACCTTTGTAAAGCAAACCAAAGGACAGAAGAATATAGCTGGGAACATCACCCAGTGGTGCACAAACCCTAAACTTTTTGTCAAGGTTGCCAGGGCTGCGACCAAACTTATGCAACAAGATCTAGGCACCCAGCAGATGGCTTACCATCTGGAGAAGCTTGCACAGTGGCTGAGACATGAGTGGGGGGTGGAGGGGGTCCCTGGAGTAGAGTAGGGCATGAAGGGGTCTCCTGGTTCGATTCAGAGATTTGGCCACTGAATTGGGCTGAATCTCTGACAAATCAAATCAGTGACTGCAGCTTCACATAGCCCTACCTGGCATATATTAACCTAACTTTATTAAAGACAGAATAGTTTTGCCCATTTGCACTAGCTGAGAATTTGCCTTTTATCTCTAAGCTGTGAAGCTGTCATGCACAGATCAAACCTGTATTCCAATGGGTGTTTATGAGCAAGAGAGGGTCTATGTATAGAAGATTTGCAGTAAGGATAGGAAGATAGAATGTTGTCTTGCTCAGGGTTAGTAACAAATACAATAAAATCTCTGTTATCCAGCATCCCCTGGGAATGGGGGATACTGGATAACAAAATATGCCATTTAATTGAGCGGCCAGGGCCGCCACTTCTCCTACTGCATCTGGGGCATCCCGCTGTCCCTCCCATGGCATCGCTGATCCTCCTACCACCTACCTGTGGGCCCCACAGGACAGGGAGGTGGGCCCTGCACAGCCCTGGACAGCCTGTTATGCCCCCAGGCCATAGAGGCTTGGCAGTGCAGGCTGCTTTGCCCTGGGTCATGGGGGCTCAGTGAAACCAGAAGTGCCATGGTTAGCACTTTCCATTTCATTTTATCTTAGCATGCCGGTTAATTGAGCATGCTGGCTTGTAAGATTCCAGTTAGCAGAACTTTTACTGTAATAGCCAATACACTGAACACTATGAAACAAGTAAAGGAAGTGTGTGCAAAAGTACCCATAGAACAAGTGACACTGCATATGGAAAACTTGAAAAAAGCAGCTGAACACCTGTCACAATAGCATTTCCCTCATCCTTTCAGGCACTGTTAGTTACTTTGAAAACAGCTGTATCCTTGAAAAGAAATGATCATTTTAAATCTCTTCTGACAGAGATTGTGCTATTTTAATGTCTTTTCTTTTCTTTTCTTTTTTTGGAAAAAGTGCAAAAAAAAAAGTGCCCACCTCAGTCTCAATCAGTCTCAGATTATAGCATGGAAAGTCAACCTGAAAAAAATCCAACAAAATGGCATTTTAACAAAATGCATCCTGTCTTTGCAGTGACAGGGCATTGACAGTCTCCTTGTCCCTTGACTTTACCTATGATAAACTAAAGGGTTTTTTTTCTTTTAATATTTTATGCCTAGTAGATGTACATGAGATTTGTTCCCAAAGTAGACCTGTCATTAGACCATTCATTCTCAGCCTTAGTGCCATAGCACTCTGGGAAGCCATAAACTACTTTTAAGTATCCCACAGAGTGCTGTGCAGTATTAGAACTCTTGTCCAAACATGATTTACACGATAAACTTAAGAGTTCAAATAGGAAGCTCTAGTGTCAAAACTAGTCTGATCTACTGTGGTCTTTCTGAGTTCTTTGCAACAGAAGAATTGTTCTATTATTTTCCCATAGCCAAAAACTGAGTGAGAGCTAAGAGTTGGCATTTTCTGAGGCCTGTCTTGAGTCTAACAAGGGTGCCCTGAGTTTAACAAGGTTCAGAACTACTGGGTTAGACAAATATTGTCTAGGTTGGTTTAGATAAAGGTGATTCTGCCTTGAGAAGGGGATTGGATTAGATGACCTCCCAAGGCCTTTTCTACCCCTACTTTTCCAGGATTCTATGAAAGTCAGAAAAATTGGAGAGTAGGTAAAATTGTTCTATATTACTAAGACAAGCTTTATTGCATAGAGAAAAAAGTTAATAATCAGGATTAATTATGAAGTCATAGAGGCTTTTTACTTGTTCATGATGTTTTTACATTTACACAGAGTCTTTCAGAAGACAGTAACTTCATCTGATTTAAAAACATTGGGCCTAACTTCCAAAGTTGAAGTATATTAAAATTAAGTCCCAGTGACTTCAGTGAGATTGAGACTGCTCATGTGAGCAAAGTTGATCATGCATTTAACCTGAAATATTTTAATTACATCTGAAACATAAAAACAACTAAAATATATCCTTTATGAAAACATTAATGATTCCAAATTAGACAGGAGCTGGGAGAGTTCAGAATACATGCACAACTTTCACTGTATTATTTGATATATGAACATCATAAAAAGGTCTCTGAGATGCTCTAATTTACACTAGCAAGCAACAGCTCCAAGGTGGTTACTGTGAAAATGACATGGATACCATTCATACTTGCTTGGGATCCAAAGATGGTTAGCTTTCATGAGAATCATCTGAAAACCATGGGTGTTTTGAGCCACCTCCATGAACCAGAAGACTGATGGTGATGGAATTACTTTGGAGTTTTACACGGATCTGTTTTACAAGTAGAAATCAGGACAGAATCTTTCCTAGTGTTTATAGAGAGCAAAATAAATTACTAAAGGGACACAAAGTAACCTCAAAACTGTTTTAAATATGTCAATAGTGCCAACCTTAAGCATTCTAAAATCATGGTGAAGGTTTCCAAAATTGTGTTAGAGTCATGGGATACGAAAATGTAAACATACATTTTTGGTCCTTTTTCTTTATCATGTTTGACAGTGAGGATACTCTTAGGTTAAGCTTACAAGTTTTTCTCCACACTCTCAGGGTTAGAAACTTATTTTTTAAATGAAAGTTGAGATTTTATCAGGTGTGTGAATCCAAGCACAGGTAGACCATATCACTAATATTCTGAGACTCAGGATAAAATTATGATAACTGACAATTTTGGAAATAGGGAGCTAAAGATCTCCCCAGTATGAGGATATCCACTGTTGATGTTAACACAGCATAACATACTCCACATGAGGCCCTTCTTGCCTATCTAACTGAACTGCTTGCTGGGGCACGCATAGGATGGAGAGCACTGATCCATGTAGTTCTCACCAAAATAAAGGTCCCTAGGGGCATTTTTACATTAGTGAACTGCACTAATAAAAAGCAACCACACATCATGTGTATCAGCAGCACAGTGCATCCCTGCACTGAGAAAATAGAGGTGGTGCACTTTGCACTAAAGACCATTGAATGTGTTTTAGTTCAAAGCACACTACTGCCATTTCTCAGCATGGAGGCATACTGCATTGGTGATACACGTGACTCACGAGGCTGCCCAAGTGCATCAATTTATGTGCTCCTGCAAATATGATTAATCAAGTCTGCTCTGACGTGCTGGATTTCCAGTGCATCAGAGCAGGCTCCCCACGTGTGTGTAAGTGCACTAGGAGACTTGCTTTTAGGCTGCCTCAATATGTGTCAGGGGACACTTCAACCCCTTGCCAGTCCCAGAATGGTGGATGTAAACAGAAATGTGAATTAAAATCATCTCCCAGCCTCACAGGGCCAGAACTCACCCTTGTTCAAGAAAGCGTCTCTTTTTTTAGTCAGCCTGAGAGACCGATTAGCTTTTGCCGACATTTTGGAGGAAAAGGAGTTATTTTAATTATTGATCTTATATTTTATTTTCTTGCTATTCTTTGCTGCTCCTTTTTGTCCCCTTAATCTCTCCAGACTCTAATTAACCTGCCCTGCTCTTCTAAATCATTGATTTCTTCATTTTGATTTTGGTTTTCCAAGTGAACATGGTCATAACAAAACACTTTCTAAGCACTGATTGTCCTCCTGAAAATAAGTATCACACCAAGCAGTTCATTGAGAGAACATAATGTTGCTAACAAAGTGAATTGCTTGGTTTAATGACATTGCTTCTATCGAGAGTTTAATGCATTAACCTCAGACCTTTGCAATATTTAATAGTTACAGGTTATTGGAATTCTCAGTGCCCTCCTGGTTCTTTCAGCATCTGTTTCAAGCAACCTATTTTCCCTAATGCTGTGTGTGTGTGTATGTGTGTGTGTGTTTAGTCATAAAATTCTGGCATTCAGTGCTATTATTTGATCTAATAACTACCTCTGATCTCCAGCAGCCAGTATTGTTATTAAGCAAATATTCTGCCAACTCTCTTCATTGGGATTTCATTTGCATGTTTTTATTTTAACTGAGATTAATTTTGTGCCTGCTTTCCCAGCCAGTTTGCAGGCCTATTGCCTCAATCAATACCAATCATTTAAATTAATTCCTAAACTGTCCCTTCCCATACCCCCACTGCAATTCATGTAGTGCTGTGAGATTTTTATGCAGTTGCAGTTCAGGCTATCCCTTCATGTACTCCAGGCATGCCCACAACTTTCCCTTCCATCACTGGAAGACAAAGCACAATAGTGAGTAAATAATTAGTAGCAATTGACAGTGAAGTAAGGATTCCTTAGACTCTCTTGTCTTTCTGGAGAATGTCTTCTGATAACCACTATGGTGGCTTGTCACTTTAGGAAATAATAGAAGATCCAGTAACCTCTTTTTCTCTGCTAAACACCAGATTAATTTATACAGATCTAATTTGTTTGCATTGTTTGCTCTTGATTTATGTTATACACTTGTGTAAATTAGGGTATATCAACACCTATGGTATACAAAGGAAAGGCCAATTCTTGAAAGGTTTGCAGACAAACAGTATAGCCCCAATACAAGGTAGGTGGGAGTCATGAAAAGACCTATAGTTGATACATTGATTGATTTGCTATATTCCTGCCATTCTTTCCAGCTGGGAAGATGCTAGAGAACTCCTGATGGAAGCTGAAGCTGCCTTTCTTCAAGTAAATGAACGTAGGAGGGCAACTATGGAAATATTCTCTCCCTCCTCCTTGGCCTCCTCAAGAAGGAAACACCATTGTAATCAATGACGTCATATCAGAGATTAAATTAGCCCTTTAAAGACATTATTTCTAATATCCCATCGAGTGAAATACCACACAAAGTCACACAGTGACAACAAAATTAATTTTTGTCATCACCACAAATACCTTAGTTTTAGATAAACCTTTTGGTAGTCAAAGCAAACAGCAGTGACCGACATGACTGATTTACTTGAACTTTTCTATTTCATACTTTGCTGGTTTCAAAAGAGCAAAAACTATTGTATTGTCTAATGTATAATAAATAATAGAATACAACTTTATATGAAATACTGTACATCACACAAGATGGGATTCTGTGGTCATTCTGTGGGTAGAAGAAAAGGTTTAGTGGTGAACATAGCAGGTTTCAGTAGCAGGATCATGGACAAATAAATGCAAGGTCAAGTCAGCCCTATAACCTTTTAATATGGACAGACTGACTAACTTATTTTTTACTGCTTGGGAGGTCTTTCAGATGCAGCTGTTAGCAAAGTAATGTTTGCATTACATCATACTGTGCTCTGAGTTAAAGATCTTTCCAAAATGTCCTTTCTCCTATATTGTTATCAAACATGTCATGTGTCAGCTTGGGACTGTTCTCTGTTTGATAACGGAATGTGTTCCATGCTGTTCGCTTTATTTTAAATGTAAATCACATAATATTGCAGAAATGATGCAGTTCAAGCTATCCTTTTATATACTTTGACATGGCTTTCTTTTTTTTTCTCAGTGTAGCATAAAACATAAAGGATAGAGGTGCTACATAACATGGACAGCCTGAAGAGGATCTAGTTGCGGGTTGCTCTTTAAGAGCAACCTGCCATTTGACGTAGTAGAGAGCACAGAAGACCATTTTTTTTAGTAATAGAAGTTGCAGCTGTGATGAGTATATTCCCTCAGTACTTCAGACGTTACATTTTGGTACCTCCTCCTCTAGATCTGACTGAAAGCGAAAACCTGCAAAACAATATGTGGTGAGCTTGCCAAGAGCAGCCTGGCTGCTGACTTGAAAAAGGCTTCAAGCATCTGGTGGGGCATTCCTACCAATCAGATGATGGCTGGGGAGAGGCTTGCTCCGCCCCTACCTGGGGTAAGGTGAAGAGTCCGGACCTGGTTGAGGACTTCTGATTGGTCCATTTGCGATCCAGGAGCAGAGCCTCTGGAGGAGGTAAAAGACCAGCATGCCTGGCACATGGGCAGCTACATAGATGGACAAGGAAAAGATGGGCAAAGAAGAGCTGACAAGAGCTGGCCAGTGGGATGGAGCTGGTGCCCTGAAGAGCCCAAAGACGTCTTCGCGAGATGGAAGAGGTGAGCAGCCACATCCCCAGCCTCCACCGCCGAAGAGCACAGCATCGGTACACAGCCTAGTGCATGGAGCGAGACCCTGGGAGCTGCGACTCAGGACTCTAACCCCTGGCATGAGGCCAGGCAGTCATTGCAGACAGTACTGTATGGAGGGTCTGGGAGTAGACTGGGGCCCTGGGAGCCACTCAGGGTGACCTGGGTCTGCAACCCCCCTGGCACAAAGCCAGGAACCCAGCACATGGGTCTGTGCCCAGAGTGCCTGGGAATGCACAGAGACCCTGGTGCCACACAAGGTGACATGGGTCTCCTACCCTGAACAAAAAGCAGAGCCCTCTGTGCACATGACGGTGCACAGGGCCTCGAGTGGGGCAGAGAGCCCAGGACAGCTGTGGGGCCTCAGCCAGAGGAGGAGACTCCTCATTGGGACTCTGGAGTAGTGAGTTACTGGGGAAGGGGATTCACACAGGCGAGGAGGGATCTCTCCCTCCTCATCTGTAAGACTAACCTCTGGTGAGAAAGCCCTGAAGGGGTGGGGCTCCCTGGGTTTTGTAGGTTTTCTCCCTCCGGGGATATTCTGACTGGGGCAAGGAAGGCCAAAAGGACACTAGGGGTCTTTCTCTCCTCCTTGTCACTGGGGCATACCACTGCTCCAGGATGGCCGGGGCCTTGGTGTCCCTTAAAGAATTCATTTGCACCTTCATGCACCTTATATTTTATGAGTCAGAGCCTCATAATTTGTGCATTTGTATTTTATGTTTGTGAGTTGGTATGCTAATAGAGTTTAATATTGCCTGATCTTTATCCTTTGTTCTGGCTTTTTCCTATTACTTACCTGTATCCGAGTGGGTGAGGTAAAGGAGTATACATATATTGCATATAGTTCCATGTTTTGTGTGTGTTTATATATCTATTCTTTTTTATGATTCATTGAATGAAAAAATGTATACATAGTTAAGTTCCTGGAGTCTCCTGGTTAGTTCTATAGGGGAAGGAGGGAAACTGTGCAGCCAGCAGTTTCATCCTGCAGCGCACCTGCCCTGCTAACTTTTCCCTTCAGTTGGAGAGGGGAGTACATAACCAGGTACTATCTGGATTACAGATATATAGCTTGGATTAAAAAAAAGTTAACTAAATATTTCCAAGCCTTCATTTTGTGTTCAGGTCAGTTTCTAGATAGAGGTAGATGGGCAAGGGCAATTTTTATTTCAGCATTTCTTTTTTCATTCACTATGAAAATCCTATTGATCCAATTTATTTTCCTTCATGTGGCCATTTTAGGCAACAATATTAAGATAATCTATATCAGAGAAACAGTGGATACATGAGTGGGACAGTAAACCAAGATTTTCATCACATTGTTGGAGTGTGTGCTACAGCAAAATTGACAAAATAATATTTCCTCAGCAGTATGCATTAGCCCTCGGGGTATTGGTTGTACAATGAACAAATTCTAACCTCAGGGACCAAAGCTATATTGTACACATATGTAATGCACAAGAAGTGCTACAGCAGTGTGACATTTCTAATACATGCCTCAGGGCAACATCCTACAATGAGAATAGAATTGCTTTGCGTCTGGAATTTCAGGGAAATCAAATAACTTAGTATTATGTAGCTATGAAAATCTCATCAGTTCTGTTGTTTTCCACTCAATCCTTTGCACATATTTTATTAAAAATGATTTAAGTTTGTCTTAGAGTAGCCAAAAGCCATTTAGGCTCTACATCCAGATTGAAAACTGTTGACAGTTTAGCAAAGTATTGCTAGAATGTAAAGGACACTAGAATGTGATACCATCAAAGTACGTTCTTTCCTAGATACCTGTGTTTTCCCTTGGCTTTTTATTGTTATCTGTTTCTTTTATATATTGTGTTCTTTTATATATTTTACTTGGATACTGAAGTACTCACAGTGGAAATGGACCAGGGGGAAAGGGTTAATCAGAATCAAACAGAATTAACTTTCATGCAAAGCTAGTATAAGACCGTTAACTTGTAGATAACACTTGGGTGACTGGGCTTTTTAAAACTTGTTCCAAAGACAATACAAGAGCATTTATTGCAGGAATTACTTTTAAACTGCAGGGGAACCGCAAGGTACAATGCTATAATATTGACTGGAAACTGTTTACCTTTGAAGTTCAGGTGCTCCTTACTTAACTGGTTAACATTGTTTCATTATTACATCACTGATCTATTAGGCAACATACGTGTTGCAAGTCATGCAATGTTTGGTTATAATGTTGTTTGGCCTCTGCCTGCTAGTAGGTAACTACTGTGATGTAACTGGATTCGCTTAACATTGTTTGGTTTAAAGTCTCATTTTTCAAGAATGTAACTATGACGTTAAGCAAGGAGTAGCTGTATACATTTGAGACTGCTATTTACAATTTATATTATGAAAGCATTGAAAGGACCAAACCAGGAACATATTATGAAAAGATCATCATGTGTGTCATAAATATCCTATAATCCAAGTACATGATGAGAGTTAATAGGTGTATACAATAACGTGTGAAGGTTATGGCTGCCATGACAGAATAAAGCGTATTTCCTATTACAATGTATATTAACTGGATCTAATGCTTCTATTTGGCCAGGTTTATAATGCTTTTGGCTTCGTTGAGTTTCCTCATGACATATACTGGGATTAGTAAACAGTGAATCATACCTACTGAGCATGAAATTTGTTAACATTTTCACTCTTGCACCTGAAATCAGAATCTGGCCTCCTAATTTTTGCAAATATATATGCATGTTTCCATTTGAGTTGTACCAGCTCTTTTTTCATCAGCATGATAATGAATTCTTGAAGGTGATTCTGAGCAGTGATAAGAAGTAAGGAGAAGGGTAGGTTCTTATTGTTGATGAATATTTACCTTTTCCTCTAATTTTTTTTAGTTTCTTGACAGTTGGCCAATTAACTCATTTCCAAAGTTTCAGAGGAAAATTGAAGAACCTTTCTTACTTACCTTGAGATTGCCACAGGTCTGATCATGAGGTATGCTTTTGTTTTGAGGTCAGCTTCCATTACACTGACACTCAGCTCTTCTTGTTGAATCAAATGTCACTAACACTTTAGGCTAACATTGACTTCAACTTTCCTTCTTCCTTGCCTTCTCCCTTTCTGTTATGAAGCTTGAGCATAGATCCAAAGAAAATAATTTTCATGTTTGTAGACCTGCCCTCTCCATTTGTCTGCAACATTCTCCGGACTACTGTCATATACAACTCCAGAGATCTGAATTTATTTTTTATTGTTCCCATGTTTTTAATCATACTGTAGCCATTTAGTAACAAACAATAGATTTCTGAATAATCAGATGTGCATAAATAAGAAATCCCTTTTGTGCTCATTTGAAACATATACAGTTGGCTCCATCATCACATCACACTTCCATTAATCTCTATAGACAAAATTCAAATGTTGCATATACATGCAAACACAGAGAGAAGAAATAGAGTCCTGTTTGCTACAGCATGTCTTCAAATTGGATAGCTTGCATTTGTGTTAATGTTCCCATATAGTTTATATGTAACAGATGAAAACTGCAGTTATAATTAAAACCTCATGAATGTTTTGAACATTATTGGTTAGATCTTTTTGCTTGATTCAAGAATCAATGGCATTGGAGAAAGAGAAGCAAAGCTAACTTTAAATAGTCTTTCTTTAGTTCCCATCTGGATGACCATGTTCTAGAGCAAAAGCTTTAAAGAACCTGGGAATCTGGATCCAGATTTTGAATCCCACAACTTCCAAACAATTTGAAACTTGTGTTTTGATTCTGACCATTTATGGAAGAGCTAAATATAGAACTGCAAATCCAGGTTCAATTTCTGTACCTATCAAGTTCAGGGATATTCCTTTCTAAGAGATTAAGTTCATCACTAAAAAGCATGTGAGATAACCAAAGTTCTTTATTTGCAATTTCCCTAGTCTTTACTCATTATTCCATTGGACTCAGTGGGAGGTTGCTTCAGAAGAAGCATTAAACATGGAATTCAGTATCAGTATTATTATTACAAAGTTATCTGTTCAACATCAAATATGGAAATAAAGTTTGAGTTTTAGTTGGTTTTTATTTTATTCAAATCACTTTGCTAATCCCTATACATTATAAATCACTCATACTTAAATATCTGGAGTTTTGTCTGCCCTGCTAATGTATTCTATCTTGAGACCATTAAATCATTCTGTAATAATATTGTCCTGGGTAACTTTGTGAGCAATATTAGTTTACAAGGGCTTGATGGTCAAGACCATCTGAAATATGTCCAACAACCACAGAAACAAGATCTAATTGAGGCAAACATTGGAGCAATGTGTTAAAAGTCTGCCAGGCTTCCCATTATAACACCAGGTGAAAACTTTCCCCTGGGCATCACTTGGCATAAGAGCTCTCAGGTTCAAGAGAAAGTAAAACATCAAATTGGTTCAGGATTTTCTGAGTCAGAAGAACAGACACAAAATCAAACATGGTAAATTTTTAAGGCACCTTTTTCTGTTCTCCTGTAAATCTGGAGGTGGGGAGGGAGGAAAGAAAGAGGTTCATTGTTTAAAAAGAATTTGCTGGTAATTAGTCCTAACCAATTCAAGCTGGGTCCTGTTGAAGCCAGATCAGTAGTGATGAGGGAATAGATTGATATTTTGATATGGGTCATTTGATTTGGGGGGTTCAAATATTATTTATATATATTTGTTAGTCATTCACCTTTAGTATTATGCTTTTGCCACAGGAGTCTGTTCCTCCCATTATCCTTGTTGAATAAATGTCTCTTGGGAAGGCTGATTAATTTATTATGGGATCACCCCTCCCAGAATGTTATAGTGGGGTAACTGGGCTCCTTATTTTGCAGTGGGCATTAGTAGCTTCTTCCTCTGAACCTTTTCTTTCTTCAGAAAACCCACTTTTGCCTTTAAAAAGGTTGATAGTTATTTCGGGTGAATGATCTACATGAAGTCTGTACCCTATTTGACAGCAACAGGAGAGGAAACAATCTTCCTGGCATTAGTCAATGAGCCACTAATTGCCTCTGGAGCCAAAATGCTGCAGTGTACAGTGTATACTCTGATTAAAGAGAAATGGGTGCAGAAAGAGAACAGAGAAGATTATATAGTGCCTCATGCTGCAGTAAGAGGTTCAAGGGACACCTCTCACAATCTCACTGGTGATTTGAGAGTATGCCAATGACTATTAATAGGCAGGAAGAGAGAAAGCTGAATCAGCATCCCTGTAGAGCACAGTCATCCACATTTCAAGCAAAGCACAAAAGCTAAAATTGGCTAAATGTTTTTTCCCCATTAATGTGAAATTCTGATGACCTGGCTTTGAGCTAGTTGTACAAATGGAAATTCTGAAATCATGAACAATGGTATTTCTGACCTGAGTAACTGCAGTGGAAGGATGTCTATTCAAAAAAATCTGTGAATATAGCTGGATTTTTCTATTCTTAGAGATGCAGAGAAGAGTTCAGCCTTTTAGGTGCTTTTCCAAACTGCTTAACATTGGGAGTTTGATCCTTAGTCACCCAATCCCACTTCCACTGCTATTGCATAAGGAATCAGAACTCTTAAGGTAGAAATGGCCATCCTTCTTATTAAACCAACTAGATAGTTGCAAAAAAAAAGAAAAAGAAAAATCTTTATTTCCAAGCTTTCAGGCTCATGCATCCTTCCTCAGGCAAAGGAGAATGCAAAGATTGTAAAATTTCTCACAGGAAAAAATAAAACTTCATATTGCACAGGAGACCTGGAGGATGGTGTAAGCTCTCCTGGATGAAAAAGTTCATTTTATGCAAATTAGGCTTGGATAAAATCTGGAACACTCTATGTACCTCATAGGTGTCTGATGGCAAGTAGGATGTTGAATTTGCTTCTTTCTTGTTACATTGTTTCATTTTGCACAGAAGGATTGGTGATGGATTGTTTCTCTTGGGAAAGGAAGTTCTGTTGTGGTGAAGCTGCTCTGTAAGTATGCAGATTTGGCTCAAACAAAGGTCTGGAGTAGGGGTGTTTGCATCCAGGTTTCAGTGTCTTGGGTTTTGCTTGTTTTTTGTAAAATTATGAGGTATGTAAGGATGGATGTTAGGGGAAACAGCTCAAACCACTGCATGCCAGCCACCTACTCCTGCTACTGCAGCTAGCTATTGTGAGTCTAGGAATCCCTAAAGGGGCTTGTATTTATATGAGAAGAAGATCCAGCTCCTCTGGGATTTGGAAGTGCTACAGAAGCAATATTAAATCACATTTGCTTAAATCCACCTGCTTTTAACATGAGGGTCAAGGGCCTGAATCTCTGAACCATTTGCAGTTTTTCTATCCTTGTTGTACATCTATTATGTGATTCTAGTATTGATCGGTTGAAATAGAGTATTCCTAGTACAGATAGGGAAATATTTTTATAATTGTACAAAGCACTGGGAATATTGACTGTGATCTTATTCCATCTCTAAGACATCTAATTGGAAGGGATCCTGGTTTTCCTTGTTAAAACCAGACCCTCAATTTCTAAATTAAAAAAAAAAAATCCACATTCTTCCATGATTAAAATGAAACACTACTAATATATAGATATAGATCTATATATTAGATATCAGATATATATATACTGGTTTTTAAAAGTTTTAAAAAGTTATTTTGGGTGTTTCATTTTAATGACAAAAATGTAGATGTTGGGTTCCTTATTTTCGTATATTAGTGGTATTTCATTTTATTCATGAAAAAATATGGATTTGGGTTTCTTTTTTTAACCTACACGTTCCCACATCATGTCTATAAATGCCCCAAGTCACTGTAGCTCACCCTGCTTGCGTGTATGTAAAACCATTTTCACTTTCATAATAGATCTTTCTCCTCATCTTAAGTCTGTCAGTTATACAAGGATGGAGACACGGACACTGTGTCCATTAATTTTGTAGTTGGAGTACTTCCCAGAAAGTGGAAAAGCTGGATTCTAGGTCCAAATCAGCCTGAGGAGGGTTGAATCCATGCCCCATTACAGGGAACCCTCTATCCCACCTGTTGAAGCTTCCTACTTAGAAGGAAGTACCGTATTTTTCGGACCATAAGATGCACTTTTTTCCCCCCAAAAGTGGGGGGAAAACGAGGGTGCGTCTTATGGTCCGAAGGTGTGTGTCCGGGGGAGACGGGGCAGAGCTTGCCCGCGGAGGCAGCGGAGCCCGAGCGGGACATCCGCCGCTTGTTTACACCGGAAGCCGGCGCCCGTGCCGGTGGCCGGGAGCCGGCAATAAAAATGGCCAGCCACCGGCACACATAGTCTCTCCTGCCATAAAAACTGGGTGCGTCTTATGGTCAGGTGCGTCTTATGGTCCGAAAAATACGGTAATGCAGCAGTCACTGACCCAGAAGAAAGCAAACCAAAAAAAAGCCTAACTGCAGTCCTGGGTTCTGTTCCCAATGCTATTTATGAATTTCACATTGCAACAATATGAGAGACAAGCAGACTAGCCAGCATCTTAAATACATTCAGAAGGCTCACAGGATCATGACATCTTGTGATCTGCTTAATCTTAGGCTGTTGTGTTCCATATAAGCTATACTTTCCAAAATAGAACTCTAAAGTCATCACATCAATATAGTCTTCAGGGCTAAGTACAGACAGTCCAGTCCAGCTGCATGGATTGAACTGATAAGCAAGTGAATAGACATTCACTTTTGATTCCAGAAATGCAGCCTATGCCTGCAGTGGCCCAGGCCAGAAGCCAGGGGGACACTAGGGTATACTACCTTCCTGCTCATCTGGAGTAGACAACTCGAGCCAAGGCTAATCTGACCACCGGGGAGGAAGAGCAGGGGAAGTGGTTGCAGAAGAGGTGCAAAGAAATCTGGGATGTTAGGGGGTTGTTAGGTAACTTGAAATCAGGAGGGGATCTAGGGCAGAAGTTCAATAAACTGATTTAACCTAAATAAAGATGTCTGATACTACATCCATCCAGGTTTATCTTAAACCAGTTTGGGCCATTTTGAAAGCAGTTTATGTGCACTTAATATCTGTTGTGTTAAAGATTTAGACCAGGTTATGTGTAATTCCTGTCCCTAGCCAAAGTGATTAATGTAAATCTCTGACATAAAAATTCACAAATAGAGCTAGTCAATATATTTTATTTTATATTTTTATATATCCTTTAATTAAAGTCAGAAATTTTCACGGAAGTTATTAGCCTTTTGATTTTTCTCATTTATCATTTTTTATCTTCCTTAATTTCTCCCAGTGGCAAAGTAGAAAGAGGGTAGGGAAAAGCAAGGAAAAATAGTTTTAAAAAAGAAGGGGAAAAAAAAGAAAAATGATTAAACAAACAAACCAACCAACCAACCTCCTAAAAAATATAAAATTGAAAAGAGCAAGGAAAAAAGTCCCAAAATTCCTGAAAAACTGTACTTTTTTGAAAACATGCAGGATACAACAGACTGAATTTTCAAAAACATTTTTTTTTTCCCTTTTTTGACCAGCACTAATCTCAGGATCCTGACCAAATGCAGAAGAGACAGAGAAATTCCTGGGTATGCTGAAACCTGATTGTCTACAAATAAATAATTTTCAATTAGTTCTATGGAATAACAGGCAGGTTCATCTTCTTGAGACACTTCCAGCAGAATATCATGTATCTCATTACAATTCCCCTGAATAACATCCTTCTTTTGAGATAACATTCTTTTTTTTTTAACTCCCAGGTTTCTTTACATCTCCTGTGTTCAGGGGCCTTTCCTGTCTTTGCACCATCTCTAACCAGCTCTTTAGTGTCTAACTTACCTCAATCCTTTATTTTTCCTTCCTACTTGTTTTTTCTGGGTTGGTCTCTGATAAACCACACCTTGATAGAGTAAACACCTTCATATATAGCATTTACAAATTACTACAGACCAGCTCCAAATTTACTATAATCCCATTTGCAGGGTCTCCCACATATAAGTCAACCTCGAGTGGACAGAACCTTCATTTGTTGAGATTCTTACCTGCTGGTTTAATTCATATGGCCCATCTCTATTTCAGTAACAGCTGTACAACCCCATCACATTTCATGAAATTGTTTCACAAGCTTTTAACTTGGGCAAATTCACCTCTATTATTTACCCACCCTTTGCATTCCATTTCTGTCAATGGGGCTCCACAGGGGTGCAAATTTGAGAAGAATTTGGGTTTTAAGTTGAATTTATGAAGAACCCACATGTTCCTAAATGAAATCAGATCAAACTAAGGTATCCTCTTGTTGGATTTGGAATAGTGCCATGGAAATGGAGAGATCCACATCTACTTAGCCATTAAATCAGTGCCATTCACATTCAGGGCACAGACCATGAATTTAGTGGGAGCTCTGTGTGCATAGCAGCTACAAGGTTCAGTCCTAACTAACCAAACTGTTCTGAAGTGGATAGTAGATCTTAAGCTGCACTGCAGGAAGCTGTGATGACAACTGCTTTGCCAACTCATTTAATAAGTAGTAAAACATTATTGTTTGCTTTTTGGTAACATTAATCATACTTTTTTCCCAGTTCACAGCTACCCTTTCAAATGAATTACTACAACCTTTGAAATCTAGCAAAATGAGCAACCACACCATACCTTAAATTTTAAGTTTACAGAATCTCTATGTATATACACATCTGCAAAAATATAAAAATTAGTGTAATTTGTATACTTAAAAAAAAGTGAAAATTGAGTGAAATGTACCATGGTTTTCAATTGCTTTCAATTACCATTAAACCTTTTTGAGAGCAATTTGCATAATGTTTCATAAACATGTAGGCAGATTAACCTTTTTTTAGTTAATTTATTCATTAGCAGTAAAAATTCAAAGCACCTCTTATGAGAAAATAATGTCTTGCTGTTAAATTACATGGAAACAAAGCAATTGGGACATACTTGCCTAAGTTTGCCCTGTGTCAAAGAACAAAATAGCGGAGAGAATAAAGCTTTGCCTGTTACCAGAGTGTTGATTAAATTGTCTGTTTGTGAACAATTAGCAGCATTACAAGAAGATTAGGTGAAGTATTAATTAGCCCTGGGTTAAAAGAGTTCTGCCCTGAGCAGGTACCTTCATACATAGTGGGAGGGAAGAACCTAGAAAGGCCATGAATAGATAAAGGGCTTGATTCTTTCCTGCCTTGAGCATTCATTACAATGTCAGCATGTAAAAAGCTCTTACCCCTAGTGTGAGTGAGTGGAGAATGTGATTTAGCACCATCTTCTACACCTTTTGCACTCATTTTGCATGGATGTAAATAACTACACAAGCTAGAAAGTGATGGAAAATCAGACCCAAAGTGTTGATTCACTTGCATGTTAACTCTGAATGTGTGGACTCTGTCTTTATTAAGTCATTTTCCAGGTGTGGGGACAAGGGTGAAGCTTACAGTTCAAAAATTGTAATGCAGGTAATGCTTTGAACATATATAAAGCTTTGTAAGCAGCCTCATAAGGCACTTTATAGGTTAACAGGCAGAGGCATAGGTATACATTTTGGTGCCTGGTGCAAACTTTGAGGGAGGGAAGCCGAGCGCTCCTTTGTCAACCGCCCAGCTGGTGAAGCCCTGAACTACCTAATTCTAGGTCCTGGGGCACAGCTGGAACAGGATTATGCTGCACAGCTACAGGAGGTCCTTATCTGGGCCTTGGATTCAAAGACTCCCACTATTCCTACCGTTGTTTAGCTGGGCAATACAGGGCTGCTTCTGCTATGGCCCTGGACCTAGCTTCTATGGCTGGACAGCAGGAGGCTGCTCTAGCTCAGCTTCTAGGAGTGGGCAGTGCAGGGCTGTCCCTTATGTGGCCAGCACATGGCTCCTACAGCTAAATGGTGTTGTGATTCTCTAGCTTAGCTCCTACTACTACTGTTACACTACTGTTCCCAGTGAGATAAAAACACATAAACCAAAATACTCTTCCCTATAAGAGTGCCCCAAGGGATGATGAGGTCGAACGGTCATAAACTACTACAAGACCATTTCAGGCTGGACATAAGGAAGAATTTCTTTACTGTCCGAGCCCCCAAGGTCTGGAACAGCCTGCTATTGGAGGTGGTTCAAGCACCTACATTGAACACCTTCAAGAGCAAATTGGATGCTTATCTTGCTGGGATCCTATGACCCCAGCTGACTTCCTGCCCTGGTGGGGGACTGGACTCGATGATCTTCCAAGGTCCCTTCCAGCTCTAATGTCTATAAGATAAAGACACATAATTGTCAGATAGAGGGACTAGGACATAGACAAGTCTAGTTGCTTATTCAAGTTGATAAACATTTTTGTGGAAGAGATAAGAATAGAGTCCAGGTGGCAGATCCTCGGTTGATGTCAACTTTAATAGCTCCCATGGAAAACTTTAATGAACGGTTTGACAAACTGGGAGTATCCACATGTTCATTAATGCACTGTAGTTACTGTGCATTAAATTTAGTACTTGTATAATCAAGTATTAAATTAATGTGCAGTAAGTGGCATTATTGCTCAGTAAAGCCTGTGCATGCCTTTTTAGCGATGCTAATGCACAGTAGCTTAATAATACTTCACAGTAGTTTATTATTACTGTTTGTGCTGTGATGCACTACTGCACAGTATTATTAGGTTACTGTGCAGTTAGCGTCTTGTGTAGATGTGCCCACTGACAGTAAAGTGACAATATACAAACTGGGTACATCTACACATGAAATTAATGGGATGCAATAAACTTTGGAGCTGTTCATACTGGAGCTAACTGCCTTTGTGTGCCTGGGACCACAACACTCTAAGCCAGGGTAGAGCAGCTCCAGGCTAGCAGCGGGTATAGGGGATCAGCCCCAGGCTCCAGGTGGCAGCAATGGGTGGCAGAAGAGCTGGCTGGGCCATGAGGGTGCAGAACCTGTGGAGTCCCGTGGCTAGGTGGCAGGCAGCCTCTGCAATTTAGTATCATCATGCCCCAGTCAACCCCTGTCACTATCTACACAGGCATTTCATTGTAGTCACTTACTCTCCCATAAGATCGTACTGTCTCCAACAGTATGGACAGTGACAATTTACTGCTAAGCTAATTAGTCAACTGCAGTAAAGAGCATGTATAGATGTACTCCTTGTGGCTCTATCCCTAAATCTCCCGATTTAAAAGATCATCCAGTCTACGTACATACATAATCTGGCTTGCCTTTTGCCACCACTGTATACAGTATTCCCCAGTCTCCCAACACAAACACACCAGTATACTAAATTATGCTTTTCCTTACTCTAACATCTGATCATGACACCATGACTGCAGTGGGGGCAAGAAATTTGGCATTGATCACCCCCCCCCCCAGTTTGGGTCTAAGATTATACTTTAACACTTTAATTTAATTTTGAGGATGTTTAGATCAGGATATTTTGACATAGGTCTTGGTCTCTATAAGGAGTCCAGGATTGTGAGGATGATAAAGATTTCTAAAGTAAAGGAATTCTATTTCATAAGGCACAACTGTCTGCCTTAGGTATGCAGATAAAGTGGACATGATTCTGAGTATAGAAAACAGGGCATGGATGAAAAGAGGAGCTACATAGTAATAATTTTATTCATGATAATATTTTTCCATAGTCACATGCTTCTAACAGAACGTGACTGACTTAACTGATGTAAGTCCTAAGATGTTTTAAACCACTGTTTGCTCAAAACAGCTCATAAAAATGAATAAGATGTTTACTTAAATTTAAACAAGTTTCATCTTTTAAAGTGATTTTGTTGCTTTTAAATAAAATAACTTCTGTCCAGATGAATGATCTGGTCATGCATAAAGAAAAAGAAAGACACAGTCTGGATATACAAGATTGGGAAGCATTACAGTCTGGATATACAGATTGGGAAGCATTAAATCTAGGTGCAGAGGAAGCACCCTTAAGGAGTCTGGTTTAAGGGATGTGTGACCTCTGCTCTATTTTCATTTCAATGTAATTCCAGCCCTTGGATTCTGCATGAATTTTAAAGTTTTAAATAGCCAGAAATATAGTGCTGAATGAAAGCTGAGTTTCACCTATTTTTAGCATTTATTTTTGCATTTGTTTGTCACTTTTATATGCTACCCCCCAAAAAGGGACTCAAGATGGTTTACTATCAAAATTAGATTTTTTTTTCCAATTAGGTAAAATATTACATTTTTTTAAAAGAGCAGACTTCTTAGACCCAGTCCCATGGCACTCTAGGGAAATGTCCAGCCTTGGGCTCTTATGTACCACAAGGGTTACTGAGTTCCAGAGTCACAAACCATACATTTTCACTAATCAAAATAAATCTGATCAGCTCCATAGTACAGATGGAGTTGAACCTGACCCCCTGAGCTATTTTGTCATATCTCAATTCACAGATTTGCAGTTTCTGACCAAGCTCCCCTTAACTGTATTGAAAGCAGGATTTGGGACCATGTTTATATTTTCATAGGATTTAGCCATCCTACCTAAGTCTCTGGTTTCATTATGAAATTCTGACATTGCTGTAGTATGGTGATTCCCAAACTCTTACAGATTGCGCACCACCAATTTAAAATGATACAACCTTAAGTACTACCAGCAGATTTTTCTCATGTAAAGTAATTATAATAAATCTGTTAATGTGTACCACTGCCTACGCTGGTTGTCTGTGTACCACTGGTGGTACCCATAGTACAGATTGGGAACCGCTGCTCTAGTAGGTGAAAGGTACATAGTTAACTGAAACATTTTAATCAATGCTCCCTGTAAATAATTTTCCCATTTATCTGTGGCTGATTTGTATCATTCTCAGTTTGCTTTACAGTGAAATATGCTGAAAATATATTAAGTGTATATTGAAGTTACCATCACTTGGAATGACTAGTTTTGGTTAATTTTTTACTGTAAAAGTATCTCATTTCATATATCATGTTAATTTTATTATAGTCAACATTACTTCTATTTTCTCTTTGTGTTCTATGCCCAATCATACATAGCTGATCTGACATCTGTGCAGGGTCAAATGGCTACAGTGGGCCTCTATGTGGGCTCAATAGTTTGGTTTTGTTCATGTGATTAAAGGGTGCTTGCAGTATCTAAGCTTTATCCTGTGTCTACATAGCAAAATTAATGTACAATTGTAGCATGTGGAACAATATAGCTAGTTCAGTAACAATAGCAGTGAAGGCATAGCAGCACAAGGTTTTAATACAGGCTAGCAGCCAGGTTATGTAGAAAGAGTCTTTTGAGTGCTTGTATACTGGTTGTTGTAACCTGCTAGAGGTCGTGGGAATGGCTCCTCACTGCTACTGTTATCTAGATTAAGATAGATTAAGCAAGCACAGGCATTCTAGCGCTGAGTACAATTACAACTGTATCCTCTTTTGGTTGTGACTGTAAATTATTTGGGGCAGAAATTCTCTCAGTATTTATATTTGCTCCAGGGATGATCGTTTTGATGGTTCTATACAAATATTATTAATAAAAAATTAGTTTATTTTGACTTCATAATGGAGACAAAAAAACCAAACACATTCAACCTTTGTTGAAGTACTGCACATTCCTGTACGATAAATTGCCATTGTGTTTGACAATGATGTAAAAGTCAATCAGCTCATTAGCAATGAATACTATACAGACATAGTACTACCAACTTCTGAGAATGAGAAAAAAAGATAGTAACACACTAGGAAATAAAAAGTCTATGTATAAAAATAACCTCTTCCTATGGCAATTTATTCTAGGTATGACAATTGGAAACTGACTCTGTGTCTGTTAGTAACTCCATGTGGGGCCATCCCTAAGGGGCACAAATTGGGGCAACCGCACTGGGCCCTGTGCTTTGGGAAGCCCCGCAGAGCCAGGCAGAGCAGTAATGGCATGGAGCTGGGTGGAGAGGCAGCTCCACGTCCAGCCACTTGCTACTCTTCTCCCCCACCCCCACCACCAGCGCGACTGCTGTTAATGGCAGTGGCAGCCTCTTTGGGTCTGGGATCAGCAAAGCGGGGTGGGGCCCTACATGGGCAGATTTGCCCCAGGCCCCGCAACCTGCTCAGGTCACCTCTGACTCCATGGATAAGTAAAAGTAAATAATTTGCTATACCTTTGTATATATTTCTCAGGAGAAGTCTTTGTACTAGATTAAGACTTCCAGGAAACATGTCTTGAAGTCCACCAGAAAATCAGTCTGGCAGCAGATACTGAAGCCATCATCACACAGGGTTTTCCCCATCCTATTTGAAAATTCCTGAGTACTACAGAATCAACAAAACTTTCTAAAGAACAATTACTTTTTAAATATTAGTGTTCTTTTGTGGGCGGGATAAAAATTGAAGCAACCTCTGAAGTACTGAAAGAGGTAAATACAGCTTCAACATGAGATGTGTTCCTGTGCAGTAGAGCAGTTTACTGCACAGTAAGCATGTGTATCTACATGTGTACATGCTTACTGTGCACAGAACTGCTCTAATCACAAGTAAATTTGCTACCTGCAAAATGCAAGTAGCAAATTTGCTTGTGATTAGGTACTGCTCAGTAGTGCTCATGTAAACACCTGACTAGGAACAAATTTGGTCCTGGTCAGCTGGCCAGCAGGGGGCAGGGGATTGCTACTATGGCAGCAGGGAGCTCCAAGACCCTTTGTCCAATATTGTGATCAGGGAGTGGGGGCTGAGAGGTCCTTATCTCCCAGCACCAGCTCCACAACTTTGGGGCTGAAGCTGGGAGATCCTTATGCACATGTAGACACATCCACAGTGAAAAAAAATTGGCTTAGAATATTGGGAAAAAAGACTATTTTTGCTTTTGAAGGGACTAGCCTGAACAATTGGGTACCCACTTTTCCAGGAAAAGGAGAAGCTTAATGTCTCCTGTTGGAGTAGCTTCCATTATTCCCCATCCATTAAACATAAATCGTAGGAAATTAGACATGTTTCAGGGGCCACAGGGTCATTTCCCTCTTACAGCAAGTACAGTGTAAAGTGTTTTAAATTTATTGTAAACTAGTGTCCATTTAATCCAAAGGCAATTTATAAGCATTGTAATTAATTTGTTTAGCTCAATTCAGGGCTCCAATTACAAACTCCTCCCATTCCACTGAGAAAACACAAATGCAAATGTTTTGGGCAGGAAATGCCAATGGATAACCAGAGGGCAGATTAAAATTATAAGGAACATAATCAAGACACAATACCATGTCATGACCTTGTTAAAGCATCAAAGTAGGACTAAAGAGGAGAGCTCTCTGGGAATTTTTTGAGAAGATACTTCAGTCAGAAAATGTTCATTTGACAATTCCAACATTATTGAAACTGGTACATACATTTTCATAGAGAGACAAGCCTTCTATGAGAATGCATATATCAGTTTCAACAAGGCTGAAATTTCCCAAAATATGAGAGAGAGGGGGAGAGAGGAGAGGAAGAGGGAGAGGGAAAGAGATTTATTTTTCTCAGATCAGTGAATAGCTCAACATTTAGGGCACTAAATAACCATCAAATGCAGGAAACCATATTTGACTCTCAGCTGCCTCCTCTGTCTGAGTAAGAACATATAACTGAAGCCAGATTCATCAATTGGGTACACACCTTTTTTTCCATTGGAACTATTCTACACTGTAGTAATTATTCATTTTTAGATATTAACTGGAACAAAGATTTGAAGCTAGGTCTTTCACATTCCTACTGGGTGCCCTGATCAGTGGGCTATAGCATCAGTCTGTGTGGCACAGGGAAAATGTAATTACTCCACACAAGGACAACCATCCTAAAAAAAAAATTCCAAAGAGCCTTGCATTGTCATACCTTACGGCCTATTGTTTAAGACTATCTTCTGGGTTTAAGACTATCTTCTTAGACAAAGAAAAGAATCAAACCAGAACTGGTGAACACTCTATTGTTTGTCTTTTCTTTGTCTCAGGGGCATGGACTGCTACTAAGTGAATGCGACCTGCCAACCATAACGCACCTCAATATTTATAAGAAGAAAAGAGATTCCTTGGCCTTCTGGAATTGTTTGCCTGGTAAACAAGAATATGTTACTGGGGCCCCAGCTTCTTTTAATAGATAGAAGACTCCAGTTCTGAAGAGAAGAATACCGCATGTGCTCCAAAACATTAAGATTGGATCTATTCCTATAGTATAAAAGGTGATTTATAACTATATTCATCACCAAAAGCAGCTATTTTAATTTACTTTTATTTCTGAGGTCATCTTTTTTATTCTTGGTTATTCAGAGTGGAACTGGATATTTATACAAATACTTGTGAATCTAGAAATATTAATGAACAATCTTGCAAATGTTCCATCTCCAAATTTGCACCATAAATTGTCATTTGCACTTTGTTATGTTCTGCCTCTCAACTACCATATGACTTTCATATATTTCAAAATGTTTAGTTATTCAATCAGGAAGCATGAGCAGTATCAGGTATTTGAGATAATCCAGTCAGAAATTGTAAATGAGTAATGAATATTACAGCCAGAATGAGCATAGTTGAAGCAATCATATTGCATATGGCCTCTAAGTTAAAATCCATTCACATACCTACTGGGTAGATACGAATGAATAAATATAATTTTGATAGAAATCATGATTAGTTTGTGAGGCAGAAGTAAGAAAAAAAGTCTTCTAGGGATGTAATAGGGTTTCTGCATATTAAGCACATATGATTGGGAGAGTACTATGATGAGACAATTCTAGTACCTTCTAATCGTCTCAAGCACCCATGAGGCTGAAAATTACACAGTATTTATGCTTCCAAAATGCAATTTTCAGATTTGTGCCAGGTACAGACATTCGAAGCCCAAGGAGGAATCAGTCTAACTTACATGGGTTTCTATAAGTGGCCAAGGTTAAATTGGGAGCAAACAAAGCACACATTTACTTTTTGCGAGGTGGGAGGGGGACAGACTACCTGCACTGGCTATGTGAGCTCCCCAGGTGCTGGAGACTGTTGAGTACAGTTTAGTGCCTAGGTGACCCTTGATTGACTGCTGGGCACAGGCGAGCATGGTCCTAGCCTCCTGCCTCTCTACACCGTAGCACCCTAGTACTTTAGGATGCTGTAGCTATGGGCTAAAAAAGGCCTGCAGCATCATAGATGCCCATGGCCTGTGTACCTGCAGGCAGGGGGCCAAGCCATGGAGGTCACAGGATTGCCTCTATACAAGCCAGATCCCAGTGTTTTTCCTTCTGCCACCCTGACCCATCACAGGCAAGCTGCCCACACCAGCTCCTGCTCTGGGGAGATACATGAGTCCAGACTGGGATTTGGGTGGCAGGGTGTCTGGCTCTGGTCATTGAGATGTGGTGTGTGGGAACTAGAGTTGGGCTCCATGGGGCTGTGTCCAAGCATGGTGACACGGGATTCCCTGCCTGGGTGCACAGGAGCCAGGGTCATAGTCCATGGGGCTATGCCCAAGCATGGGGGTTCTTTGTGATGGGGTGCAGAGGCACAGCCTGGGTACATGGGTGCCCAGGTCCTGGGGCTCATGCAGTTGCAGGGGACATGGATGCCTCCCTTCCCCACCCTGACACTTGCCTCCAGCTGACAAACAGCTGGAAGCAGGAGGCCCCTGGGGTGAAGGGCCTTGCTGGTTCATCTCTGGGAAAGCTTGGGGGTTGGGTCTGTGGTGTGCAAAGCCTGAGCATGAGGACATGGGGGTCCCTGGATGGGTGTGCAGGAGCCAGGATCAAAGTCCATGGGACTGTGTACAAGCATGGGATTCTCTTGGGCTCAGCATCAGGTCTGTGAATACATCCTAGGATTCTTTGTGATGGGATGTGGAGGCACAGCCTGGGTACTTGGGTGCAGGGAACACAGACTCCTTCCTTTCCCCCTACCCCACTGCCAGCCTATGGCTGACAGATAGCCTAAGGTAGGAGATGGAGATGGGGAGAGGGGCTTTGCTGGCTTGGATCTGAGAAAGCATGGGGGCAGGATGCTTGGCAAGAGCAGCCAAGTCTGGGTTGAATGCTAGTGCACCTCCCTGTGAAAGAAGGCAGTAGAATGCTGCAAAGGAGGCTGGGATGTTGGCAGATAGCAATCTAACTTGAATCAATAGGGGATCTAGTATAGAACTTCAATTCATTAGTCCAACCAAAATCGATTTGATTTGAGTCCCTGTTTAACCAGGTCTGTCGTAGTCCAGGTTCTGACATTTATAGACCAGTCGATATGCTCTGAACTTTTGTATGATTACAGGTTTAGATAGATTTCCAATCACTTAGACCAGTATAAGTGTAATGTCAGTACCTGACCTTCAAGTGTAAGATTTAAAAGAAAATGCGTTTGAATAACTTGTTATATTAGGGATTTCACTACAAATTGAAGACACTATACATCTAGAAAGAGGCAGTATTATAGGATAAAACTTCAAATTATTTCAATTTCTGGCTTTGAAAAAAGTTAGGGGGGATGATTTGATCATCTGAACTTTCCATGTAATTGTATATTTAGATGATACATGTTGATCTGGGAAACCTGTCCTGTGCCAGATTTCAGTGTCTATATTCTATAACTAAGAAATAGTAACTACATTTTATTTTACTCTTTCCTTTTTATGTGTGGCCCTTTGGTTTTTACTAATAGACTCCATAAAAGAGGTGGGGTTTTTTTATTCTTGTTCTGTAATAGCACTGAGCAAATTCACCTCAGAGGATTTCTAAAGTGTTTTACCACTCTGTTTCTTGTAATAACAGCATATTTCAACATGAAAACCTAATTATTCTAAAGGTTTATTTGGTTTCATACTCTTTTTATCTGTCATGAAGTTATTTTATGCTTCTTCCATTTATGTACATTTGCCCTGCACTTAAAGTTTGAATGAATATAATATCAAGAAATACTTAAAATATCTATTATCTGAATGTGTTCCACAAATTAAAAATTAAAACTTGATGTTGCCTAAAATGAAATGAATTAAATTTGGTATTTGTTGTAGCAGAGGATGCTGAATTTAGCCATTGTATAAAACCATTAAATGCCAGAAAGCAAAACAGACCAAAATAAACAAAACCAGACAAAACCAAACAAAGATCCTTGAACTCTTAAGGGGGGACAGTATGATGTTAGCATTTTTTCATCTTGTGTTATGTGTGAATTTACATTGTTGTTAATAATAGGTTAAATAATGATCTCCTTGCTAAGGTGTAATTCCATTCTTCAAGAAAAAAATCATTGACTTTAATGAGCATTTCTGCTAGGTAAGGGAAAAAAACCCCCCATAAAGATATGGATCAAAGTGTTGAAGAGGTAACTGGGATATGGACAGACAGACAAACTGACAGACAGAGAGACATTTGTCTATAAGCCTTTTGTCCCTGGGACTATATTTATTTATAGATAGATAGATACAGGGTGAAGCAGGCCCTATTCAATTCAGATTCAGATTTGGCCTGAATCAAGGACAGTGATTCAATTTGTTGATTCAGATCACTGTCCCTGATTCGATTCAGCCTAATTCAAATCTGAAGAGGATCGACGATTCGGACATACACAGCTTTAAATGTAGATGAGAAGTTTGGTTTGAATCTTGATGTCATGATCATCAAAGGCAAGATTTTGGAGACATTCAGAAACAATGCTGGTAGGCCTATTGAGGAGAATACCAGCAAGCATCTTACCAGCTACGGACAGGAGTGCAATTCCATGGTAATTGCTGAGATTCAGTCTATCTTCTATCTTGAATATAGTTATGATTTTGGCATCTCCCGTGTCACTGAGGTTATGTTTCCAGATTTTCAGAATAACAGCATATAATTGGTGAATGAGCTTTTTTTACCTTATCATAGAAGGAAATCAGGTTGGTCAAGCATGATTTGCTCTTTACTTCCCCAATGGCTCTTTGCATGATGATTCCTTTGTGATTGCCTTGGTATCCTCTATGGGCACTTATACATGTGCTAGACCTCTCCTCTGACATTGGTGCACTCCAGCAGCCTCCATGTAACGTGTATTCAGTGTCTTGAATTTCAAAATGGCAGCAGGGGCACTTTAATTAAGCTCATTGTGATAAAAGGTGCCTTGAGTGAGGTTCCCTAAGTGATGTACTACCCGCCGGATGTGGAGCCCCACCCCTCAACTCACCTACCATGACTTGATGTTATTATGTAAAGAGAGGGGGTTCAGTGGAGATCTCCTTCCTGGAAGGGCTCCACGGGGGGGATGGCAGTACTCACAGTTCAGGTGTGATGTTTCTCGGGGCTCCGCCTCTCCTACACCCCATCCGCTCACCAACCGGATGGGCGTCAGCAAGATGTTAATTCAGTTGTGGTGGCTCGACCACAGCTTGCTTCAAGGAGAACCCCATATTTGAGTGGGCTTTGTTGGTACTTTTACTGCTCCCCCTTTTCTTGAGACTGGCGAGCTGTAGGCACATCAACTGATGCCTATTCTCAGTGCCTCAGAGTAGGGTGTTTTGCCCCTCTACCTCCTCTCTCTCTCTCTCTTTTTGTCTTTTTCAAAAGAAATAGACCCCTGGGCTGGAAAGGTTTGTGGAGTTGCCTCCTTTTCCCCAAGTCTACTACAGGGGGCTCAAAAACACCTTCCTGATTCTGCTTGCCAGCGTTGCACCAGCTGCGTTGCTCCTTGCCTTTGCAGGAGCCTCAGCATGTCTGGCGTGCTCTATGCCAGCATGCTCCCTCTCCTCCTGGGTGCCTGTGGTGCTTTTAAATTTTCCTGTGGTGGCTGGAACAGCTGCTGTGATTGGCTCAGCTCTTCCCCACTGAGGAAACAGCTGATTAAACAGCCGGTGAAATGCCGGCTAGTGTGGCCGTAGCTCCTGCTCCAGCTCTGGCTGCCCAGCAGGAGGTAAGTTTCCCCCACAGGGGGGCTGTGTGTGGGGTTTGGGTCCAGCTGGGACTATCCTCTCCCCTTTGGGAGCCTGTGGGGCATCTCGCAGCCACACTCATCAAATGAGCTTTAGTTAAAGCTCCCCCACCACTATTTTGAAGTGTGGGATACTGAATACATGTGACAATGTGAGTGCTTTAATTAGAGCAGTTCTCAGAGCCTCTTTAATTAAAGTGTCCTCCCCCGCAAACCCCAGAGTACATGTACAGATGTCCTATGTGCTTTGCAATCGATGGCTTGAGGATCTGCTCCATGATCTTTCCAGGTATTAAAATCTGGCTGACTTGTCTACAATTCCCTAGATCCTTTTTCTATCCTTTCTTAAAGATGGGCAAAGATATTTTCTCTTTTCCAATCAGCTGGGACCTCACCCAGCATCTGGGAGTCCCCAAAGAGGACTCTAAGCCAATGGCTCTTAAATTACCTTAGACAGTGCCTTCAGGACCCTAGGGTGAATCTCATCTGGCTTTGCTGGCTTGAAAACTCCCATCTTTTCTAAGTACAGCAAAAGCTTTGTTATCCAGTACCCATGGGGAATGGGGGGTACTGGATAACAAAATATGCTAGGTAGCTGAGAGGCCCAAACAGGCATCTGCCTCTCCTGCCATGCCTGGGGCCTCATCGCCTCTCCTGCCATGTCTGGGGCATCACTGCCCCTCCCAACACATTGCTGCCCCTCCTGTGGGCCCCGAGGGACAGGGAGGTGGGCTCCATGCAGGCTGCTATGCCCCAGGTCATGGGGGCTCAGCAGCACAGACTATTTTGCCCTGGGTTGTGGGCACTTGGCAAAATGGGAAGTGCCACAATGGGCACTTCTAGTTTGGTTTTTAGCTTACAAGCCAGCATGCCAGTTAATAGAGCATGCAGGCTTGTAAGGTGCCAGATAACGCAGTTTTTACTGTAATCCATCATCTGTTTTTCCCCTACTCTAGGATGCTTGTCTCCTTCCCTACTTTGCTGCCAACTGCGCTTAATATCTGGTAGCTGATGAAGACAATATAGGTGAAGACAAAAATTAAAAAGGCAAAAAATACTTCAGTCTTCTCTGTATCATTCATATCTGTATTACCTTCTGCATTATGTAAAGGACCTATTGTTTCTCTAGTCTTTCTCTTACTTTTGACATACTTGTAGAATCATAACTTGGCTTTCCTAATTTTCTTCTTGCATGCCTGTGTGATATTCTTATAGTCTTCCCTAATACTGTGAGCACTTTTCCACTTTTAATAGGATTTGTGGTTTCTTGTTACATTTCCCATTCTGCCATTACAACAGGATAGCCTGCTCCTATGCCCTTAAAAGGACCTCCTTAAAGTACAGCAAGCTCTCTTAGAATCATAGAAATTAAGGGCTGGAAGGGAGCTTGAAAGATCATCAAGTTCAATCCCCTGTGCTTTGGGCAACAATACTGCTGAGATCAAATGATCCCAGCAACTTGTCTGTCCATTCTCCTCTTGACGACTTCTAAGGTTGGGGACTGCACCAGCTCCTTGGGAAGTCTATTCCAGATTCTGGCCACCCTTACCATAAACAAATTCTTCCTTACATCCAACCTGAAACCATCCTCTAACAGTTCATGGACATTGCTCCTCGTCCTTCCCTGCCCCCCCACCCCCGAACAGTTTTCCTTCCAACTCCTGATATTCACCCCTTACATACTTAGGGGCCACCAATTCCCTCCTCCATCTTCCCTTCCCCAGGCTGAACAGTCCCAGATCCCTTAGTCTTTCCTCATAGGGGTTGTCCTCCAGGACCTTAGTCATTCTTGTGCCCCTTCTCTGGACCCTTTCAAGATTCTTCATGTCTTTTTTTGAAATGCAGCACTCAGAACTAAAGAAGGACTCTTGGAGGCCTTTTTCCACTCAGACTTGTCTCCCAGGGGATTCTGCCCACCAGTTCCCTGATCTTATTAAAGCCTGCTTTTCTGAACTCCAGTGTCTTTATTGTGCTGCTACCTTTCTTTCCTCCCATTTGGATTTTGAACTCTTACCATTTTTCAGTTACTGTTACCCAAGTTACCTTCCTCCTTCACAGTCTCAACTTTGCTGATACTGGGTAAATTTACATGTGCAAATGCTCTGGGGTGAGTGTACTGGGTAGGCATCTACATGTGCAGGAAAATAGTAGCAGACGTTTTGCTCATGGCAGCAGTCTGCTCCCACCCTTGCCAGCTCTGCACCATCCCTCTTCAGCAGCCAGGGAAAACTCTAAGCTCCCCTTGGGTTCTAGCCCAGGGGCTGGCAGGGAGCACTGGGCTGGGAGACAGCTGTCTCTTAGTGGGGACTGGGACATTACTTTCTGCCTTTGGAAGCTGCCTGCTGCCATTCCATGATAATGGGGCCCAGGCTTGGAGATTATTATCTCCCAACCCTGTCCCCACAGTAGCAGAGTCTGGGGTGGGAGATTCTTATCTGCCGCCCCAACCCCATGACTGAGGAGCTAGGGCTTGGAGATAAGAATTTCACAGCCACTGCTCCCAGATCATGATCCATGGTCATTGTCCCCACCCAGGTTCCAGTTGCAGAGCCCACTCCAGCAGCAGGCATCTCCTGGGGGGCAGAAGATAAAAACTGGCTGACTGGGAACACATTAGTTCCTGGTCAGCCATCTGTGTGTGTCCTACTACTGTACAGTAAGTATTTGGGAGTAAATGTACTACTTATATTAACAGGTAGCAAATTTACTTGTGATTAAAGCGAATTACTGCATGTGTAGATGGTGATACTTACTGCGCAGTAATTTGCTCTAATTTTGAATAAAGTGTTTCTTGATATAGCTACTAAGTGATGCTTTAATCTGAGGCTCATCCTATTGAAATTAAATGCAAGACTGATTAAGTAGGCTACTATCTTATATCTTTCTAAAGTTTGATACTGTACCCCATCACCTTATCGCTTGAGTGTTTCACACAAAATAATATTCAATCTTTATGCACTTCATGAAGCCTATGACACTACATTGAGTTATAGAATGATTTTCTCGCGGTACACTTTTGTTGATGGTAGTTGACATTGACATCATTATGTTTAAGGTAGAAAATGTTATCAATGTGGACAATTTGGCAGAATTCCTTACATGTAGTCAATCTCTGAATTTGTCTAATTCCCTTGGGAATTCATTGCAAACCCTTACCGATCCAATTGAGGATGCTTTATTGCTAGATCCTGCACATTTTGTTCTGAGTTTTCTGATCATCTCAATGTAATTGTAACAACATCTGTCCCTGGGTTATATGAACTCCAGTTGATAGCACTGGGAAATGTAACTGCATCCCATATATCTAATTAGAGTAAAATATATCTATATACTTTATAGAAAGAGAAAGGTAAAAAATGTCCAAAGATTCACTTTTCATCATGAAAACCATTCAGAAACATAAATTAAACTGATTGTACAACATCAATGAAATAATAAAATCATATACCATTAGGGTTGGAAGGGACCTCAGGAGGTAACCTAGTCCAACCCCCTGCTCAAAGCAGGACCATCCCCAACTAGATCATCCCAGCAAGTGCTTTGTTTAGCTGGATCTTGAAAACCTCCAAACGTGGAGATTCTACCACCACACTGGGTAACCTGTTCCAGTATTTTACTACCCTCCTAGTGAGAAAATTCTTCCTAATATCCAACCTAAACTTCCCTTGCTGCAACTTGAGGCTGTTGCTCTTTGTTTTGTCATTTGCCACCATTGAGAAGTCTCGCTCCATACATTTTTGAACCCCCCGCCCCCACTTCAGGTAGTTGAACGCTGTTATTAAATCTTGCTATTAAATTTCCACTCACTTTTCTCTTTTCTCATCTAAATAAGCCCAGTTCCTTCAGCCTCTCCTCAGAAGTCACATGCCATGGCCCCCTCACCATTTTCATTGACCTCCACTGGATTATCCTCGATTTGTCCACATCCTTTCTGTAGTGGAGGGCTCAAAACTGTTCACAGTACTCTAGATGTGGCCTCACCAGTGTTGTATATGGGGGAATAAGAATTTTCCTTGACCTACTGGCAACACACAAACCAATGCATACTAGTATGCTGTTAGCCTTCTTTGCAATAAGGGCACATTGCTGGCTCATATTCAGCTTATTGTCCACTGTAACCCCCAGGTCTTTTTCTGTAGAGCTGCTGCCCTGCCTGTCAGTCCCCAGACTATACTGGTGCATGGGATTGTTCCTTCTTAAATGTAGGACTTTGCACTTGTCTTTGCTGAACCTCATGAGGTTCCTTTTGGCCTAATCCTCCAATTTGTCTAGGTCACTCTGATTCCTACCCTCCAGCATATCTACTACTCTTCCCTGCTTGGTATGATCTGAAAACTTTCTCAGGGTGCACTCTATGCCATCTCTTGGATCACTGATGAAGACATTGAACAAAAACAGCCCCAGGACCAACCCCTGGGGCACTCAACTTGATACCAGTTTCCAACTAGACATCAAGCCATGGATTACTACTCTCTGAGCCTGATGCTTCAGCCAGTTTTCTATCCACCTTATGGATAGAATAAGCTTCTCTATTCAGCTTATACTTCCTTAGCTTGCTTGCAATAATGTTGTGGGAAACTATAAAATGTCTTGGTAAAAGCAAGGTACACCACATCCTCTGGTTTCCCTGCATTCACAGAGCTAGTCATCTCATTATAGAAGGCAATCAGGTTAGCCAGGCATGACTTGCCCCTGGGGAATCCATGCTGACTGTTTCTGATCACCTTCTTCTCCTACAAGTGCTTAGAAATGGATTCCTTGAGGATATGCTCCATGATTTCTCCAGAGACGGAGGTTTGGCTGACTGGTTTGTAGTTCCTTGGATCCTCCTTTTTCCCTTTCTTGAATATAGGCACTATGTTTGCCCTTTTCCAATCATCTGAAATATTCACACCTCAGTAAGAAACCAAATGAGCACAGTGAACCATTGTCAAACACTATGGTGTAGTGTGTCCTACATAACAACAAAAATAAATAAATAATGTGACATTTTTTCTGCATTGGGGCATGCCAATACCATCATGTTTTATTGTCCTGTGAAATATTTTATTTTGTGTATATGAAGTTAGGGAATGCTCCAGGTTTGTTCCATTGAGTACCCAGTGTTGGCCTTAAGATCTTTGTATCAGTAATCCAGACTTCATAGGAAATTCCATATTCCCAACACATTTATCTCATTTGATACATGGTTAATTTGGATCTTCTCTAATGAGATTAGCATTGAACCTCCATTAGTATAAGTTGGTTTGGCTCTATGAATTTCAGGTAAATCACATTAAAATCTGGCCTATTGATTTTGGTTTATTTTGCATCACAGAGACTGACTGGTGGCTTTGGGAATGGTGCCTTGAGGCGGGCTTTGGCTTCCTTGACAATGACCCGCATATCATGATGAGAGATATGCTCAGATGGGGTGGGCTCCACCTTTCCCTTAAAGGTAAGCACGTGTTCTCTACTAGGTTGGCAGATCTCCTCTGGTGGGCTTTAAACTAACCTCATCAGGGGAAGGGGAAGATGAGGGCGGAGGAAGCCTTGGACCGCTAAACCAAGCAACACCCACAAGTACAGCACAGACTAGACTGATGAGCAGAACATATACCCAGGTAAGCAACAGGGGACAAGGCAATGCTGAGATTAGGGGGGCAGTGCACACATCCACAGGAGGCCTCAAATGCCTCCGCACAAATGTTCAACGTGTGGGGAACAAGCAAAAGGAACTTACCCTCCTGCTAGCTGACACCAAGCCAGACATAGTGGGGCTTACTGAAAACCAGTGGGACCCAACACATGACTGGGCAGTGAATATCAAGGGCTATAGCCTGTACAGGAGGGACAAACTATAGCCCAGGGAGGAAAGGCAGGGGTGTGGCGCTCTACATTAAGGAGGAATACACATCCTCATGAAGTAGCACAGAATCAGAGGAGGGGCACACTGAAGTGCTCTGGGTTAGAATACAAGGCAGTCGAGGGGAAAGAGACTTAACGGTGGGGGTCTACTACAGACCACCCATCCAAGGGGAAGAGCTGGACCAGGAATTCTTGGGTCAGCTCACAGAGGTAGTTAGGTCAAAGGACATGATCATCATGGGTGATCTGAACTTTCCAGACATCTGCTGGGAAGAGCAGTCAGCCAGGTCTGACAGCTCACGTAGGTTCCTAGCCAAAATTCAGGACCTCCATATAACCAGGAGGTGCACAGCCCCCCCAGGGGAGATGACTTGTTGGACATGGTGCTGGCCATGGGCAATGACCTGGTGAGGGGGCTGTGGGTGCTCGACCACCTAGGCGACAGTGATCATCACCTGCTAGAATTAACCATCCAGCACAAGGTGGCAAAGGCCTGCAGCAAGGCAGGAGACCTAGATTTCAGGAGGGCGGACTTCAATGAGCTAAGGAGAATAGTTGGGGATGCACTGAGGTCCCGGAGGGGAGGGAGCCAGGTGTCCACGAAGAGTGGTCGCTCCCTAAGGAGATGATCCTCCAAGCCCAAAGGGAGGTAATCCCAACATGGATCAAAGGGAGTAGGAGGGTGCAAAAGCCCCCATGGCTCACCAGAAGCATCCAGGAATGTCTCCTAGCTAAAAGGGAAGCATACACCCAATGGAAGGGAGGGGCCATCACCAGGGAGGACTATACTGTGGTTGCCCAGGGATGCAGGGGGGCAGTTAGGAAGACCAAGGTGGAGCTGGGACTGAGACTAACTACCTGGATCAAGGACAACAAGAAGTCCTTTTTTAAAAACAAAGGAGGCAAAAAGAAGGTACTGGGTAACATGGGGCCCCTACAAGACACACTAGGAAATTTGGTCATCACACCAGACAACAAAGCTAATGTATTTAATGACTTCTTTGCCTCCATTTTCCTGAGCAGGGGCCAGATCAGCCCCTCCCCACTGGGCCCCCCTCAGTACCCAGGGGAGGCATCCCCCCACACTCGGCCCCCCTCAGACCCCAGGGGAGGTGCATCTAGCCAGGGAACTGCTGGAGGGACTGGATGTATTTAAATCAGCTGGTCTGGACAATCTCCACCCCAGGGTGCTGAGGGAATTAGCTGAGGTCATTGCAGGACTCCTGGCATGGCTTTAAAAGAATTCGTGGTGCTCTGCTATGGTGCCAGAGGACTGGAAGAGGGCAAACGTGGTTCGCAACTTCTAAAAAGGGAGGAAGGAAGACCCAGAAAACTATAGACCAGTTAGTCTTACCTCAATCCTGGGTAAGGTTTTTGAGATAATTATTCTGGCATATGTCCACGAGGGGCCAGCAGGGGAGATTATGCTTAGGGGCAACCAACACAGGTTCATTAGAGGCAGGTCTTGTCAGACCAACCTGGTGGCCTTCTATGACCAGGTCACCAAATCCTTAGATGCAGAGGTAGCAGTGGACATAATCTTTCTGAACTTTCGGAAGGACTTTGACATTGTCTCTCAGCCCATTCTCATTAAAAAACTGGGGGACTGTGGTGCCGACACCCATACAGTCAATTGGGTCGCCAACTGGCTGGAGGGCTGCACCTAGAGAGTGGTGGTGGATGGGTGATTTTCAACTTGGAGGGATGTGGGGAGTGGGGTTTTGCAGGGCTCGGTCCTCGTGCCGGCACTGTTCAAAGTCTTTATCAGTGACTTGGACAGGGGGTAAAAAGCACCCTGTTCAAATTTGCTGATGACACTAAGATGTGGGGGGATGTGGGCATGCTAGAAGGAAGGAATAGTCTATAATCAGATCTAGACAGGTTACAGAGGTGGGCAGATGAGAATAGGATGAGTTTCAACACTGACAAGGTTGGTGCACCTGGGGAGAAAGAACCAGCATCATACCTACAGGCTGGGGGGCTCCCTTCCTGTCAGTGCAGAGGCAGAAAAGGATCTTGGAGTCATCATTGATGCCAAGATGAACATGGGTTGACAGTGTGGGGATGCAGTCAGGAAGGCCAACAGCACCTTGTCATGCATCCACAGATGCATCTCAAGCAGGTCAAAGGAGGTGATCCTCTCCCTCTTTGCGGCACTGGTCAGGCCACAGCTGGAGTACTGCATCCAGTTCTGGGTGCCGCACTTCAGGAGGGATGTGAACAACATGGAGAGGGTCCAGAGGACCACTTGCATGATCGGGGGCAGCAGGGCAGGCCCTATAAGGAGAGGCTACGGGACCTGAATCTGTTCAGCTTCCACAAGAGTGGCCTGTTACAAACTAGTCCGAGGGAGCCAGCAGGCACTGGGGGAGTCCATGTTGTCCTGAGCACTACCAGGAGTGACTAGAAATAACGGTTGCAAGCTGGCAGAGGATAAATTCAGATTAGACATCAGTAGGTGCTACTTCACGGTCAGGGCAGCTAGGATCTGGAACCAACTTCCAAGCGAAGTGGTGCTGGCTCCTACCCTGGGGGTCTTTAAGACAAAGCTAGACAATCACCTTTCTGGGGTGGTTTGACCCCAGTACTCTTTCCTGCCATGGCAGGGGGTTGGACTTGATGATCTGCTCAGGTCCCTTCCGACCCTACTAACTATGAAACTATAAAATAAAATCAAGCTATTCTCTTTTTATGTCAGAAAGGTTGGCAATGTGTCAATTTAAGTTGGCAGGAGGGGAACTATAGAATGATATCTGTGCTTTGCAGCTGAAATGCAGAATTTTATTTCAGAAACTAACTATAGCATCTCTAATGCTAAAAATTGGACTAGACCATGCGTAGACAGTGACCACATGGGTGAAGAAATGTGGATGTTGAAATTCCCCCCTACCTCTAGACCTTTGTTGGTGGCATACAATCTTCCACAGATCTTCTCTAACGAGAAGCGACAGTTCTATGGGTGCAAGGGACAGTAAACTTTGAAGTGTAGTGGGTATATTCTAGACAATATTGAAGTTGGCCATGTGCCTGTTATCAAGGAATTTCACAGGATGCACATTCCAGAAGTTTTCCTGAAAGGAAAAGTGAAGTCAGTTGAACAGTTGGAATCTTAGATTAACAAGTGAGATCCAAGACTAAAAGAAGGTCTGAGAGGATGAACTGTTAATTCCAGGAACTGAAGAAGAGATATAGTTATAGATTAGGAACACGAGGTAGAATCTTGGATTCTGCAGTTAGGGATAAACTAAAAATAAGACAAACCTATTTTAGTAAGATAATGAGAGACTGGGTCAAAACTTTCTGCTAGAAAATCCCACTTTGTCTAGCATGCTATGGGAACAAGTTTGTTTTGATAATTTTTTTGTAGATAATAATTTTTCAATGCCCCAAATCAAATGATAATAAATGTAATTAAAATATGAATTCATATAAAATACAATAAAAATGGTGTAATGTTACACTGAAATTTGTATAGCACATGTGGAGTATCTTTGAGCTGTTAGCAGTTAAAAAATCATGCTGAGCTTGGTGAATATGGTGGCTGCTTTCCATTCAGGTAGTTAAATGCTGATTTACTTAGTGATAATGGAAACAATATCAGCCAAATCAGACGAAGGGCAGACTATTATTTTTGTACATGTAAATGGCAGTGTTCCAGCAGCATAAGTGGTATTTCTGGGGGTTAGCCACACTGTACAATTCTGTTTCCTCCACAGCATAGATGTGTATATAAGAAGTGTAACAGGGCAGTGGTAGTACACTAGAATATGTAGGCTGAGCATGAGCAATGGGCTATCACACAGGTATGTGGCTATATATGCACAACTACTGTAGATCTGTAGCCATCAAAATGAAGCTGGACAAAATTCCATAAGGAGCAGTTGTTTGAAACCAGAGGATGACCCTCCAGTGTTTTACTTCCAATAGCTGAGTGGTTAGGTTGCTCACCCAGGAAGGACGATACCTGGATTTGTGGCTAACTTTTGTCCAAGGTGAGCGGGGAGTTGTACCTACATCTATCCATTTTCTTAGCACAGTGAGCTAACCACCATATTACAGGTTAGGCAGTGCATAGTCCCCCCTGCAACATTTGGGTGGGGGAGCTCCAGGCTCCCCTGGGTGCATGGGGGTGAGGTCTGGGCTCTGGGAATAGGGGGAGCTGTCCCTGCTCTGGTGGAAGCTCCCTTGCAGGTCCCTCACAGCTGGGGGCATAAGGATTAGGTCTGGGCTCTGGTGGATAAGAGCAGCTGTCCCTTCTCTGAGGGCAACTCCCTGCCAGCCATGTGGAGATTGAGGCCAACCCTGATTTCCCTGCAGCTGCAAGGAAATTGCCCTGGAGCAGGATCATCTCTGCCCACCCTCTAAGGCTTGGGCCCAACTATGATGTGCCCACAGCTTTGAGGGAGCTGTTCCCAAAGGAGGGACAGCTCTTCCCACTCCCCAAGGCTCAGAGCCAGCCCTGATCCTTGTGTGGCTGGAAGGGAGTTACCCCGGAGCTGGGATAGCTCCTCCCACTCCATAGAGATCAGGGTTATCCAGGCAGCAGTTGTGGCCCCCTGCTGCTTGGGCTGACTGGGAGCAAATTGCTTCTGGTCAGGGTCTACACATATACTTCAGCGCATTAGTTAATTCACTGTTTTTCTAGTACTTATATGTCTTGGTACTGGCAAATAGTGCATTAGACTAAATTAATACATAATAATTGACACACATATGTAGTTGGTGATGCCTTATTGGGTATTAGATTAGTCTAATGTGCAGTAAAGCATCTCATGTAGACACACCCAGTGTTCCTTTTAAAGCTGGCTCTGGAAAGCTGAGAAAGGGAGAATTGTGAAGTCAGAAGGAGAAGCACAAGCTAGAGTGAATGTGGATCAATAAGATGTATGCTCCCCCAAAAGGTAGGTGCTCCTGGGTTGTAGCCTAGACTCTTATTCTCAACAGGACAAAAACTTCTACACTGCACCGATCTTGATGCATTTTATCCAAAGGTACAGTGACATAACTTAAAAAGGACTGAATAAGGGACCGGATAGTATCTGATCTATGGCAAGGTGGTGAGAATCCTATTCTAGTAAATTAGAAGTGTCAGGGTGTTCTTAAGCTTTCCCAGAGGGATTGAGTGTTAGCTACAGCCAAGGCTGGGTGTGTGCCAATTTTCCTGCTGGGATCAAACCTGGGTAGAACATCTTGCCTCTCCACTTGGATTAGGCAGGGGATTGGATTAGATGACCTATGGAGGTCCCTTCCAGCCCTACTTATCTATGGATGCAGGCTTCAACTCCCTTCTGGGTTGAGGGGAAGGAGGGGGCTCTTTAAGGTTTATAAAAATTCCAGAAGCAATACTAAACTTTGAATTTCTGTTCCTAGAGTTTATAGTAGATGAAGGTGGAAATCTTTTAACAGGTCTAACACTGATTTGGGGGCCTTTTTTTTTTTTTTTTTTACTGAATATGGCAAGAACTAGGGAAGTGAATCATATAATCATAGAAAAGTAGAGCTGGAAGGGACCTCCACAGCATAAGTAGTGGAAGGCTGGGGCTAATGGGGCTTAACCCCCCCACCCCAATGTAGGCAGCCCAGGCGCAGGCTCTGGGCAGCTGCAGCAGGGCAGGGAGAGGGATGTGCACAGACAGAGATGAGCAGTTGGAGCCTGCAGGCAGCTGGAAATTCAGCCTGGCTCGGCTGTGTGTGGAGCAGCAGCCAGCAGGTAAATGTGTGAACTGGAAAGGGTGCGGAGGAGAGAAGGGACATAGGGGAACAGGTTGAGACCCCCATAGGGGGGTGAATAGGGCTCCATAGTAGGTCATGAAATGCTTAGAGTCTGGACGGCTCACCCAGGGGTGTGGGAGGTTCCCGCCACTGCGCACTCCCCAGAGCAGGCACAGGGGGCACATGTCCCCCCAGTCTGTGCATGGGGCAGAAGCAGCTGCTGCTGTGGGCTGTAGATTGATTGTGGGAATGTAGCAAAATACATTGATATATTCACACTTTTGTTAGCAGTATTTTCTCAGGACTCCTATAACTCACATTCTACTGAGATGCAGCCAACTCTAGTGTGGAGTGAAACATCTCTTTAAATAGTGTTCAGAGAAGATATGCAGCATCTTACATCAGTATATGGAAATTAATAAATATCATCTTGAAAATGAATGGGAAATTTAACTAGGCAAAACACAGTATTTCTTTCGAGGAAATTAGCCTATTGGGTACAACAGAGCAACTTGGTGGAAAAGAGTTCTGAAGAAACAAACAGTGGCAGAAATAATCTTTTATGGGTTCCCAGCATCTCAGAATACATTTCATAAAAGACTCTTAGAGCAAAAACCAATATAATATTTTGACGAAAAACCTTCACTCAAATGATCAAAAGCTTTAGCACTTCACTGTTTTGCCTTCTCACGTATTTTAACATCCTGCACACATAATCCTGCATATAATATGGAAGGGTTTGAATTAATTATAAATGTCTACCATTATGTAAAGACAAGATGATAAGTCTGCGAACACTTCATCTTAGAGAATAAGCAGATGACAAATGATGTCTTCATCTTCGTAATCCAAACTCTGAAAATACTATTTTTTGTTTTATTTTGTTATCTGTTTTTTCCCCATTATTTCTCTTCAAATATTAGAGGTAAAAAAATCCTTCAAATCAGCCACAAGTGATCAGAGTCCCTATCAGACCTACCAATAGTCTTTATTACAGCGGTCCAAGTGGTAAGGCTTAATTTTTGCTTGGCATGCTATTATTGCACATACCTGTTTTTTCTATGTTAAATAAATCAACAATTTAACAAGTAGGAAGTAGCATTTACTTAATTTGATTTTCCCAAGGAAAAATATACAAAGATATACAATAATTTATTTAGTGAATGGTAAAAATATCTCTAGCTTGTTGTTTTTATCATCGTTATTATTTTAGCTAGAACTGCAATCACCAGTATTGGAGAAGCAGGCCAAAGTTTATCTAAGTCACTGTCATTCCACCTGAACATTGGAAGGGCTATACAGGCCAGAATGGCCGCAGAAGTGTATATATTTATTATGTCCATTTGTAGAAAATGTTGGAAATAACGGTGAAATAAAATTCAAAATTTGGCTGCTTTACATATACTTACTATTTTAGGCACAATACCTTTTCAAAAGATATTTCCGAAATATATTATTAAAATTTATATAGCAGATAGTGGTTGAGTTTGTTTGATGATTAAACTTTAATAAATTTATCTCAGTACAGAGAGAGGGAGAGAGAGAAAGACAGACAGAGACCATCTTATACATATCATTTAAATATCATAGACTAAATATCTAATTACATTAGCATAATTTGTTCTACACTCACCCCCCAGTATACGGGCCTTGTCTACATATCCATTTATGCACCATAAGTATGTCACATTAAGTTTAGTACCTGTAATAATGAGTACTAACCGAATGCACAGTAACTGGTGCTACTGTGCACTGGGACTAGCACATGCCTTTTTAGCAATGCTAATGCACAGTAGACTAATTCTACTGTGTATTAGCACAGTAGCATTGCTTTTGTCGTGACATGCTAATGCACAGTAGAATGAATCTACTGCACATGTAGCGTTTCATGAAGATGTGCCCATTGAGAGGATAAAAGTAGTCTCTTATTTCCTTGAAAGAGTTATTTACCCAGTAGGCTATAACTAGGAGGAGCTGTTATAATCTGTCTTGTATACGTGGTGTGAATAGAAACAGGAGAAAAATGGAATGAGCAGTTCCTTTTTCCTTTCCATCCTCAGCCAGCAAAGTACTCTCTCTCTCTCTCTCTCTCTCTCTCTCTCTCTCTCTCTGGTTTTGATCCTGGAGCAGAGAAATCCTTCCAACTCTAGGGAAAGAAAGAAAAAAAGAGGAAAATCTGACTGATTTCAATTAAACTAATTTTCAGGAGTAAAAACAAAAAAAATCCCCATAGACTCCAACTATGACCCCAGCCATAGCACTGTGTCCATGAGTATGCCATCTCCTTGTCTCTGTGTCTGCAGCTGCTTCCAAGAAACAAGCCAGGCCCCCTCATTCCTGCTCTGCACACACCAGGTAATTAGGCAGAGAGTTCCTCAGTGCCCACCTCGTGTAATTATCTGCGTAACCAATCTAAGCCAAATACTCTGCCTAATTTCCAGGCTTGGGTGCTCTTGAGTAAGAATGTTTTGTTTGTTTCTCAGCAGCAGTCCTAGACACAGTAGAGAGTGACAAAGATATGGCCTTTGAGGCCTCATCTACCTGAAAAAATTACTATGCCTGACAACAGTGCCCTCACATACTGGGCACCACTCCACATGAGTTGTCTGCAAAGTTGGAAGCATGGTAGCCATGCCCATATGGTGCTTTAGACAAGCCAGATAGTGCTACTGATTGACCGTGCTCTTTGGGTCACATCAGTGTGAAATAATCTACCTGCTGCACCATGTGGATATAACTATACTCCTTCTAGTTTAGGAAGCAGCCTGCTGACATTAGAGCAGTGTGCTTGAGAGCACTCTTTTTGGGCATGGGAAGTTTATCTGGTAGACATGTCCTGAGAATGTATCTATAGTATAACCATAGCATTAAGTATTGATTGTGCATACATGCATGGCATAGCTTTAAACTACTAGATGTTGCTAAAAGCATTGCAAAAGTAGCACAGAATCTGGTTTGGGCTAACTGCCAAAGTGTATAGTCAGCTTTTTGTGTGGGTGGCAGGTTGCAACCAAAATTAAGTTCAGTGCTGCCACAACTATACTGGCAAAAGTTCTTATACCTGTTGAAAGCTCCTCAGATGTATCTACCAAACTGCAGTCACAACAGTGGCTGGTCTATTCATAAAGAAGCACAACTGAATTCTATGCCTGACAAAGCTATAATTTAGCTTTGATAATGGTTATCTTCAACCTACCCTTAAGTTAGCTGCAGTTCAACAAGAAACCCAAGATGCAAAATGCAGAACCACATCAGGATTTTGAACATTCCAGACTCTGAGGTTTTTAAATCGGAGGTTTTGGTTTGGCTCATCACAAGAGTCTAGCTGATAAGTTCAAATACTGAGTTAGATTTACATTTTAAACACTCAGCAGTTTTAGCTCATTTCTGATTTAAGTACTGAGTAATTCTAGAGCCAGGCGAAAAAATCTATGAATGGTTAATTGAACCTGGGTTTTAAGTTTTGCAAATGTACCATGTGAAAAATCATGGGACTCTACAGTTTTGTCCATGAGACTCTATCTGAGACAGACAGATAGACAGACACCCACATATCTGGATGTCTGGCAAACCTGTATGAATGGGTGGGGAGAGGAAACTCTTTAGAGAGAGATACACAAGATATAAGGGATATAAGGGATTCTGGGATATTTTAGGGTTTTTTTCTATCCCCATTTGCAAGAAACGATCATTATAGTTGAATATGAATATGGATCTCAGATTTTAAACTGGTTGTTTGATGTACTTTTGTCACAAATATTTCATGATCAGACATGCTCATTCCAGGCAGAGGTATCCATGAACTTATGAATGGAATCTCATGAGGCCAGACATCATATTTATCACACACATGCTGAAATATCTGTTTCTTCCAGCTGCATGATTTAAACTGGCCTTGCTACCAATGTCTATCTATATGATACAGTCTCATAACTTTTGGAATTAGAGGTACAGTAATGCTTTCTGTGTCTCCTTTACAGAAAAAAAGGCCCGAATCAATATTTATGTTGATCTTCATTCTTTTGCACATTGTTTTTCAAGACATAGCATTTTCTGGCTACACATATTTGACCAACAATATCTCTCATAAAAAGGTTTCAGCTGTCTAAGGAGGGGGAGCCATTAGATGAAGTTTTCACTGTTTGCCCATCAGAAAATAATCCAAAACCAGTTATGTCATTTATAGAGACTTTCACTCTCATTTCTTTTCAGCCACTCCCCTCACTACATAAACAACAAGAAGCCACAAGGCAGTAAAATGTTAAGAGGTATTTACTTACAATGCAGGATTTTTTATAAAGTGCCTTAGTGTTAAGAACCTATCAAAACAAATATATATATGAACTAAACGCATACAGATAATACTCTAATTTTGTTTGTCTTTTAATTGGCAGAATAATGCAGCAGAAAAACCATCTAGTTAATGGCCAACCTGTGCTGACTGTCCTTTCTGTAAGTAATGATAAAGAATGGGCAGCAACTACCTTGCTGCATATTGTGGGTTTTTTTTTTTAAAAGAATAGAATACATTTGCCTTGATTTATTAAAGTATAAACCTCTTTCACATGGTAAGAGATGGAGCCATTAACATAACAGGTCACTTTTCCAGTTAATAAATGCTGCCTTTAACACACTTGCCTCCAGTGCACATCTACACACACAATTAAAAAGTATAGACAGGCACTTGATGATCAAGTAACCCTTTCACAGCCCTCATGCAACCTCACAGTTTATTGACAGGGAAATCATAGCAAAATAATTTGAAAGGGAACATAGTACAATATGCAAAGACATAAATATTGACCTACTTTAACAGTAGGTCCATGTGCCTTTTGCTTGTGAGGATATGGACACACAACACGTTTACTAGCTCTGCGTAAAAGGACACTGTTTCATTTTGACATCTATTTTGACATTTCAATGGGACAGTGTTTTGTTTTGAGTTTTGTTTTGTTTCACTGTTTCAACCTTTTGCCCATAGGCTATAATGGGGGAGCACAAAACTGCCTATAACTTTATCATTTCTTGCTAAATTTGGATGAAAATAGCAGGGATGGTAGCTGCTTTTTGAGGGCATGAAACTTTACAAGTGTCAAGGAGATAGGTACAGGGTTTTGGGGGAAAATGCACCTCAAAGTCTTGAAGGCAAAAGTTGTGTCACTTGTAAATGTGAAGACACGGGGGTGGGGGGGTGAAAACTGCTGGGATGGTATCCCCTGCTGAGGCCATGAAGCCTGACAAGTTTCAAGGAGATAGGTGCAGGGGTTTCTGTGAAACTGCACCTCAAGCTGCTGACAAGCAAAATGTGTGACGTGACTGTGTGCATTAAGACGCAACTGTTTTTCCATCCCTCCCCCAGAGCAGTAGGATTGGGAGGGACCTCATGGAAAGATCACAGGACAGCTACACAGTCAATATCAGAGAAATCCCTCTCCCCTCTTCCCCCTCCCTCTTCTTAGTTTTTCTTTAGCTGCAAGCAAGCCCAGCTTCAAAACTCAAAATGTTTTGAAACTTTCTAAACATTTTGAGTGCCCTTGTTTCATTTCAAGGGTGTTTTGAAGCCTTTCATTTCATTTCAGTTTCACTGCTTCAAGCTTGGAATGAGTCAAAATAGTGTTAAAACGAAACACCCCGTGAATTTTTGCACAGCCCTAATTCTTACTATGCAGTAAATTGACTTTACTATTGAATAAAAAGGAAACAGCTATGCAATGCACTGCTCTGCTACATAGAAAAACTCTCAGAGTTACCCCTTGAAAAATGTGTGGTAACTTTACTATGTGGGAAAGTTACTTCATAAAGCTTGTCCAGGGTTTATTCCCCTAGTGATAATTATCCCAAGTTGTGATAGCACCACTTAGTGGCCATGCACTATAATAATGCCTAATGTGGGCAGCTACCTGAGTAGACCACTTTCTATGATGCAGTAAATTCAAGTTAGCAGGACCAAGTGAGCTTTATCCCAGGGTCTTGAAGGAACTGGCAGAGGATATCTTAGATTTTTGGCAATGACCTTCATGAAGTCATGGGACACAGGACAGGAACAAAAGGACTGGAAAAGGGTCAATGTAGTGCCCTTCTCTAAAAAGGGCAAGAAAAAGGACCTGGAGAACTACAGACCAGTTACCCTCATTTCAATACCTGGGAAGTTACTGGATCAGAAGGAAGGCTGTTTGCAAGCATCTAGAGAAGGAGAGGCTGATCACAAGCAACCTGCATGGATTTATGAAAAACAAATCATGTCAAACCACCCTGATGTCCTTCTTTGACAAAGTAACTACTTGGGTGGATGAAGGGAATGCTGTGGATACAGTGTATCTGAACTTCACTCAGGCTTTTGACAAGGTTCGGTATCTTAAACAAATTGAAGGAATGTGGACTAGATAAAACTATTACAAGGTGGATAGATAACTGGCTTAATCGCCACATGCAAAGATTATTATTAATTGGTCCATGTCAGAATAGCAGGGCCTGTGCTGTTCAACATGTTTGTTAATTATTTGAATTAGGAAGCTTCCTGAGCAAGTTTGCAGATGACGTGAAACTGGGAGAGACTGCAAACATGTTGGAGGATGTGAACATAATTCAGAAGGATCTTGATAGACTGGAAAGTTGGGCTAGAGCTAAAAGGAAGAAGTTCAATACAGACTAATACAAGTTGATACTGCCCTCCCCTCCCCCCTGGGGAAACATAAAAACTACAGATATGAATGAGTGCTACCTGGATGGATAGCAGCACTATGGAAAAGAACTTGGGAGTCTAGGGAGATCACAGACTCATTATGAGTCTGCAGTGTGATGCAGCTGCACAAAAGGTGAATGTGGTTTTGGGATGCATCAATAGAAGCATTAGGTGCAAGACATGAGATGTGAAAGAGCCTATCTGCTTGGCACTCATTAGGCCTCATCTGGAGTACTGTGCACAGTCCTGGGCTCTACATTTTAAAAAGGATGTGGAGAAGTTGTAGATAGTCCAGAGGTGGGCAACAAAGGTGATAAAGGACTTGGAAAGGAAATCTTTTGAGAAGAAGCTGAAGTAGCTAGGCATGTTCAGCTTGCAGAAAAGGTGCCTAAGAGTAGACATGATAGCAGTCTTTAAATACCTGAAGTGATGCCATAAAGAAGAAGAAAAACACCTTTTCTCTCTTGTTTCAGAGAGGAGGATATGAACCAATGCTTTGAAACTGCAGCAATGAAAATTTAGACTGGATATCTGGAAAAAATCTTCTGTGTTGTTAGAACAGTGGGGCAGTTGAATAGATGGCCTAGGAAAGTTGTAAAGGTGTTCAAGAACAGGTTGGGCAACCACTGGTAGGGGATGATCTAGATATAGCTATGCCTATTTTCTACCAGGGGTATTTCCCATCCTTCTGGACTTTGCTGGTTACCTTGCTGCCCCCTCTCCCCTCACTCCCTTTTTCCTACTAAATATGTGCCAGGGTATTTTTAAGCCTTCCCAGAGGCATTGTGTGTTGGACTAGGGACTCTGACTGGGGTATGCCAATTCTCCTTCTGGGACTTAAACCAGAAGTTCCTGGCTAAAGGGTCTGTCCCTCTACTCAGGGTTAGACTGATTGCCATATTTGGGTTCAGGAAGGAATTTTACCCCATGATCATATTGGTATGAACTGCTGGGATTTTGCCTTTCTCTGTAGTGGTGGTGTGGTCCTCTACCTGAGACCTCTTGGGCATGTACTGACAACATTTTATAGAAGCAGGACTTTGACTACTATGGCTCCTATGTTTTAGAATAATAGAATCATAGATAGTTAGGGTTGGAAGGGACCCCAGGAGGTCATCTAGTCCTCATAGCAGGACCATCCCCAAGAATATCATTCCAGCCGGGGCTTTTCAAGCCAGGCCTTAAAAACTTAAAAGCTCTAGGTAACCTGTTCCAGTGCTTCACCATCCTCCTAGTGAGCATGTTTTTTCCTAATATCTAGCCTAAACCTTCTTTGCTGCAACTTAAGATCAGTGCTTCTTGTTCTATCATCTGTCATCACTGAGAACTGTATAGTTTTACTTTCTTTGTAACCATCCTTCAGGTAGTTAAAGACTGCTATCAGATCCCCTCTCAGCCTTCTCTCCTACAAAATAAATAAGGCAAGTTCTGTCAGCCTCTCTTCATAAGTCATGTGTCCCAGCCCCTAAACATTTTTGTTACCTACTGCTGGACTCTCTTCCAACTTGTCCACAGAATTTCTATAGTAGTGGGCCCAAAACTGAACATATTACTCCATATGTGGCCTCACCAGTGCAGAATAGAGGGGAATAATTACTTCCCTTGATCTGCTGGCAATGCTTCTTCTAATACAGCCAAGTATGTTGTTAGCTTTCTTGGCAACAAGGACACACTACGGACTCATTTTCATCTCATTGCCACTGTAACCCCCAGATCCTTTTCTGCAGTTGCTGTTTAGCCAGTCAGTCCACAGGCTATCGTGATGCATGGGTTTCTTCTGTCCTGAGTGCAAGACTTTGTACTTGTCCTTGTTGAACCTCATGATATTTCTTTTGGACCAATCCTGCAATTTGTTTAGGTCACTCTGAATCCTAGCCCTACCCTCCATCACCTCCATCTACTATACCCCCATCTTGGTGTCATCCGTGAACTTGCTGAGGGTTCACTCCATCCTATCTTCCAGATTATTAATGAATACATTGAACAAAACTGGCCCCATGACCAACCCCTGGGACACTCAACTTGATACCAGCTGCCAGCTAGACACTGATCCATTGATTACATCCTGTTGAGACTGACTGTGACAGCTGAAATTACATCTGCGTGATAAAGGTGCTTGCTGAAGCCTCTATGAAGATTAGACAAAGTGTTTTTCTGTCATGTGTTAAGCTATTAATCTATAAGTTGTTGCTAAGAGCCTAATTAAAGTTTAAGATGTAGTAAGGCCTTGTATAAAGTAAGGCCTAGTAAATTTAGCAAAGCCTTGAAGTAGTAAGGCCCTCTGGCGTACTTAAAATTAACCTTATCAAAAGAATGCAAGGCTTGTACTGCTATTGGTCAGTCTAAGGACAGCTAAAGTAAAAAAAATCTGAGTGGCTGTAAGTTATCAGCACAGTTCAGAAATTATAAATTGGCTGAAGCATCCGGAAATAATTCAGAAGGAAGATACAGCTCTGTGAAAAGGGTTAATTAGCTGTTGACTTGGATCAGTGGGCCTGTGGATCTTGAGGAGCCCAGGGACTGAATTCCAGGGTCCTTCCCAGTACCTCTCAGACAGCACTGATTGGGGATGCCTGACTTTGCTGAGCTTTGTGGAAAGAGAACTTGTCGTACATCAGGCATCAGAGGGGACTGCCAATAAGTTGCCAATGCGAATTATTATTGTCTGTCATTGTTTGTGTTGTTATTATGCATAGTTGTGTTTTTGCTAAGTCATTAAACCTTTCTTACCTTTCTACCCCTGACCATTCTTTCAATCCCAAACCCTCCACAGGCTGCTGGAACAACTGACAATGCAGCCAGTTTTCTATACACCTTACAGTCCGTTCGTCCAACCCATATTTCCTCAACCTGCTTGCAAGAATGATGTTGGAGACGTATCAAAAGCATTGCTAAAATCAAGGTATGTTGTATCCACTGCTTTCCCCGCATCCACAGAGACAGTTATCTCATCATAGGGCGCATCTACATGGAGATGTGTTAATAAGCTTAATTTTAATTTGCATCAAGGGCACACGTCAACACTTGCGCACCCTTAATACACATTAAAAATGATGAAATTAGGTTAATCATGTCTAAATTTGATACCTTCAAATGCCAATATCAAATTTAGGTGCAATTAGTTAAAATGTATTAATGCATGTGTAGACATGACCCAGCAATAACTTTAGGGATGGGTCTGCCTAGCCACTAGGGGCAAAGGGCAGGGCTGCAGGGACTTGGCACTAACTTTAGTGCACTAAAGTTAGTTCCAAGTGACTTTAGTGCCAGGTCTCTGCATGTATAGTTGCCTGCTAAAAATAACTTAATGCACATTATCTTAATGTGCATTAAATTTAGTCATGCTCATATGCATGTGTAGGCACACCCATAAAAGGCAATCAGGTTGGTCAGGCATTTACCTGTGGTAGTTTCAAGTGTTAGATCTATGTTGTGCCAGGGTTGATGGAAGTCTTATGTAGCATTTAGATTATGGGATGGTTTGAATAGGGATGGTCAGTCGGGGGCTGGACTAAATGACCTCTGAAAATCCCTTCAAGCCCTACTTCTCTATGACTGTGACTGCTAGAATGTAAAATCTGTGGTAAATCACTTCATAAATCAACACATCTTGTATCTGTATCCTGGGACTTTCCCTTGATAGCTGTTATCATCAGATCACTAAATGATCTGACTTAAAAAAAAATGTGTAAATTATTGTGAGCAAACTACCACACTTTGATAACTGTCATGCTCTGACATACTGTATTTACCTAAATCCAAGAAGAGTCTGTATTTAAGATAACTAATCAATAATTTAAAAATTGTAAACTTAGAAATTTTTTATGATTTTCCAGGTATACAATCTAAGTATTGTAGGGTTGTCGTAAAGTCACTCCTGCCTCCTCCCACACTACTGTTGCTGGGAAAGTGGTGGTAAGGGAATAGATGGCAGTGGGGCAGGTGGTGGGGTAGGTAGTGAGATGTCAACTATCTTGGTGCCTGCCCCTCACCACCCCCCCACACATTGCCCCCTGCCATGGTTGCTCCAGCCCTAAACCCACATGCTTGCTCTGAGTCCAGCCCCAACTGGTTACAGCTAGCAGACATGCTGTGGCAGCAGCTCAGTTAGGCCCCAGAGACCAGGCTGGAGGTGCCACCACTGCCACTGCAACTGGGCTGGATGGGGCCAGCACATTTGCTCCATGCTCCAGCCTAGAACCTTCTTCCCAATCTGCCACCTCATAGTCAAATCTGAGACAAGAGACATTCTTTCTCATGTTAAATGGGGTAAAAATCCTCATCTTAGATTTAGGTAAATATGATATTAATATTAGGTGTTTATTTTTCTCTACAGTTCTAAGGGGAAATGCTCAAAACTATAAAGGTTCCTTGCACAGTTGTGGTGAAGGGACATTAGAAATGCCCACTGAAGATACAACAAACTAAATTCTACTTACTCTCAAGGATGTCCACCATTCACCATACAGGATGATATTAAAGTCCTATTTTGATGATATTTACACATATTCTCAGCTAATATTAGTAGTCATAGATCTATTGATTTTCAGCAGTGCTGTGCTGATTTACATTACCTAAGAATGTGTTCCAGTACTGTTATTCTGAAATTGTACAAGCTAATTTATAATTGGAATGAGACAGAATTTCTCCCTCTACCTTCCTAAAGAATTGAATTCTCGGGTGCTTTACAAACTATTTCTCTTCACTAGAGAGACCCTGACATAGATAACAGACTTGAAAGACTAGAATTCTCTTCTGTCTTTTATATTTCCAGCTTTACGGCATTCCATAGATTCTATGCTAATCAATATTATAGCTGGACTGAGATGAGATTCTCTGTTTTTATTTATCTATCATGTTTTATAAGAAAAATAACATCTTCCTTACCTATCTACTTCAAAATTCTGCAGTACCAAATACTGTGTTTTGTTCAGTTTGGTTTTTACCATATTTACTGGTATTATGGTTTCACCACTGGATCAGGCTTTAGAAGACTTGGGTTTGCACCATGAATGGGTTGAAACTTTTGTCTCATAGCTTTTTCAATAGACTTCCCCCCCCTTTTTTACTAAATCAAAAAAAAAAATGCCCTGGAAGTGTCTCTGAATGATTTCCACCAAACATTGAACCATCATCACCCCTCCATCAGACTATCACTTGAATACTCTAACACCAGCACTTTTTTTTGGACACCATGATCAATATCCAAGATGGTAAAATTCAAACCACCATATATAAGTATCCCACAGACCAACATACATATCTACACAGAGCCAGAAACCACCCTAAACACACTAAGAAATCTGTAATACAGCCAAGCTCTCGGATAACATGGGATTTGCAGTAAGAAGAATGCGTGTGATCGCCACCTCACAAATCTCAAAAGGACCTTCAGCTAACAAGGGTACTCCTCCAGATAGATATACTGCACTTTGGAAAGAGCCACCCAGATACCACATGAAGATTTGCTTAAGTACAAAAAGAAATTCCCCACAAATCTCACACCATTAGTTATGACACATCACCCTTTCCTGGAACGAACATGGAAAATCCTCAAACAATTACAACCCATACTAGAAGACCAAATTCTTTAAGAGATATTTCCAGAACCACCCATCCTAGCCATCAAACAATCTCTGAACTTCACTAACCTCATCACCAGAAGCAAACTTCCTCAGGCCCAGAACACACTGAATGGATCCAGACCATGCAAGGACAATAAATGCAAAACCTGCCAACACATCTCCACCACCCCCACTATAACTACATTCCACAACAAAACCATCACAATTCCTGGATCTTATAGCTGAAGCTCCAGAAATGTTATATATCACATCCAGTGCAACAAATGCCCTCAAGAAAAATATATTGGAGAAACCAAACAACAACTGCACACCAGAATGAACTCACACTGAAAGTCTATCAAAGACAAGAATACCCAACTGCCTGTGGGTGCACACTTCTCACACAACAATCACTCCCTTTGATCTCTCAGTTCTAATTCTCAAAGGGGACTTACAGATCACCTTCTGTACGTGAGCGTACAAACTTCACTTCATAAATCTACTGGATACAAAAAGATCACGGATTCAATATAGACATTGGTATTATAGAAAGAAATCCCTTTTGTCTGTCCCCACCCCCTGTCAAATGTGAAGCTCCTCTATATGGCAAAAGCCCCTCTTTTACTATTTTCCCCCTTGTGGGGATGCTTTCTCTTTTCTACCTTTTCTTCCTCTCTCTTTTTCTTTTATTATATTATTATCATAGAATCATAGAAGTAGGGTTGGAAGGGACCTTATAGATCTTCAAGTCTGACCCCCCGCCCCCCCACCTGGGCAGGAGAAAAGACTGGACTCAAACTAAGCCCGCTGGGGGATGGGGGGACTACTGCCACTGCTGGCCCACTGAGCGACCCTTGCAAAGCCAGCAGACCAAGGCACTTAAGGGAGCCCACCCCTGCCCCAG
>NW_017728947.1:83790334-83806953 GCF_001723895.1 Crocodylus porosus | reverse complement strand
GGGTCCTCTCTCTTCCCTTTTTTGAAGATGGGGACCACAATAGCTATCTTCCAGTCATCTGGCACCTGGCCCAAACACCACAAGCGCTCGTAAAGCTGTGCCAAGGGCCCTGCAATAACCCTTTATATAAGGTGTATTTGTAGTAAAAATAGAGGTTGTAGATGCTTTTACAAATGCACTTTAAGTTAAAAGTAAGTTGTACCATGTAACAATGTTAGCAAGGGCAGGAATCTCCGTATGGAGCGGGTCCCTGAATGAATCGTGGTTGATTGTGTAACAGTAGCTACTCTGGATAAACATGTTAATGAGTGGCAATTAACACCTACAAAATCAGAGACCAAGGAGAAGAAAGAATCAATAAAGAGCCAGGGATTCCTGGAACTTCATTGTTAAAGGTACTGAAGCCCCCAGTTCGAACTAATCAATGCTGTAAACAGACCCTTGGGGCTGAAATACCTCCTGATCAACCACTTCCAGAGCTCTATTCATTACGGCAGCGGATCAATCAAAATTCATCAATGGACTCCTGTGACTGCACGTATGTGCGGACGTGACCCCTGAGGCTGACAGCTGCCATCCAGCAGCTACCAAGAGGGACGTCCCTCAAGGTCAATGACCCCTGGATTGGGTAAGCCTGAGAACTGGCGAGTCAGCAATTCTGCCAGAGAGGGATAAAAGGCAGCGAAGAATGGCGCCCTCTTTGACCTGACTAGCACCCTGCTTGTCCAGCCAGAAGGACCAGCCAGCGACCCCCTTCTGCAGCAACATCACACTGAAAGAAGCCTCAAATGGCCATTGACAAAGGACTCCAGCACTTGGGGATAGATATATCTTGACACCAGTGCTAGTGTTCAGAGCTAGCTACTGTGAGTGTGTGCACATGAATGTGTGTATGTTTGAGGGGATCAGCACCAAGGTTTATATTCTGACTTTTGCATCCATCCAATAAACTAGAATTTTATGATGTTCCTGTGAGTTGGTCCTTTGTAGCCAACAGTTTTATGACATATTACAACCTTCCTGATATCTGATTCACCAAGTACCTGCCTGACCTGACTTCTTACATTTTTCTTTTCCATCACCTTTTCTCCCCTCCCCCACTTTTCTGCCCATTGTCTTTCTGATTTCCTATTATTTCCTTCTTCATTGAGAGCCTCTTTCTTACCCTATATTATTTCCTCTCTAATATTTCCTATTTGCCTTTCTTTTCCCCTGCTTTCTCCCCTATCTCTCCCCTGCTTCACCTTTTGCTTCTCCTTTTTACCTATTTATATTTTCACTACATCCTCTCACACTTTGACCTTATCTCAGTCTTGTTTTCCTGATCTCCTGCTAGTTTCCTTTTTTACTGACAGCCTCTTTTCTATCTTGTATTCTATCACTGTAATGCCTCCCTTCAGTCTTTTTTCCCATTTCTTTTCCCCTGCTCTCTTCCCCTTCCCCCTCCTCACCCCCTCTGCTTTATCTCTTTGCTTTACCTTTTGTCTTTCTAATTTCCCTATTTACATTTTCACTGACATCCTGCCACACTTTTAGCTTCTCTCATTTCTTGCAGCCTCAGAACAGCAGAGATCCCCTACGCCCAAAAAAGGGTAACTGTGCCAAGAACTTTTTTCCACCTACTTAGTTGGTCTAATAAAAGATATCATATCTACTCAAAGAACCTTGAATGGCAAGTGCCTGGCATTTTCTAAATTATTTGTTTTTTTCATTGGAAAACAATGAAAGTAAAAAAAATATTTTGCAATTTTATTTTTTGTTTTTACATAGTTTTCATCTAAACCAGGGATGGGCAAAATGTGGCCCATAGGCTGGATACAGCCTGCCAAGCTATTCTATCTGGTCCACGGGGCCGCCCAAAAATTTAGTAAATTAATATTTATCTGCCCCTGGCTGCCTGTCATGCAGCCCTCAATGGCTTGCCAAAACTCAGTAAGCGGCCCTAAGCCCAAAATAACTGCCCACCTCTAATCTAAACCTTTGTTTTATTTTCAGCCATGTGTGACATTTTTCAATTCAAAGTAAAAAAAAAAAAAATATGAGCGGGACACATTCTTTCAACTGTCTCTTCTGTGGATGGCTTCTGAGGCATTTTGCTTAATTTCTACTAGCCTCAACTTTCTATCTATAAAATATAAATGACAATGCTTCCTTTCATCCACTTTTTATCTACCTGTTCCTAGCATGGAATGTCCCTAGTTTCTACACAGACAATAACAAATAGCAAAAAGAGAGACAATTCCATCACCTAATAGAAAATCAGGGAACAAATTATATTGTTTGTCTTATTTTGGCAACACTATCCATGAAGATTAGATAGAAGAAGGAATGTAGGATTTGGTCTACTCTTGGAAAGATTTTTCTGAAGATAAATGAGTAACTGAACTTAGATGTTAGGAAACATTCATGAGGTTCAGAGAGGAATGGGAGAAGAGACGGAGAAAAGTGTTATTTGATGACCACTGGACTCATAACTTTATAAAATGGTCAAATTTATTGCCCAGGAACTTGTCATTCCACTTTACTGATAAGTTAAATTCACTTTATCCAAAAATAAACTTAAAGTGATATATTTTTGTCTTCCTTTTATGCATAAATAGATGGCAGTATATGTGTGAAAGATGTGTTAACTAAAGCATTAATCTATCATGCTAATGGGTCTATAGCATGCCCTACTAGAAAAAGCTATGCTTTAACACACCACCATGAATAAATATTTTTTCTCCTAGCCATGTCATGATATAGCATTTGAAGGCAGCACTGTCATTATTCATCACCAACACAGGTAAGAAAAGCTATTCTTTCCCTGTGTTTTCCCCAGCAACATCTGATTAATTAGCCAACTGGTAATGAATTATAATGTGTGCTGTCTTAATTTGAATCTTTGGCCTTTTCCCACTAAATTTCATTTTGCAATTATCTTCTCTGTCAGTATTTTTTACTTATAGAGAATTCTTGCTTTAAATAAGTGTTTAATGTTCAGACAGGTCCCTCTCTAAATGTGTAACTTCTGTTTTTTGTGTAGCAATTATCTTGATTGCAAGAATGGATATTGGAGATAGGTTGCCAAGGAAATAAGAGGTAACAGTATAGGTATCTCATTGCCCAAAGGAACAGGCATAGGACTTGATTCAAATACCATTGACACCAGTGGGTTTTGGATTCCACTCTACTGTATGTGCCCTGACAATCCATGTTGGGAAATCAGTCCCTGAATCACTAGCATATACCAGGTCAAAAAAAAAAAAGGATGATGAATTCAAATATGTGTAATTCCAAAATTTTCAGAACAGAGGCCATTATATTTATTTCCTCATAAAATCCTACACAATTTTTCATTTTTTATACTTACTAAAATTAGGTATCTAGTTTTCATATGCAGGTGCCATGATTCTAAGTGAAGTCATGATAATGAATATATAATATACTGGTTGCATGTATATAATTGTATCTCCCATTAGTAATTGGTCCAGTAAGCTTAATAACCAACTATTTGATCTTATGCCTTGTGTATGTCTAGAAACTTTTCGTGCATCTGTGTGTCTTTCTGGGAAGTGGATCCCCACTCCAACCCCAATTGAAATAGCTGTACTAGTAGCTCTTAGTACTTGCAAGAGCCATACTGTACACATGGTTATACTCACAAACATATCTGCCTCCAGTACTGTTTATGCAGTTTTTGGGAACTAGCTTAAACTACATTAGCAGGTTTTGCTAGGATAGTTATAACCATACTGGCAAACCAATTTGAGTGTAGACAAGACCTTTTTCAATGGAGTGATGATGTTATCTCCAACTGTACAGAAAGGTCATTTAGATGTAGAAGCATTTTGTTTCAGTCTTTGGAAGTAGTTATGTTATCTGTATTTATGTTTCAGAATTGTAATACATACAAATGAACAGTTGGCTTTGTACCTGTATTTCTGCAATTGCCAAGACTATGTACAGTCATAATAATAGTTCGTGCATTATGAAGAGAAATATGGAAACCTCTCTTGGGCATCAGCATTTTCTATAAATGTGATCTATAACTATATTTAGATATGATGTCCTTCTTCCCAACATACTTTCCCAATTAGAAGAGAATTTTCACTCTCTCTTCAGGAAAAAAAAAGTATGGAAAGGACAACTATCTATATAATTCCATTAAAAACAGATATGCAAATAAATATGTAACTTGTTTTCAAAATTATGAACCAAACACTTTTGGCCCACAGTAAGTATTGTTTTAAAAAAATCCATTGGTAGGAGCCTCAGACTGAAGATAGCTGACTGTGACACTTTTGTAATGCTTCAAGAAGTGAGCATATAAAAAGATTTTGCAGCCTTTCTGAAACCCTGATATAAATATATAAATCCAGTTGTGTGTACACACACACACACACACACACACACACACACACACACACACACACACACACACACTTTTCCTAATGGCTTCGTTGTACTCAAAAATCCCCTGGAAGTAATTATATTATGCAATTACAAGTTGTATGCTATATAAAAGTTGTCCAGTTTGCTTGTTTGAATTTCCTTTGCATAACACTATTATAATATGGGAAAGGTTTTAATTTGCATTTAAACGTTTGAGCCAAGTTTTCAATACATTCATTCAGCAGCATCTGATCCATGGGAATATTACCTCACCCACCACCGAAATACAGCTGTCTCCGGGGTGAAATCTGTCAACCATTTTAACAGCAGGCAGCAAAACTGAACAACAATTTAGAAAAAAATAGTCAAGATAAATATCACGAGGTAGTAGGAGAAGATACACTAGATACAATAGAGTAGTATTCAGTTGAAACTTGAATCCAGAAGTAGTAAAACTGAATGTGAAAAGGCCCTGATATAGATTCATTTTTTAAACTAGAAAATAAGCTGGGATTATTTAATGACCTATATTTTCTAATATTTGAGTATTTTAATAGTGTTTGATGCAAAATTGTGGGTTTGAATCATCTATTTTTCCCAGTATGTCAGAGCATTTTAGAAAACCTTGAAATGGCACATAGGTGAACTAGTGGGATAGTTTTTTCAAGTGCACTGATGCTTCTCAGAATATTGACCCCTGAAAATCTATTTTCTTAGATATGACTGACAGCCAGCCTTCTTATCCCTACATAATATTTTGCTTTCCCTGTATAACACAAAGCAGCTTTAGCTTCATGCTTTATGTCAGCTGATGGAGGGGAGTCATATGCATGACTTTAAGCTGTGGATAAATCTAAAGTTGCTAAAGAATGACAAAGCATTGATGTCACAAGCTAAGGCAATATATCAAAGCAGTACCAACAAATTGTTAAATCCGAAGTGAAAAATAAGATCTCTCAGAGGATTCTATCTCATAATGAAGTAACTGAGATATGAAGTGCCCCAAGAGGCAGAATCTTAAAGTCTTTTAGTTGACAAATAAGGAGCCTATGTAGATTTGATTGAAGGGGAAAAAAAAGGTATAATATTCCTATATTTCTTGTATTAGGAGCCAAGCCAACAAGCCAAGTTGTGGACCATCTGGAGATGAAATATAATGAGGAAGGCCAATGAAAACATAATTACAACAATTGGCCTCGAAATAACATCAGAATTTATTAAGAACAACATGAAGAGGGAAGGCCTAAAACAAATCAGGCTTCCCTGTCAGTTTTTGCCTAAATGTAGGAAATGGACAGAGGATGTTCTGACAAGAAGTCTCAAAAAGATCAGCCAGAAAGAGTGGAAGTCATGCAGATCTCTAGGGCAATGAATGGCAAGGTGCTTATAATTCTACTTGCTTGCTGATGTAAAACTGAGTCAAAGGAAAATGTCCAGGCACCCTCTAAAATTCAAAATGAATTTTGCAAGAATGAAAATGGTGATACTGCAAAGACAAAAGAAGAATGGTACAAGACAATGATGGTCATGAGAAGGAACAAGTATAAAATAGAGTATAAAAATGAATATTATCAAATATTCTAATCTAGGGATGCCCAACCTGTGCCATGCATGCCATAGATGGCATAGCCAGTTTCTATGTGTGGCACATGGCAGACCATGAAGGGGACAAGCATCACACTGGGTGATAGTCCAGGAAGCAGAAATCAGAGCAGCAGATAGGACATGGGAAAGGGATTAGAGTGGCACTCAGGAAGGGTATGGAGCTAAGGAAGGTGGCAGAAAACCAGGGCAACAGCCCTAGGTGCTACTTTTTGAGTGCCTTATGTAGACCTACTGCCTAGGGTCCAGTTTCCATATTATACCTCTGATAGCACTAGGCATAGACAGGTATCTGAATTCCTGTTGCTTTCTGTAGCTCAGGCATCTGAGGGTATAGTCACATATTCATTTGCAAGAGTTGTAAATTGTTAGAATGTTATGATGTATTAAAGTTAGTTTATGTCAGGAACAGATGCATGTACATGCCCAAACATGAACTGATCATACTCTGCCACTAGAGGGCTGGTGAGCTGGTATTCTACTGTCCCTTGCTGGAGAGTTATTCCTTCTCTTCCCTTAACCCCCATTTCCCAGCACCCCTCCTCTCATTAATGTCACACTGGAGGAAGGCCAGGCCTCAACTATCTACAGCACATCTCAGGAGGGTTCCATGTGGTCCACTGGTAACACTCCCAGGACAGGTGGGGTGTTGCCAGTGTACCAAGCATCACCTCCTGGCTGTGGGCAGAAGTGTTTGGGTAGGGGATACACTCCCCACACAAAGGGAGACTGGGATGCATACAGCAGTGCATCCTGACATGTTGGACTCAAAGGGTGTGTCCAGATGAGCATGCACATGCCTCTTGCCCCATCTCAAACCTCTTTGAGATGGGGCAAGAGTCATGTGTGGGAACAAAAAAATGTTCCCCGCACTGCAGGTTTGCAGCGCAGGGAGAAAATTGGACCCCTGGATATCCAGGGGTCAAAAAAAATGCTCCACAGAAGAGCAGAGCAAGGCATAGTCCCAAGCCATGCCCAGAACAAGCAGGAAGTCAGTCCTCCAGAAGAGATGCCCTGGTTGCAGGAAGGTGGTGGGAAAGTGAGAGAAGAGCAGCCCCACAGTCTCCAGGAAGCTTCCCAGCCAGAACCTCCTTCCTGGTCAAATACAGGGCCCACTTGGCCAGGGCCAGGAGGATATTAACCAGGAGGTCCTAGGCCTTGGTGAGGCCATGGATGGGGTGACCAAAAACAGAAAATGTGTGTGTGGAGGGTGAAGTTCAACTAGAACATCAAGAGGAGGCTCTGGAGGTGGAGATGGAGGGGCTGCAGGCTGGTGCACTCAAGGGTCTTGTGCACCAGGGTCTCCCTCTGCCCACAGAAAGGGCAAGAGACCATGGTGTCCATGAAGCATGCCACATACATGCCCATGGGGATGGCTCCATGAAGGAGCCACCAGCTGAGGTCCCAAGTGGCTCGTGAGATGAGGGCGGAGTACAGACTTAGCCACTGGGGTGCCCCAGCTACACCCTCACCAAGCAGGTCCCACTACTTGGTGTCTGGGCAGTACACAAGGGCATGAAGCCAGGTGAGGTGTTGGCCTCATAACAAATTCCAGTGGGCTGGAGGACATGGGGGCGGGCAGTGGTGGGGGGGGGAGGGACTGCCACTGCACAGGACCTGGTCAATAAAGGCAAGGGAGTCAGGAGGTAGGGCAGATTTCACTTCCTGGTCCAGATGGCAGATTGCACGCATCGTGTATAGATCCATGCACTGGGCCAGTGCAGTGGGGTCCACCCACCCCTGCCTATCATAGTCCAGAAGGTCTCCAATACAGGTGACACTGGCCAGGATCAACCTCTGTCTCAACCGGGGCACCTACGCCATCAGCACCTCCAGCTGGGGTTCCAGAGGAGGGGTTAGATGAGCAGATTGGCACCCTGGGCAACTGTTGTGGGGGGCCTGGAGGTACAGACTTAGGTCCTGGTAGAAATCTGGCAGCCCTTGCAGGTCCCGCAGGGAGAAGCCCCACAGGCTGAGGAGCTGTCTGTCATATCAGAGCCCCCAGAAGTGGTGGATGAAAGCACACCCCAGGTGGCCTCATGTTGCATGGCTGCTGACACCATATAGCAGTTGCTGCAGGGCCTAAAGTTGGAATGGCAAGACCTGGCTGTGCAGGCAAACCAGGGCCTGGATGCCCTCCCACAAGGGGAGACTTAGGATCTCTGCATTGACTTGGTGCCATCCCAGGCAGCAAAACTCCAGCACCCATCTCTGGAGTCTCACCAGGACCTCAGGGGGCACAGGCAGGGTGTGCAAGTGGTGCCAGAGCATGGACAGGACCAGTTGTTCAGCACCATCATTCCTCCACACAGGGAGAGACATTGCAGGAGCCCTGTGATTCATTTGCAACAGTTGTGCAGGGTGGTGGAGTGGCCTGGAGCCACTCCACCACCCTTGCCTCCAGCTGGTGCCAGTTCTCTGTAGAACAGGGGTCTGTGGGGGACAGGTAGACCCCCCAAGTAGAGCAGTGAGCCCATGCCTCAGCAGATCCCACAGAGCGTGGGTGGTAGTGAGCCCACCTGCTACCTATCACCCACTGTCAGGCCAGAGCTCTTGACACAGTTGACCTGGGCAGAGGAGGTCACTGAGTACAATGCCTGGCAGACCTCCACCTGCCTCAGGTCACCTGAGTCCTGGACCATGAGGAGTACATCATCAGCATACAATGACAGGACCAGCTGCACTGCTGGATCCTGGAGCATCAACCCTGCCACCCACTTCTGCAGGAGAATAAAGAAAGGTTCCAGGGCCAAGGCGTACAGCTGACCTGACAGTGGGCAGCCTTGATGCACCCCTCTCCTGAATGAGATGGGCTCCTTCAGGGTCCAGTTTAGCTTGACCAAACATTCTGCAGAGGCGTACAGCACCTGGAGAGCCTGCACGAAGTGGGACCCAAAGCCAAAGGCTTGAAGCATGCCTGTGAGGTACCCATTCTATCAAACACCTTCTCCTGGTCCAGGTACAGGGGGGTAAAGGACAGGCCCTCCCAGCATGCTAGCTTCAGAAGGTCCCAACAGGTTGTTGAAGATGGAACATCCAGGCACCGAGTACATCTGGTTGGGATGGATCACATCCATCAGCATGGAGTGCAGGCGCAGTAACATGGCCTTTGCTACCACCTTGTAGTACATGCAGAGGAGGGACATGGGATGCCAATACTTTAGGTCACAGGGATCTCCCTTCTTTGGCAGGAGGTTCAGCATGGGCCTCCAGCATGACAGGGGGAGCTCCCTACTTCCCTCAGATCTGACCCAGACTGCAGCAAGGTCCAGGCTGAGGACATCACAGAAAGCCCGGTAGAACTCCAAGGTCAGCCCATTGATGCCCAGAGCCTTGTTGCCAGGCGTCAGGTGGAGGGCAGCTGAAAACTCAGCTGGAGTAAGAGGAGCTTCCAGTCAGTCCTGGTCATCCATGCTGACCTGTGGGAGTCCCTCCAACAGGGTCTGACAGCCCTCAGCATCAGTTGGATCCAGGGAGAAGAGCTCTTCATAGAAGGCCCACGTGCACTGCCACATTTTGCCTGGATCTATGAGGGGGGTATCGTCACCCGCCAAAAGGCAGGTGATGTACATCTTGGGCCCTCACCTCCTCTCCAGGGCATAAAAGATGTGGGAGCTGTGGTCCATCTCCTGAAGTAGCTGGATGCATGAGTGGACAAATGCACTACGGTCGCGGTGGTCATCCAGAGCGTGAAACTATTCCCTCCTCTCCCAACACTCTCCATAGAGGGATGGGTTGGTTTGGTCAGTAGCCAGGAACCTCTCCAGTTCTAGCACTTCCCACTCATGCTACTCCTGGACTACTTCCTTCTGTTGGGTGTGTCTCTAAGTGTAGCCGCGGCAAAAAAGTCAGATGCACACTTTCCCCACATCCCACCATCTCTGAGCTGAGGTGAAAGCTGCCCATTGCTCCTGCCAGACAAGCCAGAACTCCTGGAAAGCTGCCCTGAAGCCTACATCCTCCATCAGACTGGCATTAAAATGCAAGTAGGCTGACCCCAGATGCCCAGGCCCCAGCGTGGCCTGGGCCCAGACAAGGTGGTGATCACTGAAAGGGGTTGGCCAGATGCCAGAGGTGTGGGCCCGGGCAAAGTGTGGCAAAGATATGTAAACCCAGTCTTCCAGGAGTGTCATGCCTGGTCCTCCCCCACCCTCACATAAGTGAAGGCAGGGGACTCAGTGGGGTGACAGGCATGCCAGACATCCACCAGGAAGCAGTCCATCAGGATCTCCCTGAAGACACCCATGGTGGCCTGGTTATACTCTTTGCTTGACCGGTCTCATGGATCTAGGGTGACATTAAAGTCTCCGCCAAAGACCAGGCACTCATGACAGTTGATGGTGCTGATGTATGTGGTCACCTGGCAGAAGAAATAAGCCAACTCCAGGTCCTTCACAGGGGCATACATGTTCAGGAGGTTCTGGACTAGCCACCGCACCTGGACCCAGAGGTGCAGGAGGCGACCTGACACCACCTTATCATCCTGGAGAACCTCCAGCTGCAGGCCTGGGGAGAACAGTGTGGCCACCCCAGATGAGGTGGCTGAGAGGTGACTAAAAAAGACCATGCCTCCCCACTCCAGCCGGCAATTTGGTTCATCAGCTGGAGATGTCAGGATCTCTTGTAAGAATGCCATGGAGTACCCCCCTCCTGAAGGAAAGAGAGCACCTGGCACCTCCAGAAACCCTTCCTGCAGCCTTGGACATTGAGGGTTATGATCTTAAATGACCACATAGCTGGGGTGGGGGTGGAATAGACGGTTCAACAGGGGCCTCATGGATCTCAATGATCAGTGTGGGGCCCACCAGTTCACATAGTGCCCTCCCATATGCATAGAGGGCTCACCTATATATCCAGGCACTGAAGCTTTTGGGTCCCTTGCCTTCCCCCACCAACTCCCTTGCAGTGGTGAGGATGCTATCAAATTTTCCCCAGTGGTCCAGGGCTAACTGTACTTTGCTGGCAGACTAGCGGGGGCAGTAACAGTCAAGAAATGTAAGTAGCTCATCCCTGGGGACTGCTGGGAAAAAGAGGTCAGCAAGCTCCATGGAGCCTGCTGTTTCTTGGCCATCCTTCTCCTGGTCCTGGACCTCAGAGGGCTCTTCTGGCACCATCTGAACCCCTCAGTCCTCTAAGACCCCAGACTCTCGTTGGGACTGGGAGAGCTCTGCAGCCCCCTGGGACAGGGGTGAGGCTCCTTCACAAAGTGGTCATGTAGTGCTGGAATCCTGGGGGATCTGTGCAGTGTCCGTGATGTGATCAGCCTATTGATTAGGGGACCCTACCATAACCTGGTCTGGTGTGGGACTATGGGGCAGGCTACAGGTGAGGTTTTCTTGGGAGGGGGAGAGAAGAGACCAGCCAGCCACAAAGGTGGCTCTGGCATCTGCCTTGGGGTCCTAGGAAAGTGGACCTCCTCCCTCAGAACTCACTGGGGTGAGCCCCAGGGTTTCTGTATCCCCTAGATCAGAGGGAGGAGGCCCTGCTACCAGGCCTTCCTTTGGGCAGGCCTCAGCCTTGGCACTTGTGGTTTCAGGGGATAGGCCTTGGTCAGCAGAATGAAGGGCTTCCCTCATGGGCTCCTGTTCAGGACTATCTAGCAGCCCCAAAACCGCCTCCATGGGGATCACCCATTTCATCTTTCCTGGGGGTGGGTTGTGAGGCACAGCTGGGGAGGCCCCTGCAGCCTGAGCAACTCCTTCCCCCCATGTGGTGGTCTTGGGAGGGGGAGAGGAGTCCTCCATGTCAGAAGGCTCCAGCTGTGTCTGGGCCTTCCTCTTGCCTTTATGGCCAGAGGGAACCTGTATCCACTCAGCCATGGGGTGGTCCTCAGGTGGACAGGCTTCAACAAGAGAAGGTGAGGGTTGGAGGGGTGGGGCAGCCACAATGGGGGTATGACTAGGGGCAGGGAGGCCCTGCTCCCTCTCTCCCCCCGGTTGCTGGTACCCTCCCTGGCACTCCACTAGAGCTCACAGGTGGGCTTATAGTTGTGGCTGGGGTGCCAGGGGGGCCTGAGGGGGGGTTGGAACCAGTGGGAGGGGCACCCCTTTTTCCAGTGGGACCCACAGATTCCCTCCCCGCCTGGTCCATGAGGTACTCACGATGCGAGTGCCCAGGGCATGGCACTGGAAGCACCACAGATCCCCCAGTGTATAGAAATCCTCACCAGTGTCCCCTAATAAGGAATTATCAGGCACCTCTCAGCCTCCAGCTGTGCTCCTGCTGCCAGCTGGATCATGACCTGGTGACAGAAAGAGCATACTCACCCTCCACCATGACCCTGCTTTCCACTGTCTTTTGTTCAGCAGCCTCCAATGCAAGGAAAAAGACCCCCTTGCCATGAAAACAGGAGGCCACCATGATCTTGGGGACCCCCACTACCCAAGCCAGAGCCTGCACCCAAGTCTGAAAGTGCAGGTTTTCCCACTTGGGCAGTTGGCACTTCACCCCATGCCTGTGGGTGAGTGCCAGAAAGGGGGCCCTGCTGCCTGAGTTGGAAGGGCCAGTGGTGGAGGGTCCAGGCCCCCTGGCTTTGGGTTTCCCTAAAGCTGCCTGTGCATAGCTGCAGTTCCTGCCCTAGGGGGCCATGTTGGTGGGGCTTGAGCTAGGGCCAGGGCCAGGCTGAATGGGTGTTTTACCTAGTGTAGTGCACCTGGTCCCCTCAGGTGCTGGTGGTCTAGGCTTCGGGGCAGGGCCCTTGCCCTTCCCACCCCCAGCTGTAGAGGAGGCTGAATAGGAGCCCTTCCCACTGCCCTAGTCCTTGGTCCCCGATGATGGAAGAGGGGGCTTGGGTACCCCTCCAGGGCAGCCCTGGCCAGGGATGACCCCCTGGCCCTGTTGGCTCCCTACCAGAGTCCCACCTGCCCCTGCAGAAGAGGTTTCAGGCTTCTCCACCCCTGGGGGAGGTTGATTGGACTCTGGTTCTGGGGTGAAAAATGCAGGGGCATGCATCCCCTTGGGGGCTTGGCTAGGATCCACCCCCATAGTGGGGGATTTGGGAAGCTCTATATGGGCATCTGCCACCTCCCCAGAAGGTTCCTGCCCTGCTATTGTTCCACATAAGGCCAGAGAAAACAATAAAGAAAAACAAAATATCCCATGGGGCTGGTGAATCTAGTAAGGGCAGACTGGGGTCTTGGGGGCAGAAAGTGAGTAGAGAAGAAGGGAGGAAGGGGGCTCACTGAGCCACAGCCCCACAGGAAAAAAAGAACCAAAAGGCCTATGTTTTGAGGATGTGGGGGGAAGAGGGGAAGGGGGAAAACACACCCACAAGAGCTGGGGAAACTTGAGCTGGCTTACTTAGCCACACAACACCAGGTCATGGGGAGGGAACAACAGGACTGCTGCTGCTGTGGCTGGTTGCTGCATTTAACACATACTAAACTGTTTGTATGTATATTTGCTCATCTTGTAACTTTACTTAGTAAGTATTAAGTTTAATGTGTGACAGCACCCTGAGTCAGAGCTGCATATAAGACACATCTGTGGTGTGACAGTAGGGGGTGCTACTACATTGAGCCACCCACCTCACTGTGCCACACCCAAAACCATGCTCTGGGAGTCTCCCTTGTGAAGCCTATGTCTGACTGTTCCCCTTTCTGGAGACCTCCTGCAAGCCTGTGTTAATGCTGCCACCACCCAGGCACTGGTCTCTGTTAGGGCTGTGTGCTACCCTGGGTACACAGGCCCTGCAAGTCTTGGGGGTGCTTTGCCCACTAGTAATATTTTTGGGTACTCCTTGTAGCCTGCAGCCTTCCAGGATAAACTCAGGTAGGACTGAATTAGTTAATAAACTGATAAGTGCTACTAGAAGTGAAATGCATCTCTGACCCCTCTCCCCTCAGGCATTCACAGCTAGGCATGCTGAGCCAGGTAGCCTTTTATTGATCAGAGAGAGAGAGAGAATGGGAGAGGGGAAGAACAAAGGGATTTTAGAGAATGCACCTTGAGCAATACAGAATAAATTGAGCCTTTCATCAAATTTGGGTTTGGTCACCCTTTTAAAATGCAGCTAAAATTACTTATTTCTAAACTATTAGCTAGTTTCCAAATCTGCTCATGGTAAAATCATCCAGGGGGTCTTTCTGGAGGCTCATCCATCTGTCTGGCCCCAAAATGACTGCCACTGGAAGAGCAAGAAAACAAGTTCCCTTGCTCTCAGGAATGTTTATAACCCAGTTACCTAGAGGACAAGGGAGACTGTAATGTCCCCTTCCAGGGAGACAGAGAGAGAGAGAGATTTATTCACAACATCCAGCCACTCTCTTGGATGTTGATTCACCTTCTGCTAATAGATGCTGAATGGCAGCAATGCTATCCACCATTTACTTTATAGCAAAATAACATGGTAATAACACTCATGGAGAAGTAAATGTGGATGCTAGATCCTTCTCGGCCATCAGGGTATCCAATCTTACAGGTGACTGCTTCAATTAAACACCTTTATAGCCAGCCTGTGGAATAGTTTGTGTGGGAAGAACATTCCATCTTTTCTACAAAAGGCAGGTTGTTGTTTGAGGACCACAGAGATTAAACAAAGAGCTTGACAGTGATGTGAGCATTCCCTTGGGGACACAGAAGTCCTGGATTTCAACAGGATTTCCTGCTCTCAGGGTTTCTTCTCAATTTTTGGCCAATAACTGTCTACATAAATGAGCCAGTTTCTGAGAACAAAGATCAGAAGTGATGTCTCTCCTCTCTCAGGTACTTTAGCTATAGCAGCATGGAATTCTGAACAGGCAAATTCATCCTGTTTCTTACCAAAGTACAGAACTCCACAATGCTGTGGCTAGTCTGCTTCTGATAACCAGAATAGCTGATATTTGTTCATGACACTGGAGATTACCATGCAGACATATCTTCAGTCACTGATAATTGGCATTAGAACTGTATATCACGTTCCATGCTTTTCACCTTTTGACTTTACAGCCCAGCTCCACCTACATTTACACTATGCCAAATGTCTTACCAAATGTTTAATGTAGTCTTTATATGAATTCAAGTAGGATTTCTAGTTACTTTTATTAGCAAAACAATATTGCACTTTGTTTATTTAGAGAGCAGTTTTCCTGTAAATGACATTTTTTAAGGAAACAGGAAGAAAAATAGTAGGGAAATATTAGATGGGAAAGTTCCACAATATCAGCAAAGATGGTGGGCCAAATTCATTTGGGACATGATCCTATTCACCTTCCTGGCTTTGCACCAGGATGGATCTGACCCCCTTAGCATAGACTGCCAAACAGAAGTTAAATATGCAGAAGGAAGGTATCGTTAAAAGCTAAGCAGGTGTGAAATTTGTGCCTAAGTATTTAGAGAAGTGATTTCCAGTTCCCCAAAGTAAAATTACATACATTCACTGCTGAGGTCTGTGAAAGCGTAGTAAATTTTCTGTACTATCCTGGCTACTGTCATTCTGCAGGAGTTTGCATAAACCTTTTCTCCATTCATGTATCATCCTCCCTCTTCTACTACCTTCAGTACTCACTAAAGCTTAGGGATCCATTTGCTCATGCTGGTCAAATATAGTGAAAGAGCCTCTGTTGTTCAGTGAGATTAATATAAATAGACAAAACAAACAAAAAATGGATGGGAAATAGCAGCACCAAGAAGTGAATTAATATGCCCAAGGTTACATAGTAGGTCAGTTGGCAGAACAAGGAATAGACCCCAGGCTCTCCTTTTTTCTGATCCAGAATTTCCTCTTAGTCCATGTGGTATTGCAATAGGGAACCCTAGCCCTGTTACTAAGAAAGGACTGAAGGGCAAGAAAACCCACCAGGCCCCTTTAAAAGCAAGAATTTTGTCACCCAGAGGGGAAAGTAGTCAAACAGATTGTCTTTGTCTTTGAAAAAGGACAAGGTTTCTCCTTCCAAAACCAGTAGAGAAAAAGTCTCCAATGAGTAGGCTGCAAGAGAGGGGAACAAGGCTACATGGGCCATGTCTACATGGGACGCTGACTGTGCAGTCATGATTGCACAGTCACGTTGATAAACAGCTGTGCAGTAGTGTTGTGTCATGGTTGCTCTCACATGATGCTACTGCACACTAGTCTTGGCTACTGACCAGTCAGTGTCTTGTGTATATGTGGCCATGCAGAAGTAAACAGTCCTGGGAAGGTAGAAGCTAGAGTCAAAGGACTGGTAGCTCCTATGGGGAACTAGCTGCCAAGTGATAGGCTTCACAATAACAGATGCAGACGAGAAGTAAGCTAAGGACTGAAAGCTGGTATAGAAACTGCTTGATGAAGAGGAGTTGGCCCAGGACCGTTGATTCATCTTGTGCAGAGCAGACTGAAATTAAATGAGGCTATGGATGGGATAATGGGAAACCCCTATGCTGGGGCTAAGAGGCAAGGGTCAGCTGATCATCAGGGGAGGGTTGACCAATATAGGGCAAATATATCACTCTGGCCATGACTTGGGGAGCGGGGGGTGGAGAGAAACTGTCTTGGAGAACATGAGGAGTTTAAGTACTACATGGAGAAGCAAAGCTGCTAGTAGGGTGAGGGGAGCCTTTCCCTGTTGGTGAGTGTACCCAGATGGGCTAAAGGTTTATGGTTCATAGATTTCATAGATTTCATAGACATTAGGGCTGGAAGGGACCTCGGGAGATCATCGAGTCCAGCCCCCTGCCCAAAGGGC